>NC_090932.1:1382968131-1383270381 GCF_040938575.1 Ambystoma mexicanum
CGTACCTGAGGGGCAGTTTGGAGTTTGTCCAATTGCAGCCCCAAGGGATTTGGCTGCCGCTTTGGAAGTTTGAAACTTCTCCAAACTGTCATCAACTTTTTTACCAAATAGATGGGTATGTCAAAGGGCATATCCAGAAGTCTGGATTGCACATCAGGAGCAAATCCAGATTTCTGCAACCACGCAAATCTGCGGATTGTGGTACTAGCCACCATTGCTCTGCTGATACTGTCAACAGAGTCGAGACCGGTTTGGAGGGATTCACACATGGCATCCTTCCCGTCCTTGATAATATTCAAGAAACCGTCTCATTCCTCCCCTTCTGGGAGATGATCAGCCGCCATTGAAGCACACTCCCAAAGGGTGTGGCTGAAACTTGGCAGCGTTCATGTGGCGTTAGCAGACTTTAGCACCATGCTACATGCCGAGAAAACCTTCTTGGCCATGGAGTCAACTATTTTTTGTCATCATGATCTTGGGGGATTGTGGGATACGCGGTTTGTCTTCCTGACAAAGTTGCTGCCAGAACAACCAAGCTTTCAGGGGTTGGATGTTTAGACAAGTATGGTGGGTCTGCAGATAAAGCTCTATATTTCGCAGACTGCTAGAATCACTTCCAGCGTTTCCCAATTGCTGGACACTTTTTTCTGCAAAGCTTTGTGAAAATGAACTATAGGATCCTCTTGTGGTCCTCTGTCAAGTTTGTCCGTGAGGTCATCTTGCTCGTATACGGGTTCAGGTCTCGCCCACCCCATATAGTCCATGACTCTGTTCATGAGAGACCTATAATTACTCTCAGCATGTTCCCCTTGGTTCGGGCTAGCTAAAATCTCGGGTGAGGTATCTATTCCACTTGCTTCCTGCAAGGAATACTGTAAATCTTTCAACCTCACTTCTTCAGAAATTAGTTCTTCTGGAATGTGGGTTCTAACTCTTTCTAGACCAAAAGGTCTTTCTAGATCTGAATCCTCACCCTCCTCATAAATTGAGGATAGAGCTCTGTGTGTAGCTCTTTTCCAAAGAGGGAGGAGCTATAGAAGTCATTACAGGAAGGGCTAAACTGGTCACAGTTGATGTAGACGTCATTGGCCTCAATAGATTAATTATTGGCCTTGATGACGTCGATAGAATTGACAACGGCTTTAATGTCTTCGACGAAAGCGTCGAGGATGTCCAAGTGATCGACGTCGACAGGGTTGACATACGAGGTGTGGAAGATGTCACTTTCATCAGAGGTGCCGGAGGCGTCAATGACGCAGATATCGGCGTTGATGTGTGAGTCGACAGTGTTGGTGTCTTGTGCGTCGAAGAGGCTTTGGCTCGACTCAAAGGTCTGTGACACTCTCGAGGAGTATGTTTTGCCGAGGTGGACTACTCACAGCTTTTATCTCTACCAGGTTTTTTCCTGGGGTATCGCATGTAGGTGTCTCCGAGGGAAGGCAAGGCTGCGTTCTCGAACACCTTCATCTTTTTTCGAAATTCCTCCCATTGAGCCAGGGAGCTGTTTTTAGTGAGACATGTTACTATCTCCGGTGAACCAGAGGATGTGGAAGGCGATCTGTGATGCCTTTTTTTGGTATGTCTCAAAGCGGATGAATGATGCAATCTGCTCCGGCACCTCGATCAGGAGTATTTCTTTCGACGAAGAGACAGCAGTCTCGACTCGTCCGAGGTATTTTTGGTAGGGATAATAGATTTAGTAGGCCTACCTCTCTCCAGCTTTCCTCTGCACTCACTTAAGGCTTTTGCCGTCATCGAAAGGCACTCTTCACATTCCGAACAGGGATGCTCTGCCCCTAGGCACCGTAGACAGACCCTGTGGGGATCTGTCAAGAATATTTTTGCCTTACAATCTTGACATTTTATTTAAACTGGATCAGTGCATGGATGGAGCTGACGAAGAGGATTTTTCGATAGAAAGTCAACATTTTTCATTCCCTTCACAGAACCGAGCGTCATGTTCCCGGAGCTCATGAAACACGGAAAACGGAACTGAGCAACAGACGCTGCGTGTGATTATTTATACCAGTGATGACATTGATGTCGAGACGGAGGCCTTCGAGGGACATCGACTCAACAGTCATCGATGCGCAGCGCCCTCTACTGAAAAGTTTCTGAAGCAGCAAGCTCGATATGGGAATATCCAAGATAAGGAATACATGGGAGGACACAATCAATTCGAAAGAAGTGTTCAACATAAACGAGTTAAGAAACCCAACAGTGTGCAACACCACACCAACCCCATCGCAAAAACTATGTGATGATCTTGCAGATCACTTCAAAACAAAATCACAAACATCTAGCAAATCGAGTGCAAGCCGAAAACCACTAGCAACCACCTCAACCAACCAACACCAGAATCACCTACTAGACTAAACCAACTCCCGCAATTTGGACAGATCAATCCAACAGCCTAGTGAGCAAAAGAAACTAAGCCGGCTCTCCATCTGATCCCTGCTCACCAGACGCCTTCAAGACTATCCTCACCCAGAAAACACCTGCAGAATACAACCTCAATCTCTTCAACCACTCACAGCGTACATCGAGTCACTCCTCAAAGATCCATCAGGAAACACAGAAGACCTAACCAACTACCAACCAATCTCAAACACCCCATACCCAGCATAATTACTAGAAAGCTAAGTCTACGAACAACTCCTGGAACATGCAGAAAACAAACCGGATACTAGACCAGGCAAAAGTAGGTTTCAGACCCATGAGTGGAACGGAAACTGCATTACTATGTTAATGGTACGATCTAAAGACCAACGCAGACTACAACAGCAATTTAGCACTAATACTACTCGATCTGTCAGCAGCCTTCGACACAGTAAAACACAAAAACTCAAAGAACTGGAAAGTATTGGAATTGGCAACACAACTCTCCTCTGGCTAAAATCCTTCTTGACAGAAAAAACAGAAACAACTTGAATAGCACCATTCACGTCAGCACCTCACAAAACAACATATTGGCCCTCATTACGACCCTGGCGGAGTGGGTTTACGCCAGCGGTATTCGCGGCGGACCCTTCCGCCCTACTACGAGTTCCCGTAGCGCCATGGAGCGGTTTCCGTCTGGTTTTTCCGGGCGGAGAAATCCATGGCGCTACGGGACCTTGTTGTTAATTACGCCACCGTATTTTACGGTGGCGTAATTAACGCCTTCCCCACTCCCATTATATCCTATGGGGCAAAAATGGGAATGGGGAAGGGTAAAATGGGGAATGGGGATTTACCGCCCCGCCAAGGTCGGAATGGGGCGGTAAATCCGCCAACCCCCATGGCGGTATCGGCAGCTTTCCGCCGTGCTCCATGGTGCATATTGCACCACGATCTCCGCCAGGGTCGTAATGAGGGCCATTGAGTCCCACAGGGCTCATCACTCGCACCGCTACTTTTCAACATCTACCCAACATCCCTGATTAACCTCATCAAGAAACAAAGCCTCACCTGGTACATATACGCAGATGACAATTAATCTACAAAATCAATGCCAGCAAAGAACAAACCAGACACTCACCAACTGCGTCACTAAATTAAACCAGTGAATGAGCACCAACAGCCTTAAACTCAACCTGGACAAAACAGAAATCATGATCACACGCAACGACCCGTTGAATAATCACCACATCCAATGGCCTACCGAACTGGGTAACCCAGCAGAATCATCCAAAGTGGTGAAATATCTCAGAATCCTAATGGACGACAAACTAACAATTGAGGCACAGGTCAACACAGTAGTTAAGAAATGCTTCTACCACTTAGACACAATCAAGCGGATACTCCCCTTCTTCACCTTCCCGCACAGAACACTCACTTGTCAACTCTCTCGTCATGTCAAGAACAGACTATGCCAACAGCATCTATCTCGGAATGCCAGAATACCTTATGAGAAAACTACAATGAATAAAGAACGCAGCAGCAAGACTACTTGTCAGACTAACCAAGAGAGAACACTACATTGGTTACCAGTCAAAAAATGAATCTTCTTCAAAACCCTCTGAATAACACACAGAGCAATCCACGGCCAACGAGCAGAATTCACACACACAAAATCTCCATCTACAAACCAACACGAACACTAAGGTCCAGCAACAACATTAGTCTCAAACCAAAACAATACGCAAAACAAATTCAGGGGAGTAGGATTCTCTTGCATAGCAGTGAAACTTTGGAACTCACTTCCAAAGGAAATATGAACAACAGGATATCACCTAAAATACAGGAAACTCTTAAAACATGACTCTGTAATTTACCAAGCTAAAGAGGGAACACAGGCAAAAGAAAAAAAGCCAATGCTACACAATAAGATGCAATGAGATCCTTCCGGGGTTAGAACTTCTCTCCCTACAATTATATGCCGCAAGGACTCCAGTACCTAGTGTGGTGCTGGCATCATAACCGTAATGAGCAGAGTAGTGTGCAAAATGGTATCTAGAGCACAGTGCGCTAACATCAAACAAAGAAATTGATTATATAGTATGTCACCAAAATGTATTGGCTAGTCAAAAAAGAAACCACAAAATGAACAGGATAAATTTCCTTCAAACAAGTGTGTATTCACAAAACAGCCATAAAGTGAGTCAACAGTACAGTCAACACGTTTCAATCCCACATTTTTCATCAGGGCTGTTGATATGGACGTAGTACATTACAAATAGTAAAACAATACATGTGTGGTTAACAAACTATATAATTCAACATAGTCGAAAAGCATTCAAAATGTTAACAAAAAAGTGACAATTACATATATTGAACAAACCATTGTTTATCTTTGAATATATGAAAGAAAATCCGACTGGGGATGCGCAGCACATACTTGGCTGCTAATCAACCTAGTCCATTTTCTTCCACAGACAGGCCCCCATTTACACCACATAGCTTGTCCAGCTTAATTTCCAATTTTCAAGGTTCCTTTTGGCATTGCCAGTTGCTTCAAGCTTCATTAAAGCCTACATTCATTTAGTGCAAGGATGATTTCCCCTGAGGTTTCTTCAAGATGTTTACCTTTTCAAAGCTCCCTTATCTTTTAAAAATACTTGGGGCCTCTCAGTGAGAGTGGTATTGCCAGCATTGAACAGTTGTTCAATGTTTTGACTGCAATTTCTTTTCAAATCTTATTGTCACTAGGAAGTGTAAGTATTTAGAAAATGGCTTCTCTTCCCTGGTGGAATTATGTATGTTTCACAGATAGAATTGGGAGGTGCTTGAGCCACAGGGGAATACACGTTTTTGACATCCTTTTATAGTTTTCCTACGTCACTCTGTGCTGGCTCGTATTTATAGCTGGTTTTGGAAGGATGCCGACTTGACCTGATATTTCCTAGCAATTATGGCATTGCTTTCCTTGTGCAGTATCTCTGGCTTTCATGTTTCAGTACATGTTGCTTGCTTTTTTCAGCAATTTATACAGTTAATATGTTAATTGTTATCTTTATACTACATATCTGTACATGACTATGGTTCATGGCATTTCTTTTAGATATTACATTTAGGTTAATGAGTTTGACTTTTAGCTGTTTTTCATTACTGGTTTTAGGTGATTTTATGGTTGTGTCAACATTGTACTCGTGCTTTATTGCATATAATAACTGTTCTAATGCACTTCAATTTAATGTGCATCTGTACTTATGGTTACCTAGTCTGATAAAGTCACTGTGGCCACAACAAGCAAGAGAGGCTGGGGAACTCTGGGCGCCAAAAGGCGCCACATGCTCCATGATGCAACCTCTAGAGGTGGCAAATGGGTGATCCCTCAGATCTCCCCCAGTGCTCTCAACAATGGAAAAAAAGATGTAGGACAGGTCTCCCTCACACACACATTTGAGGAGAAACAAACGTTTACTTCTTGGCTTATCCAAAGTCTGAGCCTGCGTTGAGCAGACTTCCTGGCGGGACACGCGCCAAGTAGCGAAGCCCAACATGGATTGAGGGCAGGAATCTAAATTAAAATTTACGGCAGAAACAGCGAGAAATAAATGGGAGGGCTGACTAAAGGGAAGGGGCTCAGGGTCAATATTAACATAAATGGATGAGGCATGAGCTTGTACAGGATTTAACTCCCAAGTCCACCCCTCTCTATAGGATAGGGCTGTATTGCCTAGGGCAGGTTAGAAAACCACTCACAGTGCCTTGTGGTTTTAAAGTGCACCAGGACACGCCTTTCTTCGCTACCGATGTGGATCATAGGTTCACCTTGGTCCTCTCAGATGTTCTAATACCAGGCACCGCCCTGATGCATCTAGGTAATCTGATGGGAGTTGGGAGTCAGACATTTCAAAATTGATGGACCCCTTCCAAGACAGAGCTTGCAGCTCTCATGACATTTATTAGTGCCAAAGTTGAATTTCTCCCCCTTGGCCTTGGGTCAGGTCGGTGAACATGACTTAAACTCGGTCCACAACCTCTGTACCAGTCCAGGTATCAAAATCCCCCCATAATACTTTAATGGTGTTCTCTGGTGAAAATCCCCCCTCCTTTTTCTCCGGCTCTCTAGGTTGTCCCCTCTTCACCTTCTTCCTTCCAACTTCCTTCACTCGCATTTTCTTACCTTTATTCTCATATTTCACTACTGTCTTTCCGTCCTTTGCCTTTCTGAACATTCCCGTTTCCTCCATGGACCTGGGCTTCCCTGTTGCTCTGTATTCCTCTTCTCTCCAATTTCTCGATGTTTCCACTTCTCATCCTCCCCTCCATCCTCCCTCCCCTTCTTTCTCGTCACCTCCTTGCTGCGACTCTGTCTTGCCGTTAACTCCTGCCACCACCTTCAATACACTTTGCAATTTGCCTACTAACTCCAACACATTTTTATGTTTGTGTTAACCGGATAAAAGTACCAATACGTACAGCAGTTGCAACACCGAATTGTACTTAGTAGCTGCAGTTCTGGAGTGGGTGCTTGCTAAGTCCCCCACCTCCAACACAGGGGAAATGGCTAATTTGTGTAGGGCTGTAAGGCAGTCCACTGGATAAGGCTATTAAAAAGGGGCTTGCCTTTTTGGTGCCCCCTCAGTTCTCAGCCTTGCTCTATTCCCTCAGGGCTCCCCACTTTAATATTATGTGCGCTTTTCACCATTGCATGGGGAGGTTTGACTCATCCTAGATGTGAGGATAGCAATGGGGTAGAGGCTCTGGGGTACCCAGTGTACCATCTACAGGGCCAGCATAGTATAGCTGGAGGTTTTCACAAAGGACTAATTCTCTCGCCCCTTTTCAGTGAGTCACTCTTAATACCCATAGTATGAACGTCAAGCAGTGTCGACTGGTTTTGGGGGAGGGGTGAAGAGGACCGTGTTCATGAGAACTGGTGTTAGGGAGAGGAGCTGGTGAGAGGTTAAAAGATGAGAGAAAGGAAGACATTGAAAAAGGTAGCGCAGGAGGAGCTGGTGGAGGAGCAGCAGGAGGACAGTAAGAGTCAGTGAATAAATATCAGGAGTGTCACCTGCAAGGGACCACATGGGTGCTACAGAGGACCCCAGTAATCCAGCACCTAAATGGAGAATCCAGGCCAAGACAGGGTATATTGAGAAGCTGGTGAGGGGCGAACAGAATGCTAGAGTGGTTTCTGAAGCAAGTCAATTATGCTATAGCCCCTACAATGTTCTACCGATGTCACCCAGGAGGGAAGTTAAGCACAGAGAAAAACCCCTACCCATTCCAGACCTCCGAGGACACAAGGGGTTCAACAACCACAGTAGACCATTTACTGTTCTAGGGGGTGAGGCGGCCAAGACACATTTGAAGAGCCACAACCAGAGTCTTGGATTAGAGGTTCCATGACTAAAGCAACAGGGAACCTATAACTTCCCCTTAGACTGTGAGTGACTTTGTTTAACTTATCCTGAGGGTGATGCCCCAGAAACCCTACTGTCTAGAATAGGGTCTGGACATTTGGGACTCAGGACTGTTGGATCTTCTAGAGCAGGAGATCGACTGTGCCATCTGACCATCCGGACATTTTCTTGTTTATTGAAAAAGCTCAATTTTTTAGTTCTTTAAGGAAACTACTTGGTGCGATAGCAATTCTCCCACCCCGTCCATGTGATTCTTACCGTTTCAATGACGGATGTGAGGAACTCATGGTGGCAACAAGACAGACATACACAAGTGATCACAGTTCAAGGGCGTTTATTGAACAATGAATGCTGTATGCAGGTTGGAAAAACGCCTATACTAGACCTAAATCTATGATGGGAGCAAGCGTCGACCATCAAATGAAAAATAAGGCAGTCCTAGTGGCGTTATGTCAAAATAAAGGCCTATACTAAGAAACCTATTTCTAACCCTCACAATTAATACAAAAAAGGGTGTGGGTTAGTTCTCAAGAAGATAAAGAAGTGTTCTCAAATAATATGTCGGGATGCGGTAGCTTAGGTCTCTCCCTTCCCCACGTTTTGAATACAGGGTAAGATGGGAGAACAGTACAGTCTCGGGCTTCTCCAGCCTGAGACACCAGCTCTAATGGCAGCTCTAAGGACCCACTCTCGAGCTATCAGGGCCGTCAAGTCTCGTTTAACTTGAAAGTCTCTTGCCTTCGAGGACCTGCCCGGTTCAAATAACAGAACAAAAATTCCTTTAACAAATTAAATGTTTGTTTCCAATGTTTGCTGGGTGATGGCTTACACCCTGGTTCCCGCTTCTTGTATCGTATTACACAAATCTTAATGTCTTTTTATAAAGTTCCAAACACACTGTTTCTTGGGACTTTAGACTTTGCCCCTCTTGGGATTCGCTTCCCTTGTTTCTTCTTACTGCAGGATTCAGTTCCCTTTCTTTCACTTAGTTTGTAGAACAAAATCTTTTGATTGTACAGGGATTTTGCTTGGCCCTCAGTAGGACCACTTTGACCTATTCCGCAGGCTCTCCTATGACCTCGTATCTGTAGTTTTTCTCATATGGGCTCAACCAGTCTCTCTCGAGTTTCGCTCTGCCGCTGTTCTCCCCTTGACAACTTGTTACAGTTTTTTTTACACAGTTCATTGATTTTGGTTCAAATTTGCCCCTTTGCGATTCTCACTCAACATTGCCAGGTTCTTATCGTTTTCCCTTTCGACTAACCGGCTGTGATGAACCACTTGGCTTTTCTCCTTCATTGGAGTCAAGGCCGTTACCACGGTCACAGGAGCTTCCCTCGCTCCTGCTCATCATCGTAGGCATACCGTGTGTACCATTGACATCTGCTGCAAGACACTTGTACTATTGTTGGCAGTCTTAGGCTCTCTTCCACGAAGGTTCGACGGGTCTGGACGAAAAGGGCAGGGTTACTTCTCGCCTTGCCACCCTCTCGATTCCTGCCACCTTTCTCCTTCGCTTGAACTGCTGCGCCCGATCAGCCGTCTCGTCAGGTTGTCTGCCATGCTCGTACTGTGCTCTCTGGCTCCACCTTTTATCCCCGTGTGGAAGGGAAAAGGCTGTCAGGTGTGTGTGTGATTCTGATCAATTGCCTGACCCTTGTATTGAGACGTCAGGTATACGGCTATGATGTTAGTCCATTGTCCTTTGTGTTGTGTGAAAGTGTTCGTGTAGGAAGAGGAGAAGGGGGCAGTGGTTTAGAACGTCCTATGTAAGAGGGGAAAAAGGTGTCAAAGGAAGGGGGATACCGCGTTTCAACCGTCTGTGTCCCACACCCCGAGGACCCCCCATCCAGGTGATCCTTCCTCACTGGTCCACCCTCAGGAAGTGGATCCAATAGCGATGGCAGTGTACTGGCTACCTGGAGGACAGATCCCCAGGGACTAGCTAGGGAGACACCTTCAGGTTTCTCACATGGACCAGAAGGCTGTTAACAGATGAGGCCTCAGAAGGAAGACTGTGGTGTGGAGGCATCTTTTTAAATGCAGTTTACCCCCCCTCTTGTACAAAGATCTTTTGTATTATGTTACTTCATAAGTAGTGCAAACTCTTTGTATATGTAAAATAAATCTGTGTGAAAGTGTTCAAGGACAGTGCTCCAGGTATTCCGTTCCTCTTTCTTTGTGCTACTAGTCAAATAATAAAATAATTTGAAATAAAAAAGACTTGACAAGGTCCTACGGAATCAAATCCTGACTAGTCTCTTTATTTGATTTCTGCGCTGAAAGGGCAGTCAATGTAAAAATTCTAAAATTCATTTGCACAGAATGGCACAGTCCTTACTATGCTGGGGGGTTGTCAGGATCCCACAGCACATGGTCAGTTCCCCCTCACTACAGTACACACCTAATAGTCACATTTAGGCTTCCACACTGTGGCATTTTACATAAACATTTTAAATGGAAGTGTAGGAGTTACGATCAGTAGTTATCCTGAGTCTGAGTTGGGTAATGGGTTCTAGTTTCGAATGATTTTAGATTTGGCTTGTGAGATAATCTTCCTTCATGAGACTTTCAGGAAGCCGTTGTTTTCCCAGGGCAAGATGGAGGTCAGGCTCAGCAGCAGTGATTGACTGAGCTTGATTGTGAGGTAGTTTGGAATTCTACAAGGAGTTCTAAACTGCCTTTCATTCTAGTTGTTTAAGGAGCAGGTTGCAGTTTTAAAGCTCTGTAAATAAGTTTAAAGAAATTCCATTAAATCTAACATTTCAGAAGTAGAACTAAAGAGAAGCCACAGAAAACCCATCTGAGGAGTGCAAGTTGTTCAAGGAACCTGAAACATACCAAAGATGAAGAAAGCCAAGTCTTTTATTGAAAACTAAAGTCATCTTGTAAATTGCCTTGAAGTAACAGAGTTTTGTGGTGTTAGACTCGTTGACAGCGATTTAGAAAATGCAAAGACTGAAGTTTGGGCAGAGAACAATCAGCTGGTACATGAGCGCACACGTGCAAGTGAGAGAGCAAAGGTAATTCGTTTCACTTTGCTGCGTCGCTTGTAATTAACTACTACTTGTGCGGTCCGCAGTTTTTGCGCATCTGACAAATGTTTGTTTGTACTAATTCTTAAAGTCATAAATACAGTTTGTGAGTTCCAGCACAATTAATCCTCTATGGGTATTTCTTCAGACAGCGCAGAGGAAAGGACCTTACAGCGTAACGTGCGTGCCACACGAGACAAGTCTTTTCAACGGAACGTTCCCAACTGAAAGCAATCGTTATCTAAGTGAAGTGTCAACGCCGTCTGAGTTTAAGTAGACTCTAGTGGTTCACAGCAAGGTGATTTTCACGCGGCAGGAGATAAGTAAAAGAAGCCGGCAGGGAGTTTGAGAAGCAGTATCGGCAAGTACCGTTAATGTAAATAATTAGTTGAAGATAAATACTACAGAAGTGGGAAAAGTTTGAGAAATCTGCATTCAAGCAGCAGCATAGCTACTAAAGAAAAAGAAGAGTACTGAACACTGTTCAAGCTGCAACAGTATTTCAAGTAACTCAAGAAAAAAGGTTTAAAGACTGTTTAAAGACTTTCAAGTTTGTTACAGAAGATTTACAAGTGCCTATCAGCCATAAAGCATAGGCAGCAGGTATACAGGGAAAAGAAGTTAGATATCTGGGAAGTTAGTAAAGTTAAGTTGTACAAGTGGTAACCAGCTGTTACTTTTTTAGATTTTCTCAGTCATCACCGAATACTAGTCCAGTCGTGAGGGCGTCAGAGGTGCCACTGAAGAGCTGCATTTTTTTTATTTTCTCCATTCCCCTTGAGTTTGCCGGCTAGATAGTTATATCAATATTGAGGCTGTTTGGCGGGCAGAGTTGGGGGGTCTGGTGGGCCAGCTTCACTCCTGCAGGAAGGTCCCAACTGGACCTGAGAATGAAAGGCCCACATATCTAATCCTGCCTGAATGAGGATGGACCCAGAGTCAGAGTTGAGTTGGGGAGCCCTAGAAAAGGTGTTGATGGAGATTAAGGAGGAGTTAAAGGTGGCAAGGAAGGAGACAATTTTGTTGGGAGTTAAGATGAAAGAGTTGAGTAGTTTTGTGTACACGACCGAGGTCCCCGAGTCTTCTCAATTGAGTAAGGAGTTAGTTAGTGATTCAGTTCCACCGGTTTTGTATCCAGAGGGGGGTGTTAGGTGGCAGAGACAGTCTACTGAGGAGACTAAAAAGGTAAATTTGTCTCCCGGAGTATCAATAGTCTCCACCCCATTGGCACCTCCAGAAAGATATAGTGGAGATTTTAGGAAGTTTAAATCATTCATGATGCAGTGTGAATTACATTTTCTTTGCAGACCAGAATCTTTCCCTAATGGAACTTCCAAAGTAGCTTTTTTGATTTCTTATTTTTCAGGGGAGGAAGCTGCTTGGTCGGTTCCTTTAGTGGAGAGAGATGCAACTGAGTTACATCGTTGGACGGAGTGTAAGTGTGAGTTTAGGAAAATGATTGACAGGAGAACTACTTCTCAAAGTGTAGATGGGGAGTTTTTGGAGTTACGCCAAGGTAATCAGCAGTTAATGACTTACATTACGCAGTTTCGGGCCTTGGTGCAGGAGAGTGGGTGGCCCGAGGAAAAGAGCTTCCTTATTTTATCGTGGATTAAAGGATGAATTGAAGGATGCCTTGGCAACAATATTTGAGACCCGCAGGTAGTGAAGATATCTTTGGTAATTCAGTTAGATGTAAGATTTACAGAGGAGGTCTGAGAAGGACACATTTTTCTGAGGGCAGAGTGTGGAATAGAATTGAACGACCCAAGATGGACCTTATGGGGAGGGAAGTTAAGGTACCTGGGAATGATGGTCAGGTGAGAGGACTTTTGTCCAAAGAAGAGAAGGACAGGAGACGTAAGGAAAATTTGTGTTTATACTGTGGGGATGGAATTCACTTTGTGGGAAGATGTCCTCGTGCTCCAAGACGCTTTCCTCCGCCTGCCGGAAGGGGACAGGTTGTGGCAAATACTATCCAGACTGCGGTGCCACACATCACCCTCAATGTATCCTTGTTTTGGGACAGTAAGCTAAGGTGTGGAGGTCCATGTGTGATTGATTCAGGTGCTACGGGGAATTCTATGGATCTAATGTTGCTAATAAGTTGGGGGTGCCTTTAGTAGAGAAAGGAGTTCCAGAGCAGGTGAGGGCGGTGGATGATACACAATTGACGTCAGCTTTAATGGCTCAAATGACAGGAGTTTTAAGAATGAGGATTGGGGAGGAACATGAAGAGGATATAATCTTTGAGCTAATAGATGCATCGCAATTGCAGATCATACTAGGAATGCCATGGTTCACACTACATAATGCCTTGATAGATTGGGGGGAAAAAACTGGAATTCAAATCTGAGTTCTGTAAGGAGCTGTGTACAAGAGCTATAGGGGAATGGAGTCAGGAGGAGCTTTCCGGAGCACAGGGAGTGTGTCTGGCAGCAGGGGTTGTAAAAGAACATATTATTGGAGCTTTGTCAGGAGTGTTGCCAGATTATCATGAGTTTCAAGAGGTCTTTGATAAACAGGAAGCGGGTGAATTACTCCCTTATCGCCCATTTGATTGTAAAATTGATCTTGAGGAGGGACCTCCAATACCTTGTGGTAGAATTTATGCTCTGACTGAAAGGGAGAATTAGCATTTAAAGGAATATATTGAAGAAAATCTAGCTAAGGGCTTCATTCGACACACAGTCTCCAGCGGCCTCGCCACTATTTTTTGTGCCCAAAAAAGATAAAACTTTGAGGACTTGTATCGATTATAGAGCACTTAATAAGATCACTATTAAGAACAGGTATCTTTTGCCATTGATTTCATTCATGCTAGATCGGATTCAGGGGGCTAACATTTTCACCAAGTTAGATCTTAGAGGTGCTTACCATCTGGTGAGAGTTTGTGAGGGGGATGAATGGAAGCCAGCATTCAGAACTCGTTATGGCTTGTTTGAATATCAAGTTATGCCTTTTGGACGCTAATGCGCTGGCAGCTTTCCAGTTCTTAATGAATCAGGTTCAAGAGTTTTTGGATGTCTTTGTGGTAGTCTACATAGATGATATTCTAATCGTTTCTAAGGAGGTTCAGCAGCACGAGGAGCATGTCAGGAAAGTGTTGAGCAAGATGAGGGGAAAATCAATTATTTGCTAAACTAGAGAAAAGCCAGTTTCATACTGAGCTAGTGGAGTATTTAGGATTTGTGCTTTTCACCTGAGGGATTAGAGATGGATTCAGCCAAGATAAGGGTAGTGAGGGATTGGCCTCAACCTATGTCTGTAAAGGATCTGCAAAGTTTTATTGGATTTGCACATTTTTATCGTAGATTCATTAAAAACATTTCACAAATTATTTCCCTGATTACTAGGCTGCTGAAGAATGGGGTTAAATTTGAGTGGAGAAAGGAGGCTTTTCAGTTTTTAAAAGGACAAGTGTATTACTGGGCTGATTTTATTGCATCCAGATGTTGAGCAACCTTTTTTCCTGGAGGCAGATGCTTCAGATTGTGCTATGGGCACAGTGTTATCTCAGCGTCATCGATCCACAGGTCAGCTTCATCCGGTTGCATTCTTTTCCAAAAAGAATTCTCCAGCTGAGAAAAATTATACGATTTTGGATCAGGAGCGGTTGGCCATTAAGGCTGCCTTCACTGAATGGAGACATTGGCCCTCATTAGGACCCTGGCGGAAAGGGGTTTACGCCGGCGTAAACCATGGCTTACCTTTCCGCCTGAGTACGAGTTCCCGTAGCGCCATGGTGATTTTTACGCCTGCTTTTTGCAGGCGGAAAAATCCATGGCGCTACGGGACTTGTTGTTAATTACGCCACCGTAATTTACGGTGGCGTAATTAACGCCTTCCCCACTCCCATTATACCCTATGGGGCAAAAATGGGAATGGGGAAGGGTAAATGGGGATTGGGGACTTACCGCCCCGCCAAGGTCGGGATGGGGCGGTAAGTCCGCCAACCACCATGGCGGAGTTGGCAGCTTAGCGCCATGGACCATGGTGCAAATTGCACCATGGTTCTCCGCCAGGGTCGTAATGAGGGCCATTATCTTTTGGGAGCCAGACTTCGGGTTACGGTTTTAACCGATCACAGGAATTTGAATTTGACTTTTCTTCATTCTGCAAGAACTTTGACTCCCAGACAACTGCGTTGGTCTTTGTTTTTCGCTGAATATGACTGTCATCTTATTTAAACCACGTCGTCAGAACGGGAAGGCTGATGCTTTATCGCGGTGTATTCCTGGAAGTGTTAAAAATGCCATTGCTTTCAGAGAGGAATTTTGTTGTTGGTGAAGTCCAAAGGGTGACACATTTTCAAGAAGAAATTTTGCAGCAGATGTCTTCAAAACAGATATTGGATTGGGAGACTGAGGATCCGGTAAGTTTGATCAAGGAGGGGTTGCCTTATGTTGGCTCTAGATTGTTTTTGCCTACTTAAGAGTTACGGATGGAGGCTTTGAAGGATTGTCATGACTCACTGTTGGCTGGGCATCCTGGTTTAAAGAAGACTTTGTATTTATTACGCAGAGGATTTTGGTGGAAGACGATGCGTGAAGATACAGAAAATTATGTAAGAACTTGTTAAGTTTGCATTCGCTCCAATTCTGATCATTAGAAGTCAGTGGGATTGTTAGTGCCTCTGCCAATTCCACCTCGCCCTTGGTACACTGTTTCAATGGATTACATTGTGGACTTGCCACCGGACAAGGGTTGCTCAACTATTGGTGGTTGTGGATGTTTTTTCTAAGGCTGGGCACTTTATTCATATCAAAGGGACAGCTACTGCTACATCACTGGCTCAGGCGTTTTTGCAGAATGTGGTAAACTTACATGGTCTTCCGAGTCAGGTGATTTCTGATCGGGGTTCTCAGTTTATCTCCAAATTTTGGCAAGCTTTTTGTAAGGAATTGAAGATGCAGATAAATTTGACTACTAGTTATCATCCCGAAGGGAATAAGCAAACAGAGAGAGTCAATCAAGAATTGGAGCAGTATATTCGTTGTTATCTGGGATCATATCAGGGTTGGTTGGAACTACTCTGGTTAGCTGAGTTTTGTTACAGCAATACTGCTAAGGATTCGACTTCTATGTCTCCGTTCTTTGTAAATCAGGGGTTTCATCCACATTTTTTAGAGAAGTTGTGTTGGAGGAGGTGGAGGTACCTGATGTAGAGAGTAGGATGAAGGCGATGGGACAGAATTTGAAACGAGCTGTTGAGGCATTGGAAAAGAGAAAATTGATTTATAAGAAATTTGCTGACAGGAAGCGTAGGAGGGGTCCGCTTTATCAGGTTGGGGATCGAGTGTGGTTATCCAACAAGAATCCTGCATTGAAAGGGAGAAGTAAGTTTAGTCCTCGCTTCATATGACCTTTTGAGGTGGAACAGGTTTATTCTCCAGTGTCAGTCAAGTTGAAATTGTCGCCTGGATTAAAGATTCATCCTACTTTTCATGTAAGTTCTGTTAAAACTTTGACGGAAGGACACCAGAATTTGTGAGGTTCCAGGTCCTGTGTTTTCGGATGTGGATGATGAATATGAGGTTCAGGCTATACAAGACTCTAAAGTGGTTTGGGGTCATCTTCAGTATTTGGTCGATTGGAAGGGTAATGAGCCCGAGGAAAGATCTTGGGAGAGAGTTGAGAATTTACATGCTCCCAGGTTAGACAATTCCATCGTTTACATCCTGAGAAGGTTGGCCCTGGGCCAGGGCATTACGGGGGTTGAGGGGGTTACTGTCAGGATCCCACAGGGCATGGTCAGGTTCCCTCACTACAGTACACACCTAAAAGACTCATTTAGGCTTCCACACTGTGGCATTTTACATAAACATTTTAAATGGAAGTGTAGGATTTATGATCAGTAGTTATCCTGAGTCTGAGTTGGGCAATGGGTTCTAGTTTTGAATGATTTTAGATTTGGCTTGTGAAATAATCTTCCTTCATGAGACTTTCAGGAAGCCTTTGTTTTCCCAGGGCAAGATGGAGGTCAGGCTCTGCAGCATTGATTGGCTGAGCTGGATTGTGAGGTAGTTAGGAATTCTGCAAGGAGTTCTAAACTGCCTTTCATTCTAGTTGTTCAAGGAGTAGTTTGCAGTTTTAAAGCTCTGTAAATAAGTTTAAAGAAATTCCATTAAATCTAACTTTTCAGAAGTAGAACTAAAGATAAGCCACATAAAACCCATCTGAGGTATGCAATTCTTTCAAGGAATGAAGAAAGCTAAGTCTTTTATTGAAAACTAAAAGTAATGTAAATTCCCTTGAAGTAACAGTTTTGTGGTGCTCAACTGTATATTAAGAGTTAGACTCATTGACAGTCAGCGCGACGTCGAAAATGCAGAGAGACTGAAGTTTGAGCAGCGAACAATCAGCTGGTGTATGAGCGTGCGTGTGCAAGTGTGAGAGTAAAGGTAATTAATTTCACTTTGCTGCGTCGCGTGTGATAAACCAACTACTTGCGCGGTCTGCAGTTTTTGCGCATCTGACAAATGTTTGTTTGTACTAATTCTTCAAGTTATAAATACCGTTTTCGTGAGTTCCAGCACAATGAATCCTCTACGCGTATTTCGTCGGACACCACAGAGGAAAGGACCTTAAAGTGTAACATGTTTGCTGCGTGAGACGAGTCTTTTCAACAGAATGTTCCCAACTGAAAGCAGTCATCATCTAAGTGAAGTGTCAACGCGGCCTGAGTTTAAGTAGACTAGCGGTTCACAGCAAGGCGATTTCCACGCGGCAAGAGATAATTGAAGGAAGCCGACAGGGAGTTTGAGAAGCAGTATCTGCAAGTAAGGTCAATGCAAATAATTAGTTGAAGATAACAAATACTAAATAAAAGGAAAAGTTTCAGAAATATGCATTCAAGCAGCAGCATAGCTACTAAAGAAAAAGAAGAGACTACTGAACACTGTGTTCAAGCTGAAACAGTATTTCAAGTAACTCAAGAAAAAGGGTTTAAGGGCTGTTTAAAGACTTTCAAGTTTGTTACAGAAGATTTACAAGTGCATATCAGCCATAAAGCATAGGCAGCAGCTATACAGGGAAAAGAAGTTCGATATCTGGGAAGTTAGTACAGTTAAGTTGTACAAGTGGTAACCAGCTGTTACTTTCTTTTTTAGACTTGCTCAGTCATCACTGAATACCAGTCCAGTCGTGAGGGTGTCAGAGGTGCCACTGAAGATCTGCATTTTTTTATTTTCTCCATTCCCCTTGAGTTTTCCGGCTAGATAGTTATATCAATATTGAGGCTGTTTGGCGGGCTGACTGGGGGGGGGGGGGGGGGGGGGTTGTGGGGGGCCAGCTTCACTCCTGTAGCAAGGCACAACTGGACCCGACAGGGTTTGCTCGTCAGAAATTTCAAGACTTGCTGAACCGGTTTGAAGTAGGCCCCCAATGATACTGTGATTGCACAAGACCCAACGGATGGCAATAAACTCCTTCCTGTAGGATATCCATGGAGTCAGTGCTCATCTGCACATCAATTGTAAGGAAAGCATCCAAGGAAAGAAAACAAAATTAATCTTTCAAATGTAGTGGCTCATCCATCCACATACATTTCATAAAAAAATTTGAAATCCAGAGAGGTAAACAAGTGAATATTGCAAAGAAGCAAACGCTAAATCTTTATTCTGAAATAAATAAGTTTACAAAATGTAAACAATCAATCTATCACAGCTGTACAAATCTTTCACATCTGTACACAAAGGATCATCACAATACAGTGCAATGATTAAATATCCATATTGTCCCTCTTTTGCAAATTCTATAAAAACATTAAATGAAATATATGTTCTATGTGCACAGTAAGAGCTGCAAACGTTACAGTTTACAAACCGAACCGCAGTCTACCAGCAAAGGCTATGGTGTGTAGACAGTTGTGGCAGAAATCTGATTTTATTTTACAATAGGTTTCCTTTTGGGGATACATGCTTTTGTTTTTTTTATGCTAATAGCTACATAACACAAAACTGTTTCTGTAAAGTATCTTTTAGACAGAATCTGAAGACATTTGAAGTTCACACCGTGATGGCTAGAAGGTCGGAAAAGGAGGGAAATAAAGGTCAAAGTTATTGAAAAGACATTTGGGAAAAAAAAGAAAATTTCAAATAAGCAGGATCATCCAGCCAGTACAATAAATCTGAATTGTCAAGTAAACTTGCAAATAAACACTCAGAAAAAAACAATACATAGCTTTTTTTACATACATTTGCAGAGATAGAGTGTTCTCAGAAAAAATGTTTTGTTGCTGTTTTGGGTTGCAGCCCAAATAACCCAAGTATCCCACCACTAGGATTCCCCAACAAAATAACAGGGAAAAGGGACATTAAAAAGAATAAAAGTTTGCAAAGTAGAAAGGAGTAAAAATAAATAACTTTATAAAAATAAAAAAAAAAGATCAGGTGTAGCATTAGACGCTCTATCGATTTACCAGTATATTTTGCACAAAAAACAGTAATACAAGGAATAAAATAAATATACATTTAATTATTGCAGCTATTTACATTTTGTCATCATTTTTGCCATTACTAAAGGCATCGCTGTAATAACCCAATTTTATTAAATCACGCTAAGATGTGTTGCAAATCTTCCAAGTACCTCAATTGCATACGTTTGGTCACTGTTCTTTCATGTCCAGGCTGTCCTTGGAGGTCGATACAGCTGTAAGACAATCAGATGCAAGTAGGATTAGGTTTTGCTAGTAATTAATAATGTAAACTATGTAGCAAAATCTCCAATTACATTTTTGTTCCAACATGTTTTGCTTATGCATTTATGAAAATGATGGATTTATAAGGAATTTGGTGCTCGTAGTCCATAGTCTTTGAGACATCTATAGAGAAGAGTATTCCAGTAAGTCAGCATTGCTTAGTATCGGGCCAGCTGCATCATATTCTTTGGTCCCTGTGGTTTTTATTAGAACTTGTGCAACTGTTGCAGACACGCTGGTTGAGTGAGATATGCTACAGATAATGGTCGGAGAGGGTGTGGGAGCAATATTGGGTCCCCAATATGGTCAGCAGAATGGTGCAGAGTTGTGCATCCATCTCCTGGCCACCCCTTTCTCTGCATAGGAGTTGGCAGCATCCATGAGAATCACGCCACGCTCTGTCCCTTTTGCACAAAGTAGTTGAGTGGAGATAGCAGCTGTAGAAACAACTTGCAGACTACTACAATCTGGTGAGCACCTTCAACCATCAGCAGCTGAATTTAGTATGTAGCACTACACTTCTGGTTCCACCACCACACAGCACCATGGCGCTCCAGGCATTTGCTTGATAAGGCACACAACTCTCACACATGGATATTCCAGTGTATTGCTGGTAAAAATTAGATTCACGTCTTAACATTTTTTGTAACAGTACTCCGTAAAATCACCAGAAATGGGTGACAGTCATAATTTATCTGGTACAATGTTTGTGTTCTGACTGGGGAATATTAATATACAACGAAAAGCCATCTTCACTAACATGATACCTTGATGAAGTGATTCAATACTTTAATTTTTTTATGAAAACTGTTGGATCATGTCATATAATTAATTTCTTCAGAAAATAGTTCACAGACCTTAATAATGGTCCAAAAATCTAATCTATCTATAAATACTGTGATACAACCCAGACCTCTGAGTTTTTATGACAGCATTTATAATCTTTTTAATACATTCAGTGGGATCCATATCTAAACTGGGATAAGTCTCCTTGTTTTTCATTTGTTCAGTACATCTGAGAGGTGATCCATTTAGTTTAGTACAACTGTGGTGCCCTCTTGCATGAACTGGTGGCCAGATTCCTCGTGTGAATCTCCTCATGAGACTTGTATAAAGGAATACATGCACACAGGATCACATCCTCCCAAATATTTTCTGAAAAAGTTACGCTCCAGTCGGTTTCCTTTGTATGAGAAAAGTGGTTCTCTGAATTTTCTGTTTTCATTACCAAGTAGTTGCCAATGAAAATCCGATTTAGAGTGGCAATCATGGAAAATCCTTCCTTGCTCTTGCTAAAAATCTGAAGATTGGAAATTATACCATTTGGATCGGAAGCTTTCACTAGTGTCACGGAGTGTAGGTGGGAAAATACAACCACAGGAAGTAATTTGTTTTATTAAGGTTTTCCAAAAACAATTCAGGACAAAGGGGGATACAAAGGATGAAAGGCACAACTTAAAATGGTGCACCTTTCCTTTAGGAATTTCCCACCCACTGCAAATTTAGTATCTCTGGATTTGTGTCTGCTCTGTCTAACCTTGGAAGGGGACCTCCCCTCGCCCCTGACTGATTCTAATGGGTATGAAAATAGCTTGTTTCTGTAGACCAAACAGTGTCTTAATGCTTGGCTCTGAAGACGCCTGTTAAAGCGGGGACCAGTTGGTTATGGACACACAGGGGGTAGACCTTGTTGCACACACGTGACAACAAGATTAACAAATACAATCTTTGAGGTCTCCTGGCTATATAAGAAAAGAATTTTGAAAAGCTCACAGTGCTTCCCGAATCACTCGGTCTCTCAGACCGCAGCCCTTTTATGGTTCTTTGTAGTTTGTCACTTCAGTATGAAGCTGAACTGCTCCTCTTCCAAAGCCAAGGTGTTCAACACAATCTTGTATGGTCTTTCAGAGCAGACAAGGCCCACCTAAGTGTTTCCAGTGGCGATTTGACTATGGGCATGGATCACCTCGCTGTCTCAGGGTCCTGGCGCTGGGACACAATAACTAGTATCTAACGGTTCCGGGCCAGGGATGGTGGGAGAGTGTTGAGCCAAATGGCCTACCTTTCTCATAGGCATACCACAGGCATAACATTGTATGTTTCAAATAGGGGAGACACTGGCCACTGTAGTTCCTGCTGGCATAGAGATGCAGAAAATAATTTTGATGAGCTTCAGGGCTGCCGGATCATTTAAGCTTTTCTGTGAGTGCAGTCCGGCTCCTGATTGGGTTGTGCTAGGTTAGGTCTCTTGGGAAACAGTTCTACTTCTGGAGGTGGGCACGTAAAATCTGAGTAGCGATCTGGATGGTAGATTCCAGGCTCGGCTGGTGGAGTTTCCTTCACAAACTGCTCCAGGATAACCTGGTCTTTTACTTTTGCCACGGCCATCTTTCCACCTTGAAATGGATTCTATAGGACATCTGTCTTGAGGGTTTCTTGATGTGTCAGCTTGGTATCTCCTAATTGCTGCCAGTGGTTCGCTCGATTGTAACCTAGCCTCCCTAGGATCCCATCCTGAAGGGCACCCCATTCTGTTCAACCATCTGCGTTCAGCACCTGGTGAACTGAATGTAGTTGGCCTGTTAAAAGGGAACCAAAATACTTTAGCCTTCTCACATTTAGCTGCCTCCGTCATACTTTAAATTCATTCAAGAAAGCTTCAGGGTCTTCAGTACTATAACATTTATGCATTAGAGGAACTGGATTGATGCAATTGTCCCAAAATGGGAAAAGTGGCCCTTGCGAGTTCTCAGAATAGCTTCCAAGATTTTGGGTTCTTCGTGCTCAATGCGATTTCTGGGGTCAGAAGATGCCACAGCCTTCTCCGCAGCTATGGCCGAACAAGGAGGAAAACCTACTTGGCGCTCTAGTTTAGCAGCTGGTTGGCTTGTGGCCACCTTGCCTCTCATGGACCCCAGACGGTTTCTATGGGATGCGTCGGATAAGGAGAATATAGATGTGCTCACTTGAAGCCTGCACAAAGGTCGATATTGTGCTGCCTGTGGCTCCTGACATTCTCTGGAGTTCTTTGCCTTCCAGCTCATTGCTCAAATTTGTTGTAATCAGGTGTCCCCCGTCCAAGATATACTCTTCATACTGGCTTACAATGGGTGATACTTCAGAGGGATAAGGAGGGTCACTATTTGTGAGGGACAGTACAGTGTCTCTCGGGTTCCTCTTACTTGTGCCCTTCCCTCAGGCCACACCACTGAGTAGGTACACAGGGCAACCCGTCGCCACCCCAGAGCTTATGCTGGTAGTTTGACTAGGGCACTTTTCACCTCTTTCCTGCCTCAGGGTCCTGGCACTGCTTCCCAAAAGCCTACTCTCTCACCTCCACACGCTGTCATGTGCTGGTTCATAGGGACGGTCATTGCTGACTGATCACTTTTAATATGTTTGCTTAATGGGCAAGAGCCCGGTGGACTGCACGAGTTATGATCGTATGCCCCCTTGTGTCAAGGATAGTGAGGGACGCTTTCTATGCCACCCTCAGGCACAGGATCATCTGCAGGTGGCTGCACCGATCCCTGTTGTATACCCCGCCATTCACCTTAAGGGTCAGGCTGGGGACTTTGTTACACTAGCCATCTGGTCAAATAAGGAAAGCTGCACACAACCTTTAGAATCACTATTGTTGAACCCACCTTTTCAATCAACCTTGGTCCTGAACTTAAGGCAAGATGGAAAAACCTTGAATTAAAAATGATTCTAACCGCGTGTACAACAGAACTTTCCTTGCATAGGTTGCATCTGTATATGAAAATAGCGCCATCTTTCAGATTAATGGAACTCAGTCACCCTCCCTAGCAATGAGACAAGATGTGCCCTTGAAACCCCCATATAAGCATGTTGTCACCTAAAACCCTTTGGGAACCTGAATGAGACCCCTGCAGCAGAAGAGCCAACTCGGCACAGTCATAAATAATGTCATATTGATAAATAATGTCATATTGGTACTCAAATATTCAATAAAGGTATGCGTTAGGATTATAGAGGGACAACTATGAAATAAAGACTGTAAGAAACATACTGAAACTGTTACAAAGCTAGCTGCTCAGGGGGGCCGTCACAGGTACATAGTAAATGCACTGAGCACCAGGTTATAAACATTTATAAAAAAGGGATTAGAAGGATGGGAGCTGATCAGTTTGATTTACAGCTATTTATCTAGAAGTATGTGGATACCAGCCAACTGTATTTAAATGTGAAAAAAGTGATAATTTGGACAGATTGATAATGCGATGTCTCAATCCTGAGTGGGAGAGAGTTCCATTCAGGGACCCCAACATCTAACATTTGTACAAATACATTTTAAGCTGACCGACAGGACTACTTTTCTGAGAAGAAGCATCAGTTGCTGGCTATGGCAGAGCTGACAAAGTGACTGAGGCTTTGGAAACCCCCTTCAGGCCCAGATTCCTCTTCTTGCACCTCCAATTGGGCTCTGCACTGTCCATCAGACAACCTCCCAAGCTGGTGCAGTCAACCTCATGACACTCAACTTTAAAGAGTTCCACATGCAGGAAAACTCAAGGCGAGCAGCAACTGCCACAACCTCAAGTAAGGTGAACTGGTAATGTCTGACCCAATACAGAATTACTCTATAGTGTGAGGTAAAAACTAAATGCTACTAAACTGGGTAGGTCGGATTAAAATAACCTGGACAAAATATGCAGCTCGGAAGAAGAACTCAAGAATAATCCAAACAAAGTCAAAACAAAATTAGACAAATGGTACTCTATCAACACCCAAGAAATAGCTGCAAGAAGCAAAATAACGGCTAACCTTCCGATAAACCCAAAGAAGTTAAATCAAACTTTGAGCTAGTTGGAGAAATGTCCACATGAAGGCCTGCCTAACAACTTTATGAGAGCATGCCTAAACTAAACCTAAAAACAAACCAATATGACCACCAACATATTTCTTGATTGCAATAAGGAAAATCAGACAAAAATGATCAGACACCTTCTGCTGTCCCGTACAGGAACAACTAAAGCTAGAAAACCCCATATGAGCCACTTCTTTACCGATTTAAGGACATATGACGAAGACACCTGGTGGACTCGATTAATGAGCAGAGAGAAAACTAAATGGGTAGTGGCAGTAGCCCAGTTTCATCGAAATATTGACTTGTAAAACAATGACCCAGGAATGGACGTGAAAACACGGTTTTAAGATTAAAATCGAATGGGTAAGGAACCACATCTGAGGAGGCCAAAGGAGCCTGAGAAAGCAAATGACAATTTTAAGAAACCATTACATTCTTAATCGAGGATTCGAAAGAGAAATCGAAAAGAACGTGAATTGGGAGATTTGCTCTTTTTCTTTCTCTCAGCGTTTTATGGACACACCCCTCCTTTTTCTATGTCCAAATCTTGTAAAAATTGTGAACCAATTAAATCAAGAATAAAAAAAATAAAAAAATAAAAAAGTGCAAACCAACACTTTTTCCTTTCCTTTCTTATTATTAATATTTTTATTTAACATTTAGTGGTTATTGTGGCTTAGTCACTGGTTGTAATCCTGTTAGGGGGAGCCAGGGACCACACTTGATGTAGGGAGTAGCGCTATTAAGGGAACAAAGAGGCAGACCTACCCCAGAAGGTCAGGGGGAGCGGAGGTAAACTCCTGTCCCTGGCTCCACAGTGTGCATGGGTAAACTCCTGTCCCTGGCTCCACAGTGTGCATGGAGCCGTGCATGTAAATTGGTTGCCTCTGTTGCTGTCCCAATGCTGATCAAACTTTGTCCTGGCCTGGTTTCTTTATACTCTTTCACATGGTTCCCAAAGATTTCAACATGCACGGCTCTTGAGACCCCTGGGATGGATATTGTTTCCAGGAAGCAGCATGGTCCAGAAAAATCCACCTGGGCCCAACTAACAGGACTGGAATGGACTTGTGACCCAAATCAGGGATGAGAATTAGGATTGGGTAGCCAGGAGCTAAAAACAGCTCCTGGGTACTGTGACGAATTGCAGGATTCTGTCACTTCTCCCCAAGGGGGAGCCTTTCCTTATGAGGCTACGGATGTGAGCTTGCTACACAATACCCTTCCCAGGAGTAGAAGCAAGAGTCACCTCAGTGGGCAGAGACACCACCTCCGGGGACAAGGACTCCCGTTCTAGGATGGAACTCCCCAAGTCCTATGGTTTTAACAATCCTGACCCCTAGCAAATCCAGGTGCACCACCATTCAGGATGCTCTATCCACCAAGGTGACCACACTCCAAAATAAAATAGCCTTGCAAAAAAACTACTAGATCTTACCATCATGCCCCACCTCCCTCCGACTATCATCACTAACTCGGACGTACCCGATTTCCACTTCACACATGTCAACACTGATCAGATCCTCAAAATAATAGCATCCCTCAAGCCTTTGAATTGCAAAGGCGCCAGCACTCCAGCTAAAGTAGTTAAAGACTGCGCCACCACGCTAGCACCCACCATCACTAGCTTTGTGAATGAGTCCTTTAACTCCAGTGAAATACCAGCATCCATCAAAGTAGCTTGGGTTACACCCCTACTTAAAAAAACATTGTTAGATCCAACAATCCCCACTAACTATCGGCCAATAAGAACGGTACCCTTCCTCCTCAAAATCATCGACAAAATAGCTTACACCCAAGTACAATCCCATCTTGAACAAAACAACCTTCTAGGGGAAAGGCAATCAGGTTTCCACCCCAATCACAGCATGGAGACTGCCCTCCTGGACCTAAGAAATCAGATGGATGCCATCAGGGACTCTGGCAAACTGTATCTTGCTACTCCTAGACCTCTCAGCAGCGTTTCATTTGGTCGATCACGACAATCTATGCCAAACCCTATCCACCAATTTCCACTTTTCCCAGAAGGCCACCACCTGGATAAAATCCTTCCTCTCCGATCGCACCTCAAGAGTCACCCTAGGGGAAGTTCCAGCAGACCCCATTAGGAGTACTGCAAGGTTCCTGTCTCTCCCACTCTATACAACGCCTACACTAAATTACTCTTCGCAGCACTAGACGCTATGGGAGTAATCTACACAAACTTTGCTGACGATACTCAGATACTTATTCCCATTACAGGCAACATGGAACAGGACACGGCCATCAACAACACTATATACTCCCACATCCATAACTGGATGGCTAATAACAACCTGTCTTAACGGAGAAGAAATTAAGATTCTCATCATTGGCTCCCCTACCAGGCTCAGCAAACTCCCCCCAGACTGCTCTGCCATAGTTATTGATGGCACATCCATCACCATCTCCCACAAAGTCAAAATACTAGGAGTTTATCTCGATTCCAATCTCACCATGGACAACTACATCAGCGCCCTCGCCTCATCTACGGCCTATACAGCCAAACTCCTCACACTAAGTAGGCCTCTCCTATCCTCCGATAACTGCTTGACACTTGCTAGAGCCCTCATCCTAACAAAAATAGACTATTGCAATATTCTACTATTAGGTACCTCAAAAGAAAAAAACAAACGAAACTCCAAATAAAGCCCTCAGAGCAGCACTGGGGATTAATAGAAGAGAACACATCATGCAACACAGAAGAGATGCATACTGGCTCCCAGTTCATGCAAGAATCCTCCACAAAACACTATCCATTACCCACAAATGCATATAGGACGCAGCACCCTCCTATCTCAATAGTTGCATTGCACGCAAAACCTCGCTCAGAGCACTCAGATTCAATGCCAACACTCAACTGCACATCCCACGCTTCACTACCACAAGAGCAAGTAACGCCAGTTTCCCCATTGCAGTTTCTGGCATCTGGAACTCTCTCCCGCCCCATCTGTCCAATGAAACCACCTCTACTAAAGTTTAAAATACAACTCAAAACTTAGTTGTTCAATAACATACTAAAACACTTGCATAAGTTCTCCCTCAGAGCTTGTAAACCTCCAGTATCACTAAACGACTGCAAGATCATACGACAGCCATTCTGTATGCATGCCTGTACTGTTTCTTCCAAATCAAAATGTATGTATCCCTGACATGAAAACGAAGATATATGTACATTACACTGTGATACCCGAGGGTTTGGGTGTGTAATCAAATACAATAAATACATAAAATAAACAAATAAGAATCGAATCAAAGTCTGCTATTGTCAATCAAATGCAGGGATAATACCTACAACAACAAACCCATGTGGTACTGGGATGTAGAAACGCAATGAAGGAATACAGAATAGGAGCTCAACAGAGAGACACGACTATGACAGTCTGCCAAGGAAGTTCTGTGATAACGTCATACAAATAGAAGGAGGAGACGCCAGAGTGATAAACCGGGAAGTTAGAATCAGCTGTTCAAACTATGTGGAGGAGAGACAGGGTGTGCGGCATCCAAACCAAGAGGCGTGTAGTTATGGAGCCCAACTCCAACCGTGAAGTAACCCATGAGACGTGGGAAAACAGAGGACCCAAAGCAGCAAGAAAATGAACAAGGTGGTGGCCGGACCGCTACCAGAAGGCGGTGGACCAGAAGGTCCGGTCACAACGCAGATGCACCTCTCCCCCTACGGAGAAACCACAAAGAAGGACGTCACAGCAGAATGAACAGAGGAACCATTCATAATGGCATGCAAGACGCGAAAAGCCAACCTGACAAGAGAACACTTGCCCCAAACGCTTGCAAGCCCCGGTGACGTTATCCCTGCAAGCTCCAGGTAACGGGGGAAGCGGGAGAGAGACCTTTAATCATTACTGGAATACTCATACTCGTCCCAGGGAAGAGAAAATATTGAAAGTATCTGAAGAAAGTATGAATTATTCTTGGAACATTCCTACTCGTCCCAGTGGAACTGGAATAGGACGAATAACCAAAGAGACTGAGAAGCAATACTCGAGCTCAAGTTAGCTCTAGTGAAGAGGAAATTAAAAGAAGGACCAATTAAAAGAAAGAGAAGGTTGAGAACTTGCCAAAACCCCATATAAGAACTATATAATTTGATGAAAAGAATCACTAAAGATAGTTTTTGAAAAAATACCTTTTTGATCTGGAATTGGTGGAAGAACCACATAATAGGAGAAGGGAGTCATTCTTCTAAATGTTATTAATTCTCAATACTGCTAGGGCCAGAGAAGGCTAGATTTGGGACAGTGGACTGCATTTTGGTTTTGGAGTCTCACAGACGACTGATGAGCACCTAGTTAGTTTTGTTAGGTAGGGAATGCCTTTTAGCTTTGGGAAAGTGAGGAGTTTTCAGTATATGATTTTTCTGACCCACCACAGTATCCAGTATTAAGCAGTGACCAGGAGCTACAACTGGGAAATGAGGAGCTGGTACACGGCGTTCCGCAAATCTAACTTCCACAGAAGATGCAAACTTGCAATTTTGCACATTTTTTTATAACCGCTTATACTGTAAATGTCGTATAGAGGTTCGGCATTAGTTGGCCTGGGTAGCCAAAAATAGCTTCTGGTAGCGGTTGGTGTCAAGCCTGCTTTATTGCATTTATTTTTAATTAAGCGTTAACCACTTGTTCCAAGGGCTGGGTGAGGGCCAATTTATAGTATTTTCTTTCTGTGAACGGGTCACCTTGTGGCGTCCACTTTACGGAAAGAAAATACTTTACAAACATGGCTGCAATGGAAAAGGAAGGCGGGGCTCGGTACAGAGCCCCTCTTCCATTTCCATGGGGCCAAACGAGGCATAGCGGAAAGCCGCAGTAGCAGCAGCACTCGCCTCTGCTGCAATGAGGTAAGTGGGGAAGGGTGGGAGATGGTGGGCGGACGGACAAACCGGCCGTCAGGCGGCCTGCAACGTGGGCTAGATCGGCAGTATCAGCCTGCATTCCTAGCATCCTGATTGGTTCCCCCCTTTACCCTGCAGGGTGCTTATTTTTAACTACAAATATGTAGATGGTTTGGGGTTAGGCATATGTGTGCAGGAGGGGGCATGGGGTTTCCGCCAACTCCATAAAAAAAATAAATGGGGTGAAACAGGATTGGTTACCTTTTTATCCTCACATTTCAGTGCTTTGCAAGGCACTGACCCAGGTCCTTTAATGTTTTTCCCTTACGCCATTACACCTCTATTAGTCTCTCCTTTTTTCCCCAACATAGAGAGCAATGATCAACAATGCAGAAATAACTTGGCAATAGTACAGGCTATTTTCCCATCTTCAATCAGAGCGAGTATTAAAATATGCAGTTACAATAGCACTTGATTTCGCTCATTTGGAATGCTCTACATTTTTATGTACTTTCTGGGCCTATTGTTAGGACAGATTGTCATTGTGAAGCTTTCCCTCCAATGCCTTCAAACTGAACCCTTCAACTTTTTGTTATTGTTCATTTCATGTCCTAATATTTGGAGGTAAGTAAGGCCTTTTTGCTTTACTTCCCTTGCTTAGCTCGTCTGTTTTGGGGGCACTGATCTGTCCATAAGGCTGTCACTGCAGTGGGACTCCCTTTGCTAGATTCCTTTTTTTTATTATGCACCCATTACCTTGCCGTGAAGGGCAGCAGTGGTACATTATATCCAATTTCATTGTAGTAACATTTCTGTTACTTTCAAGATGTGTTCACGATGGGCTGGTGGCAGCGGATGGTTTTCTACTTGTGGACTTTTGCATTTTCCCCTCATAATGCCATTTTGAGTAACATGCACTGAAAATGGCTGTGCGCTTTGGATTAAGGCGCTATATAAAAGAACACCACATTATTATTATGGGTTTTTCGCCCTGTCCTTGGGCCCCATTTGTCCTTTGATTTTACTCCTGCTCTCAGGTCAGGAAATCCCATATATGTTAAGCCCTTAACCATGGAAAACCTCAGGTTTCCCAATGTAAAGCAGTGGTGTGAGTATCTTACCAGATGGGGTGCTGGGACCATCTAGTCTCAATCCACTCAAGCCAGGGATGCGTCTGTTGCTGGGTAGCTATTGGGCAAGAGGCTGCTCATGATTGGACAACCCTTGCCAGTTTGAATGGTGCAGATATTTTCCATTGGTGGACTGGGGGGAACCTGGCTTGAATTTTGGATAAAAGGAGGGGTCCTGCAGCCATTCATCAGATCGTTGTTTGGCGTTAAGACCCATATGAAGAGCTGCAACTGCTGGAGATCAGAGGATGACCATTGAAGACAACCAAAATTGCCTCCAGCCAAGTCCAGGTGAAGCCCCAACACCTCTGGATCGATCTTCTGAAGACCTTCATCGGTGCTTTGGCGCTTGGGCTGGTAGGACCGACCAGTTGCGGGCCTCTGCACACTGATCCTGCCCTGTGCAGCCTTTGGAAGGGTCCTAAAACCAACCTGTGGGCTGGTCAGCTCTATCCAGAGCATCTGCTGTGTAACGTTCCACCATTCTGAGTTTTGCTTTGGAACTTTGCAGGTCGCCATCTTGTGGTCGAAATATGGTCCTCCTGTAGCTGCTGCTCTCCCATTTGAAGATGGGCCTTTCTGTAGCAGTTTCTTTGTCTTTGCCACAAATGTCTAATGCCGTCGGCTGAGCAGGGTGTTCTTCGCTGCTGCCCACTTCCATCATGCCCTGTGTGTCTCCTGTCATTGTGGGACCTGTGGTGGTCTGCATCTCTGGGTTCCTAGGCAGTCCAGCTGCGAAGCATCAGGAACCCCCTCATATGAGTTCAGAAGAGATGCGTAGCTGAACCCAAACCAGACACTGAAAATGGCCACTGCACCAACGGACCCTGGACCCCTGCAACAGAACCAACGGTTTGAATAAATGGGCCGAGCAAATCTAGGAACTCAATAAGTGGTTTCTAGGGGAATCCGAGTAGTGGGGCAGGGGAGAGGCAAGCTTGCATAACTCTTTCCACCCACCATTCCTGCCATAGAGATGTACGGCAAAATGTCCTCAATCTTCCTCTCCCTTGCCTGGTCGTGATCGGTGGAGTTTTGGCCAAGGATCCCGCAAGGCTCCTCCCAAGCTCCACTCCTCTTAGACCTATATGTTGAATCCCTTGGACAGACCATTAGCAAACACAATGTCCATTTCCACCAATATGCAGATGACACAAATATACTTCCAAATTTCATCCCCTTCACGACTCCACACCCTCAAAACCTGTCTCTTCATCACCAACTGGATGACCACCCACTTGCTCAAACTCAACCTTTCCAAAAACGAATACCCCTCATCTGGCCCCAAAGGCACAAACCCAATCTGACCCGCTGCATCCAAGAACTTGCCATGGACAACCCACACACATCCCTCTCCACACCTGTCAAATCCCTTGGCTTAACCATAGACACCCAGCTTTCTTTCACACACTCCATAGCTGCTGTCACCAAAACATGCAATCTACAACTACACCTCCTATACAAAGTCAGACATAGCCTTCCTCCTGATGACTTCTGCGCCGCAGTCCAAACAATGGTTCTCTCTAAGCTGGACTATGGAAATGCTCTCCTCACTGGACTCCCCAACAGCACTCTTGCCACCGTGCAAGCCATACAAAACGCAGCAGCCAGGCTTATCCTCGAACTACTCAAACATTCACACATCACCCCTGTTCTTGCCCAGCTCCACTTGCTTCCCATTCCCCAGAGAAGTACCTTCAAAAGACTATGCGTTGTATTAAAAGCCATCTACCTCAAAGATCCATCTTACTTTCATGACAAACTTAAACTCATCAATACCAGACAAGCCAGCCAACACCTTCTATACATGTCACTCTGCAAACTCACATGCACACAAAAACAAGCAATTGACCCAGTGGACACCCAGCGCATGGAACACCCTATTTCTTCACATACGCACTGCATCCTTCATCACCACTTTAAGAAAGAGCCTCAAAACATACGCATTTCCCCACACAACCATGCCCTTCTCCACTGCTATCACTTGTCTATCCTAACCTTTCCTGGAAACATGTTTTAACTCCTTTTTTCAACTTCCATCTTTTTAAATGTTTAACCATTTAAAGGTGCTCCGAGACCCTCTGGGTAGGGCCAGCGTAAACCAAAAATTCAAATAAAATAAAAATCATAAAATAAGGATCCCGCCTGGTGTTCCCTTAGAGTGGTGGGATTGGGAGCGGACCCCTAATTCTTGCAATGTACCTTTGTTTCTGCTTGCCTGGAACATTTTTCTCACTTGTTGGCTTTGTCAATACTTGTTACTGCACTTTAAAGACTCCCTGCAAAAGGTATCTTCTTGGGTCTTGTGACTTAAGTGCACTTGCCTACTCATTTTAGCATGGAAGGATTTATTAGGCACTATGGGACTTATTTTATAAGGCAGGCTAAACTGTTTGCATTGCTTTTAGTGTTCTTACATTGGTTTCTCTGAATTTCAATTGCTTTTGCATTGCTTACCTGTTTTCATTTGGTTTTCTACACACAGTTTATTGAATCGCTTCTAACATTTTTAAAGTAAAGGGTGGGCCATCTCTACGGAGCTTTCCCACTGTGCATGCTCAGAGGTTTATAGTATCCTTTTGGTGGTACTAGCTACCTGTTATCATTGCTTAGAGCATATTTAGGCCTACTAAATGGTGTATTTTATACTTACTGTCCAATTGGATTTATTCGAGTGCTCTCTGTGTTTCTCATTGTACCATCCTAATATCTTCTGAAGTCTACACCTGACTGCTCTTCCACCTGCCTTGATTGAGTATGGCTTAACGCAGTGTCTTTTCCATGTGCACTAAAACAGGGAGGCCTCTAGGAGCCTCCCTCAGGGCTTGTTCTGAAAATCTATCTTAATAAAGGCTAACATGGATATGATTGATATGCAAATATGTGCGTCTTTCACTAAAGAATGCCCTTCCACAGTACATGGATGCTTTCTGCTCTTTCCCCTTCTGCCCATCTTAGGTAAGAATGAGTGCAGTCCAACTGGTGTGGGACTACACAAGACTAATCTGCTTGGTATTAGGTAACCCACCTTTTAATATGGGCCTGTACTATACTAGTTGGAAGTGTGACTGAGCAGCCAGGCTTATCTTATGATGGGTAATGTGAGCTGTACAATTGAAATCAGTAAGCACAAGTAGTCAAGTAACACACACTTCAAATTATATATAAATATGTATTTATAATATAGACGTTTAAATAAGATTTCTATAAAAAAGCTTTAGCTACTACTAACATTCACTCAAGTTTGGATGCAGTTTTTAAAAGCCAATAAAAGTTGGTCATTACTTTTTTTATGCTAACACATGTTCCAGCACACGGAGTGACCTCAGTAAAGGTCAGTATTGTACTCATTTCAGTTACCAATTCAGTTATTGAGTTGTGAAAGGAAGGAAAGGTTGGAATAAGATTTTAGAACACTTTCCACAGTTTGTAAAACAATTACAATCTCCTAAAGTGAGGCAGGTAAACCTTTATCCCAGCAATAATGGTGTCAACAATTATAACCTATGAGGAAACAAGTACTGCCGAAGCCAGTAGGCTCCGAGGAGTGCCTTTAGGGAGCCAGGACAGCAAAAGTCCAAGTACAAAGTCAATAGTTCTGATGCACTTCTCAGATAAAGTATTGACAAAGTTAGTAAGTTCAGAAGCAATCACTAACTCAAGTTAGCTACTTTGTAGAGAGCACAGGCTGTTAGGCCAGTGCAGGTGAGTTGAGATCAACTCCAAGAAGTACAAGACAGGAAGCACAATGTATGGGTAAAAGGTGAAATCTCCAAGCCCCACAGTACCTGTGATTTGAAGAACATTTTTCCAGCTGGTTTCCTCCTTGCTACAGCTTGGCAGACCCTTGTTCCTGGACCTTGGTCGTGGTGACGAAAGGGAGGACGTCTGGCGGGCTCCTGCGAAAGTACTCAGGAGAGGGACTCCCCAGCAATGGATGTCCTTTGTTTCAGCAGCACTTCAGTGTTTTGACGCTTTTTCCTCAGCATTAACGAAGAACGAAAACTATGGTTGGATGGTTGGAAGAAGCTTGCTTCCTCGGTCCTGGACTCTGGTGACGGACTCTGGATCAATATTTCCTGCTTCGATGGGGTCCTCTGGATGCCCAGGAAGGTTTGGGCAGTTTCGGACTTCGCAAGACGATGCGCTCATCAATGGTCACAGGACCCCTGGCATTGGGCTTCTACAGCTCTGGTGATGCGCAGCAAATCGGGAGTTGCGCCAAATGGAAGCTTGTCTTTAGGCTAGTTGGTCCCACACCAGCCCAAGGAAGGAAGTCGTTCCATACGAGTCTTCCCAGTCGATATGAAAACGGGGGCAGCACAGCAGCAGGGCTCCACCGAGCATGCTGGCGTCTCGTCATGTCTTCGTCTTTGGATGTCCTTTCCAGTGGTCGACTCTGCCTCGAGTCCCAAAAACCTCGCTCTTTATGCTCTTTATGCGATCCCCCATTCATTCACAGCCTAGGCAGTCAATCACAGAGCAGGGTGGCTGTCCAATCAGGACTGGTTTCCCTCAGGCACACCTAGAGACAAATGACAGGGTGGAAGGCCCACTTAAATAAATTGCCTTTGGATAATAGCTCAGCAATTCGGCTAGTGGCGTAATTTCCATCATCCATGGCCTTGCCAGATGTGACTATGAAGGTCTTTATCTTGTACCAGACCTACCTATGAGACGTAACCCTTTAACTGCCAGACTATTATGCAAGTCTATGCAAAAAGGAGGAGCATACTCGTCTGGCACTAAAGAACCTGACTCAAGGCCCACATGGTTCTGAAAAGCAGATTTGTTGGAGATCTTGTCAGGATGTACTGGGTTGAAGAGTTTTCACATAATAGCACTGATTTCATAAATATGGTGTTGGGATGGAAATAACCCCCTAGACTATTACAAATAAGGTGAACCCCATATGAGCCAATGCAACCTACAAGGGGGCACGGAATGAATCACTAGGTACCATATACAAGCCCTGCTGCACCTAGAAGTGAGCTCTTAGCACTAGAAATGCCCATAACGTGCGACTCCATTTTGTAATAGGCCCAAAGCAAACAGGCTGCAGGCCCACACTGCTCACGTTCCTAAATCCCAGAGCCCCATCTCTGCACAACTTACTACCTCTGCTTGAGCCTGGTTTCCACAGAAGTCTGTTTCCCTCTCGTCCCTTCAGTGTTGGGAATATTTAATTTCGCCTTCAAGAATGCACCTAACACGGAGCGTGAGACAGTACCAGGCCCTGCAATGTGCCCATTCATCTTCACCCGCCTGCCATCGGGGCTCTAACCCCCACTCTGACTGATGGGGGCTGCTCGCCTGCCACCAACCCGACCCCCACGCCCTCTCTCGGATAAGAATCCGACCCCCAGGTCCTAACCTCCATAAAGTGCCCTCTACAGATCTAAATCCCACAGGGCTGTATTTTTCCCTGGCAACACCACGTGTCCCCAGTAACATGAGATAATGGGAAGGGTAAATCAAAGATCAATCTTTAGAGGGGAGACACCAGGTGCGTGGACTGCGGCATCAAGGGAGTCTTGAATGTATGGGTCAGCATGACTGTATTTTATCCTACCCTCGCCTTGGCACCCTTTTTCCTGTGCCGCCCAGGTGCCTGTCAATGAATGAATAGGCCGGTTCAGTAGTTTAGTTTAGTTATATACTGTGTAGTTTATGTATGTGCTGACCTTCACCACAAGGATGAGCCCAGCTGACCCACATGGAGCCAGATCGATGGGAGAAAGCCAGCCCATTAGTGCTTGGCATCCCCTATGGAGCAAGCCCATGTGTAGGGGGCATCCAATCAATGGCCCTGGATTGTACATTATAGTGTGACGTAATTTGTAGTTATAAGCCATTGTTTGCTAATGTAAGACCAGAACGCTCTTGGACAGCAGAGTTATTTGCTGGCACTTGTATTGTGTACGAGTAAACCTTGTTTTCCTTGCAAAGCTATCTCTTGGCGTTTTTCCCTGGTGGGTTTTATTTACTCTGGAGTGTGCATACAAAGGGACTCTCCTTCATTTGGTGACCCCGACGTGATTCCTCAGGCCCCGTACTTGCGGCGATATCTCGGTGTCCTTTCTGGAAGGTCCGCGCCTACCTACAATGACCGGTCCCCCAAACACGTACGCAGCAGAAGTGATCCCTGTGGGGGCCGTCTTTACAGAAATCCCGCCTGCTCGTTGGAGCCGGGTGCAGCCCCAGGAAGAGGCCCAGACGTGTTGTGGATTATCCGCTCACAGAGGCTTTCGGAAGAACGTGAACACGCGAGTATAGATTGCAAGGAATAACAATGTCCAGGTTTGGTTATGGAATAATATGATAGAGGGGAATACCCGATGAGTGAAAGTTAATGGACAGGTTGATGTCTGTTGGAAATTCTATGGCCATTTTCTTTTATTCATTTATTTGAGTTTTTAAAGGTATAAAGAGAATATAAGAGAGGAAGGAAAGGGAGCCTCTCTGTATGAGGAGATAAGGTGGCAGCCACAGTGCACTGTTCTGACCAGTGCTGGGAAATAAAAATAGAGATCTTTAGGAGCCCTCAGGAAAAAGTAGTGGTTCTTTTAGCTTGTTATTTTAGTTCATTATTTTCAGAGTATTTTTTATATGTACAGAGGAGGTCCAGGAGGGGTGTATATGGAGTGATTAGAGAGTGTATAGGGAATATAAGGGGGTGGTTTGGCGGCAAGGGGGGGTGTCGAAACAGTTAAAAGGTTTGTGCTTTTAATATAAAAATAATTGTGATCACACAGTGATGGAGAAAGGACAATTGTAATGTACATGTGACAAGGGGTATTGAACATCATTACAGGACTCTAGGGGATGGACTGATGGAGAGAACACTGCACAAGCATTGCTGAAACGCACTTTAGACAGTAGACAATCATGGGAATAGACAAGCCCCTAAACCATATATGCCAGGCCCACCCCTGTACAGTGACAACATTAAGAAATATCAGTCAATGGGTGACAGAAACTAAAAGGGGGAAGATGTGCCCCTCTCCTGGCCAAAAGGGGGATCCTTCGATAAGTGTGTATTGGACCATATGTCAACATACTTCACTGCCAGATACAAGGGGAGACCCTTACAGAACAGACAAGAGATTTTTAGGATTTGTGGAAAATGTTCATAGAAACAGAGGCACCCGAGATGGGAGGGGTGCGCCTAAGGATGAGACAGTGCTGAACACAGGAGAAAGTGAAAAGGAGGAGGAAAACAGACAAAGAAACTTTACCCATTATTAACCAAGCCAGATGAAGGGTATACAAATCCTATGTATATGTCCGGGGGCACAATGTTAGCAGGCCCAGCTACGGCCCGCACCCTCGGTATGTTGCACCCACCCTCACCTCCCAGTGTCCACCCATATAGGGGTGAGCGCTCGAGAGCTCGAAGTAGCATTTTCCACCACACACACCGAGTTAGCTAGATTACGAGCAGCATGTGAGACAGCAAGGGCAGCAGAGGTCCCATTGCTGCCCCCGGCACCCCTCCCCTATCCCCTGGGGAGGAGTGGAAGTCTGGGGACTTTTTGCTCAGGATTGACAGTGCACCTATAAGAGCTGTACTTGTGGAACGGAAAGGGGAGACAGATAGCCTGGGGTACGAAAATTTAGGATCGTCAAGGGGGAAGGGAATATTGGAGTGATTTTGATGACACCAAGGAAGGAGCGGTGGGAGGGGCGGAAGGAGCACGCCCCACCACGGGTCGAAAGCTTATGGGATGGAAGGTTGAGGGAGCAATTTGGGAGGATAGTGTTAGCCAAGAAAAAAGGGAGTGGCCTAAAAGCTGTAAAAATTAAAACAGTTGCAAAGTCACACAGGCACAGGACCCCCATTATGTCCCGTGGGCGCAAATGGACAAAAACAATCTTCTTAAGTGCCTCCCCCACTTACTGTGGGCAGTGAAATGGATTTACGCATTTGAAAAGCACACAGCAGGGGTGCCTCTCACCATAGGAGACATTAAAAGCTTGTTGGTATCAGAAGTTGGAGACCAAGCAGAATCAGTGTGGGTGAAGGCGGGGTACCAGGGAGTAACATTGAGCAACGACTCATGATGGGGCATCATTTAACAATATCAGGGCACGCGTTTGGGAAGCACTGCAAAGGACCTTCCAGAAAACTCCCGATTTACAATCAATAATGCAATGCACAATGGGGGATGAGGAAGATGCTGCGCAATACCTTCTTCGGGTGCAGGAGATGTGGCGAGCAGAGATGGGCAGCGCTTGGGACCAATCAACGTCCTTCTTTTATTTGATCGTGAAGCAGGGCTCCCCAAGGAAGTACAGAAGGCACTTGATAAGATAGCGGGGGTGGAAGCCAAAGGTTGGCCCGAAATTCAAAGCATCATAGTACACCATTGTAGGAGAATCAAAGAGCGTGAAAAATAAACCAATCAAAGACGGCAGGCAGAGGAAGCGAAACTAGTTCAAAACAAACTTGTAAAAGTAGCAGCAGTGTCCGTGGCACCACCCTCAGAAAAGATGGGCGAGGAAGGGTGTGCCACCGTCGCCACACAGGCGAGGATTGCAGCTGTATGGGCAGACAACAGGCAAGGACAGTGAGGAGGAAATTAACAGTATACAGGACCCCAATGGCAAGGAGGGCCACAAAGAGGAAAAGGTGGGTTCCGGGGGCAAAGAGGAGGGAGACATGGGGGACAATCAGGGGAGGACAGGAGCAATGTTGGTCATGCAGGAAGTGGGGCCACTTCTCCAGAGAGTGCCGCAGCAGACAGGGGGGAGGAACTATGGTTACAATCAACAGTCTTACGGGAACCCACACCCAGGAAGCCCACAAGGGCCTGCCCACGGGTCCATAATGATTCTGTATGAAATACACCAAGCATACACTCAGTTGCCCCCCCCCCCAAATCACCAGCCCATATCAACATCCGCCACAACAAAAGGCTATGCAACAGAACCAGGGCCGTCCCAACCCACAAGTCGAAGGAAACAAGACACCCTTTTGCCACTGCAACAAACGGCACCGCGTCCCCCTATCAGGGAGCAACAGTGGCGGGGGAGCTTTTTCATTCTCATGGACAGATACCTATCCTCACTAGGGCAGCCCACAGGGAGCACTTGCGTGTCCAGTAGAAGAGGAACCACTGGTGGGGGCAGAGATAGGAAATAAGCAATTCATCTTCATGGTGGAGAGGAGCAGTCATGCTTCAATGGAGGGGACTTCCCGTTATCAGGAACAACTCTAGACACGCAGGGATTCTCTGGGGCTGCAGTAACGGTTCCATAGACAGAAGATTTAGATCTCAAAATAGGAGGGAAGGTGGTACGCAATCCCGCTCTATTACAAAAGTTCCCCTGTCAACTTACCAGGAAGAGATCTGCCCAGCAAATTCCAAAGGACCATCTCGTTTACAGATCAAGGGGTTGTCTGTGCCACCACTGGCATGTGTTCCGTCCGAGCAATGCTAGTAATAGACGAGGTGGCTCATGAGATGGTAGTGAGGGGGATACCCGTGAACCCAGACATGTTTATCTATGGTATCAGAGTACTTGCCAGAGCAGTGCCCCAACTTACCCAGAAAGAGTGGGGAGTACATGCCGATTTTGTTTTTCAACCTGTAGCACTCCCTGAGGTGGTTGCTGGTACTATCTTATCATTATATTTGGAGGGGTTACAGGTGTCTGCAAAAAGAATTGTGGTACTGGGAACAGATATCTCTGGGTGTCAATGGCGCACAGTGTTGTGTATTGATCCCAATACACCTTTGAGAGAATTATCAGATGAGGATCTGTTTGAGGATGCAAATGACGATGGAGAAATAGTACTGGAGATTTGTATATCTTGTGAAATTATAGTACAAATATCAGAAAATACAGAGTCCCCTTAATGCCATGGTCAGCAGCCCACCACATTCTGTGAAGTTGATCTACAGCAGGTACCAGCACACTTATGGACCTTCAATCCACATGATGTAGGGAGGCTAAAAGAAGTGACCTCAGTAAAAATAACACTGAAGCCAGGTGCCATACTGCCATGAGTAAAACAGTACCCACTGTGCAGAGGAAGGGATTCAGAAAACATTGCAGGCCCTATTGCAACAAGGGATTATAGGGCCCTCCACGTCACCATGCAATATGGCTATCAATCCGATCAAAAAAGCAACAGGGGTAGTTGGAAAATGAAACAAGATTTACACCCCCTTAATGATATTGTACAGATAAAATTTCCTCTTGTTCCTAACCCGGCCTCCACCCTGTGCAGAATCCAAAAACAAGCCATAACTACCAATCCAAGCAAGTTCAGAATATGTCCTTACTACCTCAGCAACGCCCCAGACAGTGGACAAATAGACTACACTTCCCATAGCGGAAATTACTGTAGTGCACCTGAAAAATGCATTTTTGTCAGTGCCACTCGCCCCAGAATCACAGTATTTTATAGCATTTACTCTGGGAGGAAAGCGATACGAACACCATTGCTTGCCCCAGGGGTACTGTGAAAGCCCCAGCATCTTTAACAGAATCTTACACGAAGACCTTGACAACATCCAGGTGCCCAGCACGATCATTTAATATATATATAGAGAACCTACTGGTCTGTACCGACAATGAACAGAGCTGTCGAAGGGATTCTATTGTCTTACTCCAACTCCAGGCACAAAAGGGGTACAAGGTAGATAAGAAAAAACTCTGGTACTGCTTACCAGAAGTATTGTACTTGGGCCAACTCATCTCCAAAGATGGCAAAAGAATAAATCCCAGACAGACCTGCCACTGTGCGGGCCACTCCCAAGCCCACAACATGAAAGATATGCACACATTCCTAGGGCTCTGCAATTACTGCAGGGATTACTGCAGGGCTTGGATGCTAGAATATGCAGCATACACCAGACCACAGTTGCAAGACCTTAAAGAGGCCCAGAAAGAGGGAAAAACAATTCAATGGACAGCAGAGATGGCGACTGCTTTCAATGACTTGAAAGATGTAATTTCAACAGCTCCCGTTTTTGCAACCCCAGACTATACACAAGAGTTCTACTTATTTTCACATTCAAATGGTACCCTTATGACTGCACTACTCACACACAAAAGCTCCATGGGACACAAGCCTTTGGCATACTACAGTGGTACACTTGATTCGGTCATGCAAGGACAGTTCACTTGCGAATAAACACTTGCTGCAGCCGCCTTCGCCATTGAAAAGAGTTCTACTAATGTAATGGGCTGCAGAGTAACATTGTATTATGAGCACTCACTGTTTGCAATATTGACAAGATCAAAGTCCTCTCTGACTACACAACAGGCATCGGCTTACGAGATCATTTTGCCCAGCCCTCATATCCATGTGGTGTGGTGCAGAACAGTAAACCCAGCCACATTCCTTACTGATCCATGCACCATGGAGGACCTGCAACAACACGACTGTGCCACATACAAAGGGGAGGGGGATGACATTCCCAAGGCTAAAGATAGTGGCTTAGAGGAAAGGGAAGTGTACTTTGCAGATGGGTCAGCATCTATTGACCAAGAAACAGGTGAAAAACAAGTTGGTGCATCTGCATTACGGTTGGAGGGGGAATATGAAACACTCATGAAAAGATTGCCTAGGCACTATTCCGCACAAGCAGCAGAACTTGTAGCACTAATTGAGGCCCTAAGAGCCACAAAGGGATGCTGTGTTACCATTTTTTCCGAATCTGCGTAGGTCACCATGACGGTTCATGTGGGTCTGTCTAGGTGGTGAGGAGGGTATTCAGAAGGGCAGATGGCTCCCCAGTGCAACATGTAAATCTCCTAAACACATTGATTCGGCCCTCACAGAGCCCTCTGTAGTAGCTGTGGTTAAATGTTTAGCTCACACTCAAAATACAAACGAAATCTCATTGAGAAACACTGCCGCCGACGCGGCAGAAGAATAAGCAGCATAACTACCAATCCAAGCAAGTTCAGAATATGTCCTTAGTACCTCAGCAATGCCCCAGACAGTGGACGAATAGACTACACTTCCCATAGCGGAAATAATTGAACTACAACGCATAGCACCACCTGAAGAACAAGATATATGACTCAAATGTGGGTGCATCCAAGCTCCCACTGACCTCCTTTAGCGACTGCAATCGACAGGGGAAATTGTGATGCCAGTCGAGCTCTTGCATACAGCATTCGAGCAGCTACATTTCCCAGCCCACAGTTCTAAACACATTGCTGAGGATCTTCAGGAAAATTGGTTCATTCCAAATCTACAGGAGGACCTCACTAAGATGGTGGTCCAATGTACTATATGCCAAGTTTTTAGCACTGGTATGACACTGAGAACACCAAGGGGGACATTACCCCACCATATAGGTCCCTTTCGTGAACTGCACATTGATTACGCAGACATGGGAGAGAGGTGCAACGGAGTAAGATAACCGATTGTGGTGGCATGTCCAATTTCTCGATGGGTGGAAGCAGGGCCATGCGCCCACCCGGATGCAAAATGTGCTGCAAAATTCCTTGTTAGGGAAGTGTTCCCCCGATGGGGAGTGTGCTATGTCCTGCGATCAGACAATGGGACTCACTTCTTCAATGAACGGTTCGAGGAGGTCACAACATTGTTGAGAATTAAACACAAAATGTGCTCCATTTACCACCCACAAGCGAATGGGATGGTGGAGAAAATAAACAGCCTCCTCAAAAGTAGATTGTCCAAATTGTGCAACATCCTCAAGAAAAATTGGGTGTATTGCTTACCCCTGGCACTATTCAAATTGCGCACACAGCCCACCAAGGACCACCACCTGTCACCCCACGAAATAGTGACTGGTCGACGCATGCAAATGCCTTGGTCACCAGTAAGGAGGGAATCTGATGTCCACAGAACTGCTACTATTTTAGGAGAGGAATTCAAGCAATATCTCACACGTGCAATAAGATGCATTTCAAAACAAATCGCGCCCCCCCTATACAGAAAACAGAAACTACTACCGCCACACTGACTGACTCTTCCCCAACCCAACCACTGTAAGGGAGTGGATCTATGTCAGGAGTTTTGTCCAGAAGTGGAACCCACTGTAAAGACCGGAGGGGGGCGTCTGTACTCATGCTCTCTATATGGTAGAGGAGAGGCACAGAGGACCCCAGCCGAGAATCTCTAGATTGGTAAACGTGGTGAGCAATCAAGGCCTATCTTCTCAGGAGGTGATGCAATCTTACAGTGTAGTCCCCAAGCACCCACAAAGGAATGTGCACACACTATGTTAGTTAAAACACAGTTCTTTATATAAATAAGTTACAAGGTTATATACACAATCACAATACTTTGTGCTCCGACAATTCTAAAATGGTAAATATATACAGTTGTAGGTGGTACCATGATTACTCTGATTCCATTAAAATGCATCAACTATACTCAGTTCAAATGGCATACAAAACACAGCAAAATAATATCAACCATAGATGAAGCCAGTAAGAATTATACGCCCAGATACAGAGAGTCAACAAAGTGGAGACCAGGGTGAAAGACAAGGAAGTGAACCCAAGGAAAACTGGGAGGATAATAACGAGCTAGAGTCAGAAATAGAAGAAATATGGGACGATTTAGATTAATACGAAGAGGCAGCTGCCGCGGAGGGTTCCCCACTGCCAAACCGTCATAACACATACACCCTATCGCCACCATTATGGCAAGGTAGATTAAGACAACGAACAGAGAGGATAGGAAACATATTGGTAAGTAAAACGAAAAAAGGGAAGACAAGCAGAAGGGGAAAGAAACAAAAACTACAAATGCCACTGATACATAAAGGAGCAGGTAGGCCAAACTACATTCCGTGGGCCCAAATGGACAAAACCAACTTGTTAAAACTCCTCCCCCTGCTGACGGTAGGGGCAGGTAAGTGTTGGTACATGTATTTGAGAAGAACACGGCAGGTGTGCCGTTAGCTATAGGTGATGTAAAAAGTCTATTAGTTTCAGCAATCGGGGACCAAGTAGACACATTCTGGGAAAGGGCAGGGTTCCCAGGAGTAATGATGAGCTGTGACCGACACGATGGATCACCATTTAACAATGTTCGAGCACAAGTATGGGATGCATTGCGGCGTGCATTTCCAGACGTTCCAGATTTACATGCAGTGTACAATGGAGGAGAACGAGGATCCTGCGCAATTCATTTTGCTAGTGCAAGATTTATGGAGAAGCGAAACTGGTACGGCATGGAATTATTCTATTTTATCATTAAAAAAGGGTTGCCGAAAGAGGTGCAGAAGGCCTTGGACAAAATAGCTGGGATCAAAGCCAAAGGGTGGTCTGAAATTCAGAGCATAATTGTACACCACGGGAGGAGGATCAAAGAGAAGGAAAAGGAGGTCACGCAAAAGAGGGTGGCTGACGAAGCAAAATTAGTACAGACGAAATTAGTGAAGGTCGCCGCCATTACTGCCAGTGCAACAGCAGACAGAGAAAACGAAGGAGAGGAAAACGCGGGAGGAAGGCCCTGTCGGGATAGCAGCGCAGTGTGTTGGAGAGGACCAAGGACAGTGGAACGGAGAAGAACAGCCATGCCAAGGATCGCAGTGGCAGAACAGGCCGGCCCAAGGAACAGGTGGGAACCGCGGGCAAAGGGGAGGATACGGAGGAATGGGAAAAAGAGGGTATGGTGGGCAAGGACCAAGGGGAGGACAACAGGGGTCGTGTTGGAATTGTGGAAGATGGGGACATTATTCACAAGATTGTAGAATGCGACCATCAGGGTATTTTCAACAGCAGCAACAACAGCCCGTGAACAATGAAGAGGGGTGGGACTGCCCACACCCAGGTAGCCCTTGTGGAGCTCCAATGGGGTGGGGGGGGGACAACAGGATCAATACTGCTATGACCCCCAAATGCAACAGAGACAGCAAGCCCCACAACAGCAGCAACAGCACCCACAACAGCAAAACGCACTGCAGCCCATGGCGAGACAAAACCCAGTAGGGAACATAAACAATAACCCTTTTGCAGCGGCCGTAAACGGTGCCCCTGCACCATTCCGTGGCGTGACGGTCGTGGGTGACAATGTTTTTTCAATGCCAGGTCAGCAAAGATACCAAGACTAGGACAGCCCACAGGGAGCACTTGCGTGTCCAGTCCTATCCACCACACAGAGTGCAAATGAGGAACCACTAGTGGCGGCAGAGATAGGAAACAAGCAGTTTATCTTTATGGTAGACTCTGGAGCAGAAACATCATGCCACAGAAGGGCGGTTTCAGCTCTCGGGAAGAAATTTGGAGACACAGGGGTTCTCTGGGGCTATTTTAAAAGTTCCTTATACAAAAGATCTTGATGTAACAGTGGGGGGAAAAACAGTGCGTGCACCCTTATTGTATTACGAAGACGCGCCAATCAATTTGATGGGACGAGACTTGCTCAGTAAGTTAAACATGACCATAGCCTTTACTGAAAGAGGAATAGTGTGTTCGATGCCAGGGGTATGCCCCGTACGGGCACTCTTGCTAATAAGCACGATTACAAAGGAAGTTGCAGTAAGAGGGATTCCCATTGACATGGACATGTTCGTCTATGGAATACAGGTATTAGCCCGAGTAGTGCTTGAAATAACACAAAAAGAGTGGAGAATACCATCCGACTTCTTATTCCGCCCAATCACACCAACAGATGTAGTGCCAGGCACAATTATGTCTATAGACATTGAGGCAGTTCAAGTTTCCAACAAACGCATTGTGGTCATAGGCCTGGACACGCAAGGACGCGAGTGGAGAAGTGTGCTGTGTATAGAGCCAAACATAATGCTAAAAGATATAACTGATGAAGAATTGTTTACTGATTACAAAGGGGATGGAGAAATAATAATGGAAATAAGCATACCATGTGACATTATGATTCAATACAGAGAAATACACAACCCACTCATGGCTAACAAAGGCCCCACTGACAATATTTGAAGAAGACATCTGAAATTTGGACTACAGGACCACACGATGTAGGATTGTTGCACGAGGTAACTCCCATAAAAATAAAACTGAAACCAGGTGCCCTCCCACCCAGAGTGAAACAATACCCAATATTTAAGTAAGCAGAGGAAGGTATTAGAGAAACAGTGAATGCACTCCTAAGCCAAGGTATCTTAGTGCCATCAACTTCCCCATGCAACACAGCGATTTTTACGATTAAGAAAGCAAAAGGAGGGGCGTGGATAATAGTCCAGGACCTCCGCCCACTCAATGACGTCACCCAAAAAGAGTTCCCTTTAGTGCCTAACCTGTCATCAATATTGTGCAGTATACCAAAAGAGACAACTTGCTTCACTGTCATTGATCGGAAAAATGCCTTTTTCGCTGTGCCACTCGCACCAGAGTCGCAGTACCTTACAGCTTTTACATTAGGAAACAGCAGATATGAACATCGCAGACTCCCACAGGGGTATTACGAGAGCCCAAGCATTTTTAACAGATACTACGAGAAGACATTGGCAACATAGATGTAGGGAGCACCATTATACAGTACGTAGACGATTTACTCGTCTGCAGCAAAACAGAAGAAGAGTGTAGAGAAGACTCGATAACACTGCTTACCGTATTGGCTGCCAAGGGATACAAGGTGGACAATAAGAAGTTACAATACTGCCTTGCAGACGTTGTTTATCTTGGTCAGCAAATATCTAAAGATGGAAAAAGAATACTACCAGACAGAGCAGCGGCCATTCGACACATTATTTTACCAAAAACAGTGAATGACATGCAGAAATTTCTTGGCATATGTAACTATTGCCGAGCGTGGATCTTCGATTACGCAGCATACACACGGCCAATGCTACAAGCACTGAAAGAAGCACAAAAGAACAGAGCCCCAATAAAATGGACACAGGAGACAATTGCCCAATTCTCTCGATTAAAAGACCTTATTTCAGACGCCCCAGTCCTTGCAAATCCAGATTATGAAAGGGAATTTTTCCTGTTTTCACACAGCAATGGAACATTAATGACAGCAGTATTGACACAAAAGACATCTCTAGGCCACAAACCATTAGCGTACTACAGTGGAATATTAGACCCAGTAATGCAGGGACATTTCGCTTGCGAACAGGCCCTTGCTGCAGCGGACTTTGCCATTGAGAAAAGTGCCACAATCGTAATGGGATGTTCAGTGACGCTATATGCGGAACACTCGTTATTAGCTATCTTGGAAAGATCAAAATCTACTCTCAAGACACAGAGAGCCTCTGCTTATGAAATAATAATATCAAGTCCAAATGTACATGTGGTCAGATGCAAGACAGTGAACCCAGGCACATTCATTACAGAGCCATGCACAACTGAGGATTTACAGGAACACGATTGTAGCACATATGAGGGAGAGGGCGATGACATTCCCAAAGCAAGCGAAAACGCCCTTACAGAAGGAGAAATGTATTTCATAGACGGGTCAGCATCCATAAACTCAGACAGGAGAGAAACATGTGGGGATGGCGGTAGTACGCATGGAAGACGACACATACAAAGTGATTGTTCAAAAACGCCTCCCCTCACACTACTCTGCACAAGCAGCCGAATTGAGTGCACTAATCAGCGCATTACACACAGCCAAAGATTGTGCCGTGACAATATATTCAGACTCAGTTTATGTCACCACCACAGTTCACTGAGGGCTATCACGTTGGCGAAGGAGAGGGTTCAGAAGAGCAGACGGGTCCCCTGTACAACATGCCACATTGCTAAATGAACTAATAGAAGCTTTAGCAGAACCATCGGTAGTAGCGGTGGTTAAATGCCAAGCCCATACCCATAACACAGACGCCGTCTCATTGGGGAACGCGCAGCCGAGGCGGCAGCGAAAGAAACCTCGTACTTCAATAAGACACCAACATCAGAGTACATTGTAAAAACAACCACAGCAGATGCATACAATAACACACCCATAGCACAGTTGATAGAACTCCAGAGAAGGGCCCCACCGGAAGAGCAGGAATTGTGGGGCAAACGAGGGTGTAAGCAATCAGCCACAGAACTCATTTGGAGACAGGAAACGACAGGCAAGGTAGTGATGCTCGTAGAATTATTAGAAGTAGCATTTCAACAACTACATTTCCCAGCTCACGTTGCAAAACACATTGCCTCAGATATTCAAGAGGATTGGTTTGTTCCTAATCTACACGAATACTTGTCTAAATTTGTGATTGAATGTACTACATGCCAAACTTACAATTCAGGAATGACATTGCGAACTCTGCGTGGCACTTTGCCACGCCCTACAGGTCCATTTAGAGAACTACATATCGATTACGCCGATATGGGAGAAAGGTGTAACAGAGCAAGATACTTGATTGTGGTGGCATGCCCTTTTTCACGGTGGGTGGAAGCGGGCCCCTGTCCCCATCCTGTGACGTGATCCGTTCAGACAACGGCACGCACTTTGGCGTCTGATGCGCACAGGGCTGCCACAGTGCTGGGAGAAGAGTTTAAGGAATACCTAACACAGCTAACGCGCGCAGTACGCAGCATAGCAAAACAAATTGTTTCACCATTTACTGAAGATGTAGCAACAGACACCTCCATGCCGACAGCAGACAGCCCGGAGGGGCCTTCAATGCCAGGGGAGCAAATTCTTGTTAGAAATTTTGTAAGAAGGTGGAATTCACCAAGATTTCATGGTCCATACACAGTGGTGGACAGCACCCCAACTGCAGTTAAAGTTACGGGGTTAAAGTACTGGGTGCACCTCTCAGACGTGAGAAGGGCACACAGTGTTACACCTCCCCAAACCGACTGTGTGGATGCCATCACTGGCACAGGTTGACATGATGAAAATTGCAACTTTGACAGGGAAAGTATAGGGGAAAAGCAAAGGTTTTACATATTTTGTTTCTCTCTTTTTCTTTTCTTCTCATATAAATCGTGTTGCTTTTTCTATTTTTTCCTCATTATTTCCATGATGACATGAAAAGGAATTGTTAAATGCCTAACTGAGTAAAGATATGAAAAAGAATGAACAATTGCAATTATGTTTCTTTTCATATGACTTAACGAATTTGTCTCGCCCACATAGGTTCAACATGAGCCAATGCGACGAAATGGCTGAGCAAGCTGAAATGTTAGATAGAAATAGGGATGCCACTAGGGCCAGTAGATTAAATAATTTGAATGTGTTATAAAATATGCTGCCATATTATTTGCAATAATGATGTTTTATCTTGTTTGGTATAATGTTTTATATGTAGCAAATGAAATGAACAAAGGGGGGGGGGTGGAACTGATGACAAAACCAGGGTCTAGACTAATATGGACTGAAGCAACGGCTATTTTGAACAACACTTATAACATTGAATGGAATGATAAAAATATAACTTTGCCCCTTGAACAAATGCATGTAAACAAAACTGCTATTCCATTGTTGAATAATACTGTGGCCAAGGAAATAGAGCTCGGATGGAATGTAAATGATGATTACTATTGGTTAACTAATTCCAGAAATACAAGCATGAGTACACACACTGCACCAGAAACCACTACTGACCACACATGTCACCATGAACAATATAGATGAAGCATGGTCTAGAATATTCCCGCTGCAATATCCACGAGTTGGTACCCAATTAAAAAACAGAAGGAGGAGAAAAAGGGGGTTAGAAAAAACAGATACGATATTTATCATAACCTGGGGTTAGATGAAATAGAAGACCCAGGACACCCTGACCAATCAAACAAATGGTATTCAGATATTAGCGCCGCAGCAAAGCAAGCAAGTAATGAAAGTTGTTACGTGTGCTCACTTATTCCTCACGCAACTGGAACCCCAAAAATGTTCATCCCACAGGAAGTACCCTTGTCTGAGGCCCAATGTTTGATTCATCTGATGCTGTGTAGAATAAAAAAGACATTTCAAGCACACACAGTCACTATGGAAAAATTGGAAAATGAACAAACTTGCACCAGCAGACGACAAGGAGTAATCTGCCTCCAAAAGCCATTTTTCATCATAAAAGGGACAAGGTATGCAGACAACAAGTGGCATGATGAAACGATTGAATGCAAAGCTGAGGGGCTTCGAGGGCTGCCAGATCAAACATACGAGTGGGCAAAAGAAACATGCATCCCCATCTGGACAGAGCATATCGCCAAGCTGACATGGGTCACACCCCTGGAGAGACCCATAAAGATTCAAAAGGAAATACCGCACAAACTTTGCTTCCATGGAGAAGGGAAGGTGAACATGGGAACCGTGCGGCAGTGCAATAAGACTTTAATAATGCCAGTCATGAAAAAAGGCACTGCTGCATTAATGGACATGGTTTATAGTCATAGGGCCTCATTACGACCCTGGCGGAAAGTTACCGCCAGGGCCGTGACTTTACCGCCATGGTGCTAACTACGTTAACACCATGGCGGTAAGGGGATTTACCGCCCCATTCCGACCTTGGCGGGGCGGTAAATCCCCAATCCCCATTTACCCTTCCCCATTCCCATTTTTGCCCCATAGGGCATAATGGGAGTGGGGAAGGCGTTAATTACGCCACCGTAAATTACGGTGGCGTAATTAACACCAAGTTCCCTTACCGCCATGGATTTTTACACCCGCTAAAAGCAGGTGTAAAATCCGCCATGGCGGAAAGGGAACTCGTGATTGGCGGTAAGGGGTCGGCGCAGCTAACGATGGCGCTAACCCCTTACCGCCAGGGTCGTAATGAGGCCCATAATGTCGAAAAAAAAATGTCGACAAACAAAAATGTCGAAAAAAAAATGTCGAAAACAATAATGTCGACATCCTATACATATAATGTAAAGAGTCATTTTTTAGACAAAAAAATGTCAATTAGAACTATCAACACCTCACCCAACACCCCCCTGCCACCCCGCCCCACACCCCCCACCACCCTCTCACCCCTCATACTCAACACATTCTAATTATATATTTATTTATTTTTTCAATAAATACATAAACAAAAAGAGTATCATTTACTATGAGGGGGGGTCCCTCCTAACCCCCCCTCACCCAACACCCCCCTGCCACCCCCCCACCACCCTCTCACCCCTCATACTCAACACATTCTAATTATATATTTATTTATTTTTTCAATAAATACATAAACAAAAAGAGTATCATTTACTATGGGGGGGGACCCCCCAAATCCCCCTCACCCAACACCCCCCTGCCACCCCCCACACACCCCCACCACCCTCTCACCCCTCATTCTCAACACATAGTCATTATATATTTATTTATTTATTCAATAATTAAATAAATAAAAAGAGTATCATTTACTATGGGGGTGTCCCCCCCAACCCCCCTCACCCAACACCCCCTGGCACCCCCAAACCCCCCACCACCCTCTCACCTCTCATACTCAACACGTTTTAGTTATGTATTTATTTATCTATTTATACAATAAATAGAAAATTTCGAAAAAATATCGAAAAAATGTCGACATTGTTTGTCGACATTATTTTTTTCGACATTTATTTTTCGAGATTTTGACTGTCGACATTTTTACTGTCGACATTATGACTGCCCACCAATGGACATATACTGGATCTATGGCAAACGAGCTTACCGCACCTCCCAGCATCTTGGAGGGGCACTTTTGCTCTAGCAATACTTCATTCAGCACTAATGGTGATACCTGAGAGCCACGTCCAGTTTACAGCAAGGCCTTCGGCTGACACATCGACAGCAGGCCAATCGACTGACACATTGGCAGTAGGGCAATCGGCTGAACCATCGACAGCGCCCGATTAGACAATCACAGAGCCCCCAGCATACAAACTATTGTCAGAAGAAACTTTGAAAACCAAGTTGTCACGCAGCAAAAGATCCAATTATATTTCGTCCAAATCGTCAGAACTCCTTGCTAAAATCCCACAACAGTATAAGCTTTTCTCATCTGCAGATACATTCTTTGCATCGTTCCTAGCACCAGGCGTTCAAGCAAGGGCAAACGCGAAATGGCTGCAGATAACACGCTGTGAGCTCATCCAGCTGGCCAACGACACTGAAGAAGGATTCAACATCATAAAAATAGAGCTCCGAGCATTGCGCCCGATGACGATGCAAAACAGATCTGTCTTAGATCTTATCACGGCGATGGACGGTGGTGTTTGCAAAAAATAAATTGGGGGGGGGCGTGTTGCACGTTTGTACCAACTTCCGATGCTGATAACGGGACACTGTCACATGTGATAACAGCAGTGCATAATTTAGGAGAAAGAATGAGAGCAGAAGGTGGAGTAGACAACAACACGTGGTTCGACGATCTGTTCAGCTGGATACCATCATGGGTGAACATCGCAGCAAAGATACTCATTCCCATCATAGTCTTTCTTCTCCTAATATTCTGTGTGTGCCAACTGGGACTAAGATGCTGTGAAAATAATATGCCTAATTCAGCAATGATGATGGTAACCGTGGACCGACAGACAACGGTGGCTACCATGATAGATGCCCAAGTACAAACCGGAGAATACACCACACCACAATATAGGATGACTGCCATCTATAGAGAGTATGGGGACGTGGTCGATAATCTACATTACACTACCAATAGAGAACCAAAAACCTTGCTGTGGTATAACGAGGTATGGATAGTGTCATGATCTCTGCTTCCAAAAGGTCAGGGTTTTCCCAACTCCCTTGGAAGCAGATCCATAACCCAGGTTCCGAGTGCCAACCAGTCCCAATTGGGACCTTTTGGACCCAGTCCTGGCGCCAGTGGCACCAGGCTCATAAATATGCCCAGTCCCAGCGCTGGAAGCGCCAGGCTCATAATGCTTGGGTGGACTTACCTGCAGCAGACCATGCTGCTTACTTGCCTGCCAGTTGAGCCTCTGATCCTCTTCTGTTTGGAACTACTTTTCCTGTTGGGTGGGGCAGGAGCCACTCCCTAGATTCAGAACACGGGAACTCTTCTGGAAAGCAGGAACTCTTTTCTTACCTAGGCGTGGCTGTGGAAGGAGACACCTAAGCACTACAGGAGGCTATTTAAACCACACCCGATGGATGAATCTTGCTTTGCGTTATTCTGCATCCTCTGCAACAGAACGCTCATCGTGTCTTCTGCATCTGATCCTGGGCCTAAGGAAAAAGGCTTACCATCCTGAATCCAGTCTTCAGCAACACCTATAAAGACAAGAAAGAACAGGTTAGCATTACGGTCTTCAGTGACAGCTCTTCACTTACCTGGTCCATCGGCTGTCACCAACGCCTCGCGCTGCATTCCGGCATCTGAAAGACAAAAGCTTACCAACTCTTCGCACGCTCCGGAGGCCTTCGGCGCTGCATCCCGCATCTGAAAGACAAAACAAGGTGCGTTTAAAGACATTGGGGAACTTTAATACTCACGTGCCATTACTCCTTTCCACATCTAACCCAGTGGGTATTCCGGCACCCTGCAGCCGCTCCGAACTTGTACCTGCAAAATAAAAAGACAGTTAGAGCGCATCGTGAAGCAGGCAACAAGCGCTTACTTGCGTGCTTCCAGGCGCTTCTATTCATCACACGGGCTCCATCTTCAACTCACTTCAGCCCGTCATCCGCCATCGCCGGAACCCTGCAAAACAAGAAACATCATTACTAAAGACTTTAAAGACATTAGAATTACTCGAAACTTACCGTTTGTGCAGTAAACGACGGACAGCAGTCCTCTGAAGTCAAGAGGCCTGCTCCCCTTATCCAGTGAAGAAACTGGTTACAGCACCCTGCCCCGAGGCAGATGGAGAGCACGGCGTTCACTTACCTAAGGTGAGAGCGTTAACCTTTGGGGTTCTACAGGAGAAGAGAAAGGGAAGAAGAGAGAGACATTCAATAACCCAGTGCCTTAATCCCATATTTTCTATCTGCAGACATTTTACCCTTCGAATCAGACATACAGTGCACAGAGGTCCAGCCCAAAGAGCCAGCCGTGTGTTACACATCACCTTTGAAGATACGGTATACGCCCAGTCAAGACCGGCGCCTCTATGGGAATCAGGTGAGCGTTACAGAACGCAAAGCCTACCACAAAACTCCCGTCCAGGCGCTATGGAAACCTCGGATACCGACCAGCTAGCCCAGTTACTTGGGGAACTAAGGGCAGAAGTGCATGCAGCCCGTCAGGAAACGAACGCTCTAAGAAGGGAACTGATTATTTCCAAGGAGCGAACAGATGATCTCGCTAGACAATTGCTACAGTCACAAGCCGGACAGACGCCGTTACCCGCATCTGGGGGAAATCTTCCTTCTACATCCTCTATGAATCCAGTGCAGATCAACCTACCTGGGAATGTACCTCTGGCTCCGCCCGAACGATTTTCTGGTGACCCAAAGAGGTTTGCAGTATTTATCAATCAGTGCCGGTTGCATTTCTTATGCCGGCCAGCAGCCTTTCCAACTGATCAAGCTAAAGTAGCTTTCGTGCTTTCGTACCTTAGTGGCAATGCGGCAGACTGGTCGATCCCTCTAGTAAATCAAGATGATCCGGTCCTCCATGATTTTCAAGCTTTTCAGCTCAGTATGGAAAAACTGTTCGCAAGACATTCACAGGGGCAGGCCTTGGACAATGAGCTTCTTTCGTTGCGACAAGGTAATCAAGACCTTTTGGCTTATATTGCGTCTTTCAACAGACTGATAGTGGAAACTCAATGGCCTGAGGACAAAAGGATTACGCTGTTTTATAGAGGTCTACGTGGAGAGCTCAAAGATGTGTTAGCCCAAGTAGTGAATCCCCCACAAGATTGTTCGGACTATATAGACTTAGTCGTTCAAATAGATCACAGACTGCAGAACAGGAAGGCCGATCGTTCCAAGTTTGATGCTCGAGTATTTTCCAAACCGCCAACTCCTTCCAAAGGAGTAGACTCCGGGGAACCCATGCAAATAGGGGGTCGGAAAGGTCCTCTAACACAAAAGGAGCGGGAAAGGAGAAAACAGTTGCAATTATGCCTCTATTGCGGAAACTCAGGGCACTTTCTTCGAGACTGTCCGGTGAAACCTGCCAAGAAGGCAGTAGGAGCTGCAGTTACCAAAGTTACAAACTCTGAGCAGGGAAACGACCTCGCCCGACAAGAATAGAGGTCCTCTTGCCGAGCGTGAAAACCAGTTCCGTGACCTCGCATTTCGTGATACCTATGGTCCTCATTAGCCCTGATAATCCGGATCGATTACATGCAATTGAAGCTTACGTCGACAGCGGTGCCATCGGCAATTATGTGGATCATGAAATGGTTTTGAGGATGAATCTAACTCTTTGTCCCAAGGCTGTAAAGGACGTCATTACTACGGTGGATGGTACGGAGATAGCCTCCGGGCCAGTAACGCATACCACTCAAGAGGTGACGCTAGTAAGTCAAGATGGACACCATGAGAAGATCGTGTTCGATGTGATCAAGGCCCCTCAGTTTCAGATTATTCTAGGAATACCTTGGTTAGAGAAACACAATCCTCTGATCGATTGGCGAGCAAGAACGGTCCAGTTTCCAGAATGTGTCTCTACTTGTCACCCTCCACCTGGTGTTGCACTGGCAGTAATTTCTTCAGAGACTCCCCAGTTACCTCCCGAATACCTAGAATACCAAGATGTTTTCCGGAAGGATCAGGCTAACTCTCTACCTCCTCATAGGTCTTATGACTGCCAGATAGACCGGATACCTGGATCTACTCCTCCTTGTAGTAGAATTTATGCCCTCACCGAGCCTGAGAACCTTCACCTTCGACAATACCTGGATCAATACCTGGCAAATGGGTTTATTCGTCCTTCCAAGTCCCCTGCTTCTTCAGCTTTGTTCTTCGTTCCAAAAAAGGAAGGAGACCTTAGAACTTGTATAGATTATCGCTCCCTGAACCAGATCACCGTTAAGAATAGATATCCGTTACCTTTGATCCCTGAACTCCTGGACCAAGTCAGAAAAGCATGCATATATACAAAGCTGGATCTTAGAGGAGCTTACCACTTGGTACGAGTAAAAGAGGGCGATGAATGGAAGACGGCCTTCCGCACCAAGTATGGGCTATATGAATATCAGGTCATGCCCTTCGGACTTTGCAATGCCCCGGCCGCCTTTCAATATTTTATGAACGATGTCCTCAGAGAGCTCATAGATGTGTGTGTTGTTGTTTACATTGACGACATCCTCGTTTATTCTTCATCGGAATCTGAACATCGGAAACACGTGAAAATGGTCCTCGAAAGATTGCGTCAACACAAACTTTTCGCTAAGTTGGAAAAATGTGTTTTCAACTTGACTGAAGTTGAATTCTTGGGATTCATATTATCACCTGGCGGAGTGCGTATGGATTCAAAGAAGGTCGATGCAGTTCTCAAATGGCCATCACCATCCTCCGTAAAAGGTGTGCAAAGCATGTTAGGCTTCGCTAACTTTTACCGCAGGTTTATCCCCAAATTCTCTCAAATAGTCCAGCCCATCACTGCCTTGTTAAAGAAAAACAAACGTTTTGAATGGTCTACCGAGGCGGAACAAGCTTTCCAGGATTTGAAGACTAAATTTATCTCTGCACCAATCTTAAAACACCCTCGCCCCGAACTCCCCTACATCGTGGAAACTGATGCTTCAAGCCTTGCCATGGGGGCAGTTCTATCACAAAAGGACCCGGTCACCAATCAGTTGCATCCCGTGGCATTTTGGTCCCGCAAATTCTCGCCTCCTGAAATCAATTACACGATTACTGACAAGGAACTTCTGGCTATCAAGTCTGCCTTTAAGGCTTGGCGGCATTATCTGCTGGGGGCCCGACACACCGTTACTGTGATTACGGATCACCGAAACCTGCAATATTTGAAAACCGCAAAAGCCCAATCCTCTAGACAACTCCGTTGGGCATTATTCTTTGCCGAGTTTGACTTCATAATTACCTATCGACCTGGTACAAAGAACGGTAAAGCTGATGCCCTTTCTCGGATGGGAGTGGAAGAACACTTGATCAACCCTAAACCTGTACCAATCATTCCCGAACAAAGAATTCTGGGTGTAATCGCCACAGAATCCATAGAGGAAGTTAAGGATAAAGCCAGGCAACTTGTAACTCCAGCAGACATACAGAATTGGCATCTGCAGGGAAAGGACTTTGCAGTAAAGGACAACTTATTGTATTTCCAAGAACGATTATACCTACCCAGCACAGATTTACAGAAAAAAGTAATCTCTTGTTATCACGATTCTTTAATGGAAGGACATCCCGGTATGGCCAAGACCTCAGAAAAGATCAAGCGCTACTTCTGGTGGCCGTCTTGGAAAAAAGATATCAGAGACTTTATAATGTCCTGTGGAGTATGCGCCCAAAACAAGAGTCAAAAAGAAAGACCAGCAGGCCTCTTACGCCCTATTGACATCCCACCTCGCCCTTGGCATACGCTTTCTATGGACTTCATCACCGATCTACCTCCATGCTCCGGATACAATACGATTCTAGTAATCGTGGACTTATTCTCCAAGATGGCGCATTTCATTCCGCTCAAAGGCTTGCCAACAGCAGCAACTCTGGCCCGAGAATTTCTCTTAAACATCGTCCGACTGCACGGTTTTCCTTCGGTTCTAATTTCGGATCGAGGTAGTCAATTTATTTCTCATTTTTGGCGAAGTTGCTGTCGGTCGGCTCAAATTGATGTGAGACTATCGACCAGTCACCACCCTCAGACCGACGGACAAACCGAGAGGACCAATCAAACTCTGGAACAGTATTTACGCTGCATGCTGCAACAAACTGAAAAAACTTGGAAAGACATCCTTTGGATAGCCGAATATGCCTACAATAACTCTGTCCATTCGGGAACTGGGAAAACCTCGTTTTTTCTTTTGTACGGCAGTCACCCTCGAACCTCGGAGTTGGATCCCCTCCAAGATCTTGAAACACCAGCAGTAGACTACCTGCATTCTACAATCACCCAAGCCTTTAAGGAAGCTGTTTCTCACCTTCAAAGGGCTAAAGAACAATACAAGAAAGGAGCAGATCAACATCGGAAGGAAGCCCCTCAATATCAAGTAGGGGATCAAGTCTGGTTATCCACCAAATATCTACCTCTAAAAGGGCCACGCACATTCAACCCAAGATACCTTGGTCCCTATTCCATCACTACCATAGTAAACCCAGTAGCGGTCAAGTTGGACTTGCCCCCGCACATGAAGATACATCCGGTCTTCCACGTCTCTCTATTAAAACCCGTGCAACCTCAAACCCGACTAACTAAATCTCCAAAACCTATCCTAGTTGATGGAGAACTCGAGTTTGAAGTCAAAAGCATTCTGGACTCCAAGATCTCCAAATCTAAACTATTTTACCTAATTGACTGGAAAGGCTACGGCCCCCAAGAGAGATCCTGAGAACCTGCTGAATATGTCCACGCTCCTCGCCTAATCAAAAGATTTCACCGAACATTTCCTGACAAGCCAAAACCCCCGGAGAAGCCCGGTTTGGGAGGGGCCTTGAGGGGGGGGGGTACTGTCATGATCTCTGCTTCCAAAAGGTCAGGGTTTTCCCAACTCCCTTGGAAGCAGATCCATAACCCAGGTTCCGAGTGCCAACCAGTCCCAATTGGGACCTTTTGGACCCAGTCCTGGCGCCAGTGGCACCAGGCTCATGAATATGCCCAGTCCCAGCGCTGGAAGCGCCGGGCTCATAATGCTTGGGTGGACTTACCTGCAGCAGACCATGCTGCTTACTTGCCTGCCAGTTGAGCCTCTGATCCTCTTCTGTTTGGAACTACTTTTCCTGTTGGGTGGGGCAGGAGCCACTCCCTAGATTCAGAACACTGGAACTCTTCTGGAAAGCAGGAACTCTTTTCTTACCTAGGCGTGGCTGTGGAAGGAGACACCTAAGCACTACAGGAGGCTATTTAAACCACACCCGATGGATGAATCTTGCTTTGCGTTATTCTGCATCCTCTGCAGCAGAACGCTCATCGTGTCTTCTGCATCTGATCCTGGGCCTAAGGAAAAAGGCTTACCATCCTGAATCCAGTCTTCAGCAACACCTATAAAGACAAGAAAGAACAGGTTAGCATTACGGTCTTCAGTGACAGCTCTTCACTTACCTGGTCCATCGGCTGTCACCAACGCCTCGCGCTGCATTCCGGCATCTGAAAGACAAAAGCTTACCAACTCTTTGCACGCTCCGGAGGCCTTCGGCGCTGCATCCCGCATCTGAAAGACAAAACAAGGTGCGTTTAAAGACATTGGGGAACTTTAATACTCACGTGCCATTACTCCTTTCCACATCTAACCCAGTGGGTATTCCGGCACCCTGCAGCCGCTCCGAACTTGTACCTGCAAAATAAAAAGACAGTTAGAGCGCATCGTGAAGCAGGCAACAAGCGCTTACTTACGTGCTTCCAGGGGCTTCTATTCATCACACGGGCTCCATCTTCAACTCACTTCAGCCCGTCATCCGCCATCGCCGGAACCCTGCAAAACAAGAAACATCATTACTAAAGACTTTAAAGACATTAGAATTACTCGAAACTTACCGTTTGTGCAGTAAACGACGGACAGCAGTCCTCTGAAGTCAAGAGGCCTGCTCCCCTTATCCAGTGAAGAAACTGGTTACAGCACCCTGCCCCGAGGCAGATGGAGAGCACGGCGTTCACTTACCTAAGGTGAGAGCGTTAACCTTTGGGGTTCTACAGGAGAAGAGAAAGGGAAGAAGAGAGAGACATTCAATAACCCAGTTCCTTAATCCCATATTTTCTATCTGCAGACATCTTACCCTTCGAATCAGACATACAGTGCACAGAGGTCCAGCCCAAAGAGCCAGCCGTGTGTTACACATCACCTTTGAAGATACGGTATACGCCCAGTCAAGACCGGCGCCTCTACGGGAATCAGGTGAGCGTTACAGATAGATTTAGATGGGGATGGTGGGATATACTTAATGGTCACCCCAGAAGAATATGCAAGAAGAGGTAACAGCTTAAGAAGTGTGTGTAAAGCATAGATGCCAATAAAGGGTACACCTGCTTGGGATGAGGCTGTGGCTGAAGCTGAGCGCTACCGAAGAGAGAATGGAAAGAACGAGATAAAGTAGTTTGTTACTTTAGATGTAACGAAAGGGGGGAATGTATGGGAGCGAGGGGTCCTCAGGCCCCCCTCGCATCGTACGCTCCTCAGTACAAGGCTTGGACCAAGTGCCTCCGGTAGTGGGATTGCTCCTTGACCTTATGTAAAGTTAACCACGGTTGACTGCTACACAGATGGGACTACTGAGCAAGACACGGGGCATCCATCTTTTGTGCCCCCTTTCGACTCCATCTCGGGTGAACAGGCCTCACTGCGATAGTAAAGCAATGCTCAGCTCCCCTTCCACCGCGGCAGCCAAGGACAGACAGACACAGACACAGACACAGGCAGCTGGCTGGCCCCCACCCTTGCACTCCCCCTGCGAAGGAAAGCTCTGCGCTTCCATTCTCACGCTGAAGATTGAGAAAGTTGTAACAATCAATATGCTACAGTTTTCTTCCTCTGAGATCACTGTTCGTCTGAGAACCTGCATGTGAACCAGGATGAGCTAAGCACTTTCTGCTCGATTCGTCCTCATAAACGTGCAAGCCACTCACCCCCATTAGAACAATTTATTGCCATCCTGACCCTGCACCGCCTGTAAGGTATTTCTTTCAAGTGCCAGACCCTCGCCTGTGCTGCGAAACCCACCCAACACACCCACTACTAACCTTAAGCATTTTTATTACTATATATGTTTTTACTTGTACTAATGGGTTTGAAACCTAGAAGAGATGCGAAACATAGCCTGATTCTTTTACATGCACAATAAAGGGCAAGGCCGTCAATTAAAGCCACAAATGACCCAATTGTATTGACAATGATCATTGTGTGTGACTTATGTAGAAATGTGACAAGTAGCATAAAATGTTTTAAATAATTAGTTATTTAGTATGTAACATATTAGCTTAGGTAGTGACCACAGTGACCGGACCCTGACCTACATGGAGCACAAGATGTTTGACGTCAGTCAGCTACTCAGCCAACCAGGAGGAAGAGATGCTACCCACACCTACAGCACCACACCGTCTGGCCAATCGGGTCCATTTAGTATTTTTTGTTAGAGTTACTTTAACTAATATAAATGTTGGCACTGATGTAAATGTGGGAGAGTTTTTGGGTTATTTCCTAGCTGGAGAAATAAACCATCCTTTGAACTCTTGCAGCCAGGTCTCAGTGCCTCTTTCCCCGACAAGGGGCTTTTGTCTGCTATTTTATTTTTCTCTCACACGTAGTAAGCCGGGGAAAGGCACCTACAATTAGCTGGTGCACGATGGTCCCTCGTAGCTCGGGGAGAGGCATCCTAGCAAGGTCCCCTCTTGGATCAGTTCCTTGAAGGCACAGAAGCTTTCAGATAAGCCAAGGACAGCAGCAGCGATGATTCTTCTTCCAGTGGGCTTCAAAGTTAAGCATCAATTTCGACTTCAGCTTCTGAATGATTTCTAGCAGTGAGAGGCCCCCAGATATACGGTTGATATCCCATTCACTCTGCTGGGTCACACTCAGGCGACCAATCACTCAGAAGGGCATTCAGGCAGTCAGGCAGCCAATCAGGCGCACGGTGCATTCAGGCCATTCTTCACCATCCAGACACTCACAACACAGAATGTGGATTCGGACAAGCACTCTGCCATTCAGCACTACACACTGCATGCATACCAGTTTCGGGCAGGGCTGTCTCAGTCATTGTGTCAAACACCAGATACTAGACACCCATAACACATAATGCATATTCGTCACACACTCCATTCAACCAGGTCCCACTACACGGGCGTGCCCACAACATACAGTCATTGGGAAGGATCCAGCCAGTCTGTGCTGGACTTCCCCACAACACCATATGTGGAACTTCCACCCAACAGCCAGTCAGGGGGAAGGGACAGAGTCGAACTTCGGGAAAGGTAAGGTAATAGGCGATAGAAAGCAAGAGGCCACAGGGGCTGTTAGGCAGAATCCTGTGCAGTTGCCTTGGGGAACACTGCAAGAAGATTAAGACTAGAGGAGTAAGCAGTAAACCCAATTGGATAAAGAAGGTGAGTTCCCTTCTTTGTCAGCCTCGATCTCCGGCTGTATTTCAAGCCAGAGATCGAGGCGGGTATCGTTGGAAAGGGGAGATTCTCCCCTTTCCAACGATACCAATTGTGTGGCATTGCTGCCCGCGGATCGGGCGCATGGCGCCTCGATCCGCGGGCAGCAACGTCACGGATCAAATGAAGATCCGTTTGTGACGCAGGGGGAGGGGGGGCTGCTTACTAGGTAAGCGGCCCCCTTCCCCCGTGGCCCCAAAGCATGGGGCCACAGCGCCAGGGACCCCTGGGGGCAGATGATCACTGCCCCCAGGGGTGAAATAAAAAAATTAAAAATCAAGGGGAGGTGGGAGGGGGTTTGGGGCCCTGGGGCCCACTGGACCACCAGGGATGGAACAAAAGTGGTGTCCCTGGAAAGGGGACTTTCTCCCCTTTCCAAGGACACCACATAAGAGGCATTGCTGCCCGCGGAACGGGCGCAGGGCGCGCAATCCGCAGGCAGCAATGCCAGTGGATCAAAGCAGATCCATTTGTGACGCAGGGGGAGGGGGGGCTGCTTACTAGGTAAGCGGCCTCCCTCCCCCAGTGGCCCCAAGGCATGGGGCCACAGCGCCAGATACCCCTGGGGGCAGATAATCACTGCCCCCAGGGGTGAAAATAAAAAAAATAAAAAATCAAGGGGAGGTGGGAGGGGGTTTGGGGCCCTGGGGCCCACTGGACCACCAGGGATTGATCAAAAAGTGGTGTCCCTGGAAAGGGGACTTTCTCCCCTTTCCAAGGACACCACATATGAGGCATTGCTGGTCACGGATCGGGCGCGCGATCCTAGGAAGGGGCATCTGACCCCAGGGAGGGATCCAAGAGGTGGGGCCCCCCTATCTGCCGCCAGGAAGGGGGGCCCCCAGGGAGGGTTGCAAGAGGTGGGGCCCTCCATTTGGGGTGGGGGGGGCTGAGGGCCACCCTCCGTTGCAGTACATCATTCGCTGCCAATTTAGGGTGCCCCTCAGCCCCCCCTAAAAAGCAGCCTATGAATTTGTATTATTTTTTTTGTTTACCCAACTTCGCTTGGTGCAGATGGCCACATTAGTGTGGCAATCTGCCCCCAGGGTGCCCAAACCCTACTGCCCCATCTATTGGGGGTCCTGCCCCACCTTTTGTGGTGGCCCTCTCCCCCCCACCCCAAATGGAGGTGGGGTGTACCTCACGCAGCCGTTTGTAGGAGGCCCAGGGAGGCCTGCATGAGGTGTCCCTGCAACCCTTCCTGGCGGCAGATAGGGGGGGGGCCCACCTCTTGGATCCCTCCATGGGGTCAGATGCCCCTTCCTAGGAGCAGATATCAGCCCTCAGGGAGGGTTGCATGAGGTGGGGCCCTCCATTTGGGGTGGGGGGGGGGGCTGAGGGCCACCCCCCGTTGCAGTACTTCATTCGCTGCCAATTTAGGGTGCTCCTCAGCCCCCCCTAAAAAGCAGCCTATGAATTTGTATTATTTTTTTTGTTTACCCAACTTCGCTTGGTTTAGATGGCCACATTAGTGTGGCAATCTGCCCCCAGGGTGCCCAAACCCTACTGCCCCATCTATTGGGGGTCCTGCCCCACCTTTTGTGGTGGCCGTCTCCCTCCCCACCCCAAATGGAGGTGGGGTGTACCTCACGCAGCTGTTTGTAGGAGGCCCGGGGAGGCCTGCATGAGGTGCCCCCGCCAGCCATTTGGGGTGAGGGGGGAGAGGGCCTCCATAAATGGTGGGACAGTCCTCCCCAGTGGGTGGAGCAGTAAGGTTTGGGCACCCCGGCGCCAGATTGGCACACCAATATGACCCTCTGCACCAAGGGGAGTTGGGTTACCAAAGGAAAAAAATGAAAATGGTGGAACGCTTTTTAGGGGGGGCGGTGGGGCACCCCAAAGGGTCAGGGAATTTTCTAATGGGATGGGGCGTTAACCCCCTACCCCCCCACCCGCAATGGAGTGGGTGCCAAGTCATGCAGCCCTCCCTGGGACCAGATATCTGCTCCTAGGAACGGACGCCTGAGCCCAGGGAGGAGTGCAGGACAGCCTCCCCCCTTATCTGCCCCCGGGGAGGGCTACATTTTGCTGGTGTGACCGTAGGTAACACATGTTCTTTGTTTTGTTTAAAGCTTTTTCTACCCGAGCAGCTGCAACGTTATGTGAGTACTGTTTTTTATTATTCTATGGTTAGGGCCCACTGTCAGTGGGGTGGGTGAGACTGGGGCTGGATTGTTGGTGGTGTGGGTGGGAATGGCCCATCTGGGCAGATTACCTCCAACTGTCCTGGAGTTGCGGCTGGGCTGCATTACAGCTTTTCCCTTCGGGGAGGTATTGGCACACTGCCAATTGCTTGCGTTTTCGGCTTGCCCCTTGCCAGCCAGGTAGGTACACCCACACATGTGAGGTACCGTTTTCATCGGGACACCTGTGGGAACGCGTGACGGTAGGCCATGTGTTGTTGGGGGTGTGTTTCGATGGGTGCGTCGAGCGAAATGTGCGGAAAAGGTGTTTTTTTCCCCCGACATTTCGGACCTTGCGGGGCTATCTGGGTAATAAAATCTGGGGCGATGTGCGCAAATCATACCTCTGCGTATTCCCACGGGTGTCCTCTTTTCGGAAATGCATGGGTTTCCCTGTTTTCCTCGGTGGCTTGGACACCCGAGGCCCATATCTGTACGTTGTGCCTGTCGGCAGAATGTCTCAGATTTCGCCATGAAAACAGACTTGGGGTTACTTGTGTTTTAGGCTTTCCCCTTGGCCGCCAGGTAGGTGCACCCACACATGTGAGGTACCGTTTTCATCGGGACACCTGTGGGAACGCGTGACGGTAGGCCATGTGTTGTTGGGGGTGTGTTTCGATGGGTGCGTCGAGCGAAATGTGCGGAAAAAGCATTTTTTCCCCCCACATTTCGGACTTTGCGGGGCTGTCTGGGTAATAAAATCTGGGGCGATGTGCGCAAATCATACCTCTGCGTATTCCCACGGCTTTCCCCTTGGCGGCCAGGTAGGGTACCGTTTTCATCGGGACACCTGTGGGAACGCGGGACGGTAGGCCATGTGTTGTGTTTGTGTGGTTTTCATAACGTTTTGACCCATTTGCTGGTGCCCTTTGTCTCACAACCCTTTCTTTTCCCAAATGTGACCTACATTTAGTCGCTGCTTTAGCCACCATACACTTTTGTAACCTGCACAAGTCACCTACCCTTGAAAAGGTCTGCCTGTGCTCTTTCAAAAAATGTATGGCTGCCGTTCCTCACCACATTGGTTTTCCCAATTTACACATGCTAAGTGCGTCTGGTCAGGCCGTGAGCGTAAAACTCCTGTGTACCATGGCTCAGTGTTTGGCTTGTGGCATTGCTTGTTTTTTAAAAACACTACAAAAATTGTATGCTCTCCTAACTGCAAGAGTCGGGGGAATGTAGCGAAGCATTGCTTTTCTCAAAATTCATAGAAGCCATTGCCGTACCAAGCCAACCATGTCCAACACATACCTTTTTTTCAGTCATTTTCCCGCTTTTCCCCCATTCGATGGCAGTTTCCCCTACCTAGTTGTTGCCTGACCTATGCAAATCACCCCTTCCTAAACTTGGAATTTTGTCTACTTTTCAGAAATATATGCCTTTCTGTCCTCTAATTTGGCTTTCCTGCCCTTTTCTTCCATTCCGTCCATGCATGTCCAATTGGCAAAAATGGCAAAAATCGCCTACCTCTCACAAAACGGTTGATAACCACATCAAAATATTTTTTTTCCATTTCCACTCAACCTGTTCCTGAAAGCCACGACATTGGGGAACTCAGCACAGCAAACCATTTGTTCCTAGCTCTTACAAGGAAAAAAACCACAGGCTTCTTTGTACATCATTTTATTGGCATTTTTTGAAAAAACCCAAAATTATCGCACTTTTTCCTTATTTTCTCTCATTCCCCTACAGCAACCTGGGATTCCTGGGTGGCGTTACGACCGCCTACATGTGGGGAAAAAAAGGAGCCAAATTTGGCCGAGATATCTCATGTAACAAAAAAGTTACAAGCCATTGAATGGCCACATACCAAAATCACCAAAAAAGGCCCTGGCACTGGGGAGAAATACCCATGGCACTTAAAGGGTTAATAATTATTAGACAAGTCTAGGTCAAAACACCACAATTTGTAAAAACCGAGGTGAGTGTTTAAGTTAGATGGCACGCCAATAATTAACTTAAAGGGGGAGAAAAAGGCAGGTCATGAAAATAAAACAGTTCACAACACTTTTCTAAGACCACAAGCAAGTTAGTGAAGGCAGAGTCTAGTGTAGAGCCAAAGTTCATAGGCCAGGCCCACTTTAAATGGAGCAAGGCGAAATGTGCCCAAGATCACACAGTTTAAAAAGCACTCAAGTCTTTGCAGAAATGTTAAAAGGAGGTTGGTTTGATGCGAAAGATAAAGTTAGAAGGTCTGGGGGCCAACCCAGTTGGAAAGCCAAGGATTTAAAGGTCACCTTCAGCAATCCGCAGAAAGGGAGGCCAGGCGGAACACAGTACCTTAAAGAGTGAGGAAGCTCCAGTGGTGGCAGTTGTTCCTGGCAGCGGGTGCAGTTCGTGGTTTTGACCAGGGGAAGAGAAGATCTCGTCGAGGAGGAAACTTGAGTTGTTGCACTGCCCAGGGAAGAGACCAGCCCCGGAGTTCGCTGGGTTGAAAAGGTGCGTTCCTTTTATCCGCGGTCAAAGTGGTGAAGCTTGGCTATCCGGCCGCCGGGGTGCTTGGCACTGGCGATTCGACCAAGGGACGTCCTGGAAGGCGAATGGCGAACTGGTTGTCCCCACCAGCTCAAAGGGAGAAGACTCTGACAGCAGAAGATCTCTTGTCGTCGGGAAAGTGGCGAGGTCGTTGCAGCAGGGCTCCAACAATGGTGTCGTCATTGCAGATGGCTCAGCTTCTCCCCTCTTCGGATTTCTTAGGTCCTGTGGTGACTTCTCAAGTTCCAGTCCCCAAAGCCCTGCTTTTATGCAGAAAAACCCCCATTCAACAGCCACTCATACATGCTAAGTGGTGAGCCGGGCGGCTCACCACTGGGCCAATCAGAACAGAGTGCGACTTGGGTTGCTAAGGCAACGCAGTCCAGGGTGCCAATTCCCCCACCCACACATCCTGTGGAACCTAGAGTGGCACCAATTGGAGGGCTTCTGTGGAGAAGCCCACCAAAAAGTGGAACAAAGGGCCCGACCTTGGTTGGAGTTACAGAGACGGACACAAACGCCATTTTGGAAAAGAGTTCTGGCGAAAAGACCCAACCAGTGATTTTATATTAAATAAATAAACCGGCGGTATCTTTAATATTGCACCAAAAAAGTGGCGCGTTTAAAACCAATGGGAAAACCCCATAGGAAATATTCTGGTGGAATATTTCGCGTGGTAACCACTGCCACCAGCCAGAAACTCGACAAGGGGGGACTGGAGAGTGCCCCCTTGGAAACAGACCCAGGGGCAATCGAATTAACCCCTTCCAGTACTTCCACAATATGATGGTTTGTACTGGTTCTGTTCACAATTTTGGACTAGTAAAGCCAATGGTGACTTTACATGCCCTGGAGACAGTAGTCAGTCCCAGGGTATGGAGTCTATGTTTGGGGGTCACTATGACACCCCTGTGTTACTGCACTGAGGGTGCTGTGTAACACATACACCAAAACAGATGTTACCCTATGGAGTAAAAGACCCCATAGCCCATAAGCACACAATAAGTCAAAGACATACCTCAAATCATGCCTAAGAGTGGGAGGAAAAGAGTCTCACTCTTAGCAGGAGAAAAAAAAAACCAAAAATCCAGCAAAGCTGCTGGGGGACTCACTAGTTTTGGGAAATTAGCCTTATAACAGAATTCTCCCTAACAGGGGCCATCTTGTTTCCTATCAGGAATCCACTGATTCCAATGACAGGGCCTGGGCATCCCAAAATGGAGGATGCGTAGGGCACCTGTCAATTCAACACAGAGCTGCCACCAGCCCGTATCCTGCCCTGTGGGCATACATTAGGAGTTCAGGGTGGTACCCCCACCCATGGGTGCCATGAGGGTATCCCAAGGGTCTGTTAACCAAACCAAATACAGGAAGAGCCGCACCGCCAGTCCCACGTGAACTCCTGCGCGGAAAACATAAGGCAATAAAGGACAAGGATACAGAGGCCCTGTCCCTCTCATGCATTTCCAGCATCACACACACCCAGATTCCACGAACCCTATGAGGTGGTGTTCTCTACCCCTTTGCCAGTAAAAGTAAACGGGCTAAGGTAATGGATACATCTTTCAGATGTTTGTTTTCTGCGGTGCTGCTTGGGGCTTTTCAAACAGACTGAGAATTACCAAACTACCTCAACATAAGTAGCCCTACGCCCACATTTTTGCATGTGTAATGTGCTAAATGACATGCACTGCTGCTAGAGCATGGGCTACTGGAAATTAAAATCTCTCTCCCTCTCTCCCTCCCTGCTTCCCTCGCTCTTTTGTCTTTCCCTATCAAACCCACCATGTTCTTTCCCTCTCTGCAGGTGCAACGATCATGGAGATGGTGCCACTGCGAAATGTGTCAAATGTAGACAGCAGTAGGAATAGAATTAGCTTTACTAGAACATATAGTTACCATTGTGGGTTGCATTTTGTAGCTATTCTATTTACTATATGAATGTTTGGACTGGGCATTTACTGGGGAACGTCTTATCTGGGGTGACCATATAAAAGAAGGGGTGGGGTTGAAAAACCGGTGAAAGTGCACCAGGAAGAATGTTAAACTTTTTTACAGCGAAGGAACTATTTTGATAGGATCAAAGAAGCAATGCAATCTAACACTGCTCATCCCAGATCTCTGAAAAGGAACCGCAGCGATGATGGATTATTACTGGGCATGTGGGGGCAACTGTTCGCTTGTAACGCTGCATTCTGGCCGGTTAGTAGTACCTGAAGGACACCTGAAGGGGACCCTTGCCGGACGAACAAGCTCTGCCAGAAACCACAGCAATAGCACCCACCCTGTCGCCTCCAGACTTTGGCATCCTCCCAGAAAAAGAACGCCATGACAGACTACAAAGAAGGAAACAATCCTCTAACTACTTGTCTCCAGAATCATCTGGATCTACTTGCACAAATACTCAAATACAGACTGTGCAATTCTGCTGAGACATTCTTTGCATCTCTTGTGCCCAGCGTCCAGACGAGAGCCAATGCTAAATGGCTTGAAATCGTCCAATGGCAACTGATCCAGCTGGCAAATGATACTGAAGAAGGGTTCAACATCATTAAAGTGGAACTGAGAGCCCTCAGACTAATGACAATGCAAAACAGATATTTCCTTGACCTCCTAACTGCTATGGAGGGTGGGGTTCGCAAAAAGATCGGGAGTTCATGTTGCACGTTCGTACCTTTCGCAGATGCCGAAAATTGGATGCCATCACGTCATTGCAGCGGTGCATGAACTTGGGGTGAAAATGAAAAAGGAAGCAGGAATATAGGACGACGATTGGCAGACCGTGGCAGTCGGCTGGGTACCATCCTGGCTTGGAACAACTGTAAAGATGCTGGTCCCTATCATGTTGATATTGGTGATTTTCTGTACGTGCCAATTGGGTCTCCGTTGCTGTGCCAAAGCAGTACCTAATAGTGCAATGATGATGGTGACAATTGGGAAGCATTAGAATAAAGTACCTCGGAATACACAAGAAGTTGAGATCCAAACGGACAACAGGGGGAAAAAGTCTGTGAAGTGTTTGTCGAGCATGGATACCTATATAAAGGGTGCACCGGCTTGGGAAGAAGCAGAAAGGAGGGCCAATGAACGGAAATAAGGGGGTGGGGTGAATTTGTTACTGTAGAAGTAACAAAAAGGGGGAATGTTGAAATGGAAAAGAGTCTCACCCACTCCCCTAGAAAATTCCAAATAAGGTGCCCCCATATGACCCAATGTAACCTACAAGGGGGGCACAGAATGAATCACTAGATACCGTATATAAGCCCTGCAGCACCTAGAAGGGCGCCCTTAACACTAGCAATGCCCTTAACATGCAATTCCATTTTGTAATAGGCCCAAACCGAATCGGCCGCAGGCCCACACTGCTCACGTACCAAAGTCCCAGAGCCCTATCTCTGCACAACCTGCTACATCTCTTGAGCCTTGTTCCCACGGAAGTCAGTTTCCCCCTCGTCCCTTCAGTGTTGTGAATATTTAGTATCACCGTCAAGAACACGCCCGACATTGAGCTTGAGACAGTACCAGGCCCTGCAATATGCCCATTCATCTTCACCCGCCCATAGGGCCTCTAACCCCCACCCTGCCTGATCGGTGCTGGTTGCCCTCCACCAACCTGACCCCCCCACACTCTGCTCTCTGATAAGAATCAGACCCCCAGGTCCTAACCTCCATAAAGTGCCCTCTACAGATCTAAAGCCCACAGGGCTGTATTTTTTACACGTCCCCAGTAACATGATATATAGGGAAGGGTAAATCAAAGATCAATCTTTAGAGGGGAAGACACTGTGTGCAGGGACTGCGGCATCAAGGGAGCTCTAAATGGATGGGTCAGCAGGACTATTTTATCCTCCCCTCTCCTGGTCACTGTTTTCCTGTACCGCCCAGGTGCCGGTCACAATGAATAAATAGGCTGGTTCAGTGGTTTAGTTTAGTTACATACTGTGTTACATACTGTGTAGTTTATGTATGCCCTGACATTCACCGTGAGGAGGAGCCCAGCTGACCCACGTGGAGCCAGATCGACGGGAGAAAGCCAGCCAATTAGTGCTTGGCATCCCCTATGGAGCAAGCCCATGTGTATGGGGGGGGCATCCAATTAATGGCCCCGGATTGTACATTATAGTGTGACGTAATTGGAAGTTATAAGCCATTGTTAGCTAATGTAAGACCAGAGCGCTCTCTGACAGCAGAGTTCTTTGCTGGCACTTGTATTTTGTACGAGTAAACCTTGTTTTCCTTTCAAAGCCATCTCTTGGTGCATTTCCCTAGCAGGTTGTATTTACTCTGGAGTGTGCGTACAAAGGGACTCGCCTTCAATGGGAGGGTGTCAATTGACAAAATAGGGTACATCATATTAAGAGAAGCATCAAGAAGGTCAAACACAGACCCACTATCATACTTTAGAAAACATCAGTGAAAATGATTACTAGTCTAGCATTGAGTGACTGAGATCATGCCTTGCAGTGGGAAACAGTCTAGAAAAAAGATGTTGTGGAAAGGTTATTCTGAAGCAAGTACAATGATGTCTAGAGAGCAGAGTTGTGTGCTCATGTCAATCACTCAATAGGTCCTAGGCAATCTAGTGGTTCCTATCTTGCCTTTACATTTGTTCTATGGTCATTGCACTTTCACATCTTCTGATGTCCCTTTAGCACCTTTACATGCTATTCCCAACTCAAAATGGTTCCTTATTACTTCCTGGTTATACTACCTATAAAACGGAAGCCTATTCTTTAACATGGTGCATCTCAACGCTGCAGGTTTTTACCCTAATGCTCACCACTGTGTTGCCATCCAAACATCCTGTTGACAGATTCCGTCCTTGCTGTTTCTCCTAGAATAATCTTGTTGCTTTTCTCTCCTTGGCTACCCTTGAGGATCATCATTCAAATATTTCCAAGAAGGTTTTCTTTACTGTTTTTTTGCCTTGCTTTTCTTCAGCTGGAACCTGGTTTCAGCATCCTACTTTCTAATTCTTAATGCTACCCAGTCCTAGAGGCCAGCCTGAAAGGGGGATACAGATGCCTATTTTGCATACAAGAAAGAAAAAGATCACCCAGGAAGGAACTGCTATTGATAACAGCCCAACTGTGGAGAGGAGATGCCCTGCATAGGGTTATTTGAAGAATAGTGGCCTTGTATTAACCAAGGTAGCTTCTTCATAGTTAGCAGACTGGAGTCAGTGATGCAAGAGCATCATCCCCTTCTTTATTTATCTTCTGTAACAAGTACATTGGAAGAAAAAAGGTAGATACAGAGCAACACCCACCACACACACATATATCCGACCTCTCAGTAGCTTACTCCAAACTGCCAGGAAGAACATCCACCACCTTTACTCGCACATCGAACACTCCAGCATTCCACAATCAAGCATCCCAAAAAAGAAAAACGAAGAAATATGGAAATGCACTGAAAAGTAAATAAGCAGCAACCAGGGGCCATCAACATTTCTCCTACATATAAACGGAAGCAACATTGTACGCCCACAATGTCTGCCGCAGGTTCTTTATATATGGCAATATTAACAAGAAGACGTCACCCGCGCACGCGCGAGTGGTGAAAATGTAAAGAGGACTATTACCTGGGTCAATTTGTATAGCCACAAAGCAGAACACAAATCCTGTTAACATTCACTGCCCTGTATCTAACATCATGTGTATTGGTATCTAAGGTGTAAAAGTGCACAAATATCTAATAAATCTATTTTAAAAAAGCTGATAGTAGATTGTACACCCATTCATTTTGGGGTAGACAAATTGTGTATATTATGATTTTATTGTATACATGCTCTCTTTTGACACACAACTGAATGGCTTTTTAAAGGGATGGATGTATTCAGGTCATAGCAATGACTATTTGCCTAGATTTAACATTGAATTTATTCAAAGATACAGACTGTACATATTTCCTTATTAGATGTCCCTGCATCATTTAGACATCCACCCTTATGTAAGCGATGGACCACCGTCCCTGTCCATTGGTATTGCACGGTATCATCTACATGTGCTCTTATAATCTGGCAATACATATTTGTACTAATTATGCATATGTCACCCACGTGGGTAAAACATAACATCTTATTGTCTTTTTCATTATTACGCTACTTTTGCGTACGTGAACGTCATTTTATGCATATGACGTCACGTTATTTCTACCTTCTATTCTTAAGGTAGTCTCTGCATTTCTAAACCACTTCCTGTGGTTTTCTTTACAATACACGGCTCGCGTGTGCTCGGGTGACATCACAGCCTGTGGCGCCGCTCACGCATACGCGAGTGATGTTACCCAGTTAATTCTGCACCTCCAAACCACTTCTTGTGGTTCTCTTTACATTTTCGCCGTGCGCGGGTGACGTCACAGCCTGTGGCGCCGCTCGCGCATGCGCGGGTGATGTCTTCTTGTTAACATTGCCATATATAAAGAACCTGCGCCGGTTGCGGTCGGAAAGCTGCGCTTCCTGACCGCATCTCCGCCGTGGATCGCAACATCTTCTACATCTGGCACTTTCTTTAAAGTAAGTTGGGCTTCCTTTCTCTCTAGACAGTCTCCACGCCCTTAAATTCTACAAGTACACTGATATAAACATTCTCCCTTAGGTGAATGCAGCCATTCTCTATTTCTACTTGACATGGCCAAAGAAGCTGTACTTGTCATGTTAATTTAACTGTGAAGCTCTCTAGCATTCCGGTTGAGAACATTTCTTCAGCATTATTCTCTTCTTTCAGAAGAAGGGTGAGTCTGATTTATATGTTTTTCCCCCTAATATCACTCCCTATAGGCATTTCTGTGACTGAATACACCCACCACTTCTAATTAAGTATAGAGGTGTCTAATTCTGGAAATTGTGTTTTTAATCTTTAAGTAATTATGTAGTTGTCTAAAGAAGTAAGCTACCAACAAAGAATTGGTATTTTCGGTTAAGGATATTTTCATATTAGCGGCTTCAAGTTCTATGTGACATTTGTGACTATGTGACCATTTGAACAAGTTCCTTTTCTGAATGAATGTTGGTTAAAAATTACAGATTTTTCTTTCATAAATTCGATAAGATTAGTAATGGTTTTTATAAATCTCTATTTCTATAGATGAATGTGAAAAATTGTTTTGGAATTTACGCCCCTGATGAAGAGAAAATGAATCTCGAAACGCGTTGGGCCATCTTGAAAATAATAATAAAAAGGAGAAGACCTCTCTTTCTCTAACAAAAAGGAGTCATTTAATGAAAAACATTTTTGAATGTATTTTTCTTTTTTCATCACCACCATACATGTTTTGATCATGTAAAACTTGATGTTAAATAGTCTTTGAGACTAAAACAATTTTGTCATAATATCCCTTAGGCTTATCGCCCGATTGAAAGTGTGCAGGGGACATAGCTTTCCATAATTTGGATTTCTCTCTACACTAAGAGCAAGTGATACAAGAGTAAAGGCGTCCATATTAGTCCTGTGTTACATGTTAAAAAGTAGACATGAAGTGACACCACCAGACACTTCCAACCTCGTGTTTGCTACATTCAATAATCTGCATTCCTATATTGACACCAGATGCTATACAAGTGACCAGTGAAGTTGTAGGATAGCATGGTGATGATCTGCAGACTAGTGACTGCAATTAGTCAAGCTCTTCTACAGAAAGCACTAAAAGCAGCAATATACATTTTCCTAAGCCCTCTGCTATGATGGGATTGTGCATGCATTTTAAAAAAGATATTGTGCTGATAAACAATGTAGCATGAAAGCACTGACACTACTGCACTCATGTCCATAGAGAATACAAATCAACCCAAAGCCAAGTTCCATTATGAGCAACGACTAGAAGACATTTATTTGGCAATGGCACTTTATGAGTGCACCTATATATTGACTTAAGAATGTACACAAAGCAATATCAGAATTTCTCAAATATATTATTCCATGCAGCTCAAATACATAGTGTAGCAGTGAATGGGAAATTATTTACGCTAGGAAAAAACAACATATCACATACAGACCTTCTTTTGATATCCTCGCTGAGTCATTAACTCAGCCTCCTGCTGGACTAAGTCATCACACTGATCCTCAGCCATCTTCTGCTCAAGCTCTTCCTCCTTCAGACGAAGCAATTCCTCTTGCTCTTGAAGATGCCGTTCAGCAATCTGTGAATATGTTTGAAAACCGTTAACGTTTAGTGCAACAAACTTGGAACACACTGGTGCAATGAAAAAGGAGAGAGACAAAAGATTTTACTTTCCTGTGTATTGTTGCGCATACATTATTACTGCAGAATTGGCTGCGGAGGAGGATCAACACAAAGAAGACTACACTCACGCTCTGAGGTGAAGATTGTCCTGGTTTTCTTGCCAACCCAATTGATCCTAAATTCACACAATTCAGAGTTATTGATAACTTTGTATGCTGTTGGTTAGAAAATCAGGTGGATTGCCTCTTAATGTGACAGTGCACACATTATTTAAGTCTTGTTTTACCTTTTATAAACTGTTTTTGATTTCATTGTGGCTACGTAGTTGTTAATCCATTTGTCAGACATAATAAACACAATGAATGCTATGTTCCAAATATAATTTTACATTTGTGCATGAGGCTCGAAAGGAGCCCCAATGCTTAGCAACAGGTTAACAGGAAAGAACCGAGCATTTAGAACCCTCAAAAAAACTCCTAGCAAAACTGCACACAAGACTAGATTAGAAAGACATAGGGGTTGAGCAGATCATCACAATGCAATGATCATTGCAAATGAATCACAGGCAGAACTTGTTCAAATTAAGGACATTGCATTTTTGGGTATGAGGTCTCCAGGCTGCCACAAATCCATCCACACAATCAGCAGGTGGATGTAAACGTTATTTACCTGTAGTATTCTTAGATCTAAGGAGTTGAGCTGCCAAAAATATTCATGCTGGGTTTAGATGAAATATTCTCTCTTTCATTTGTGATAAAGGTGATAATTCAGTGCCAGAAGGGGGATGCACCTACCAACTGCAGGCGTACAGAAGGGGGACGGAGGGCGCCGCTACATGGGAAATCACACAGTCATAGCTAAAGGGCTTTACCAGGAACTGTAGTCGGTAATAATGCATTGGGTCTCCACACAGTACAAGATACTGTCCTATGATTAGCGCCATCATAACACGTAGTGGGAAATCCCTCGGGTGGACTGGACCTGGGAAACTTCGATCTGAAACAAGTGACCAATATGACAGGGATCTGCAAAAGGGGGGTGGGGCTCAAGCTGATCACGAGAAAGCCAACATAACTAGAACTGGGTGATGTAATTACAGGGCGGTCAGCCAAACTAGCCACCCTACATGGCAACTGAGAGGATGGTTCTGTACCAGTGTGCTGGTCACATGACTGCTGATGCCCATTGGCAGCCGGCTGTGGGAAAACACTGGACGGAGTGGCGCTCCTGGCAGCACCAATCAGACTAAGTTCTTCAGCTCTGGGGAGGTGGCCAGCCGTCAAAGTATCTACTACAGAGTTTGCAAAGGTCATTATCCAACAGGTATCGTGTAAATGTCCCCTTTCCTACCAGCTGCAGTGGGTCTCGTGTCACGTTCTCAATGGTGCTGACCAATGGCAGTGTATTCAAGTTCTGGCGGTCAGCACAAATGTTACTTCAGTAATAACAAGCTATTGCGGGGTGGGTTGTGAATAAATGTGGTACCACATGTGGAGGCATTGTAATGGGAAACTGTTAAACTGTCTGCTTCAATTACGCTTCACTAATCGACATGAACTTCGAGGAGGACGTCTACAAACCAATGTAATCCCTGGGAAACAGAAAAAGTTAACTCTCTAACTTGCAAGTGGTTTGATGGATGTCCGGCCATTGTATTTCTTGTTATAAAACTGTTCGTATTCCATTCAGATGTCAGCCTTTCGATCTGTTCTGTTTGATTTGTGCTCACCCAGCTGTAATAAACAGCGCTGCCCGGTGTTTATTCCACTTTTTCAGTACATGGTTTTTACTTTGCTGTAATTGGTGGACCCCTGACTAAATTTTTGGAGGCCCCAGTGAGATCTTTCAGTCCTCCCTCGGTCATTGAGGGTATCCAGGTCACCCTCCCTGGGGGCGTGGGTCTGGCAGCTGCAGACTTGTTCACTGCGCATCACGGAGGAGCCTCTGCAGACGGCGAGTTTGCATAGGCTTGCCAGGTCCTGTGTGCTGTCCCGCGCTAAGCGGAAGAGTGAGCCTGTGGTGGAGGCTCAGTACCGAGGGGACTTGAGAGTATCCAGGACGTGAATATAACTGTGCAAGAAGGAGGGGAGAGATAGATTCTTTTGATGGTGTATTGGACGCATCCTCGGAGTAGGGAGGATGATTGGCCACAGTAGTGTAGATATTAGAGCGTAGCACTCAATAGGGAGTGCGCGCTGGTGTGGGCATGCCTGCGGTAGAGCAGGAGGGGTGCATAGTGTGTGGCAAACTGCGTTACACAGGAGTGGCACGTACTGCATAGGATTGTATAGTTGCGTCATTGGGGTACAAGTTGTGTTGGTTTTTGTGTAGAGATGGACATGGGTGTGGTTGAGTCATTCAGTGGTGAGGGCTCATGGTAGACGAGCCAGCACTAAGGAGGTATCTCAAGTAAAATAGCAGGCTTTTGCATTTCAACAGCAGGACTGTGCCAGTGATGCATGGTTAGACACTGGACATTATTGCGCTAACATAGGTAATGGTGAGCCTGTGGAGATGGCCGTCAAGTACTAACATTGAGTGAGCTGTCGGGCCTGTGGAGATGGCCATTGTGAACGTTGAGCGGTGTGATTGGGAATTAAAAAAAAGGGGGAGAGTTGGTAGAACAGGAGGAGGGGGAACACAGGGTAGTTAGTAGAATAAAAAGAAAGGAAATAATGCCTTATGTGGACAGCCCCATAGACCACATGTGCTGCAAATTGCCCCAGTACCAAGATCAAGTATTACAATACAATTTTCAGTGGGCCGGGAAGACTGCAGGGCAGTGTTTCTATGCGTGGCAAGGGGAAGGGACCTTTGACAGTAAGATGATAGATAATACATTTGCATACCTATTAACGAAATATAAAGGCTCTAAGCTAAAAAGCAGGCAAAACATTGGGTCTGTGGAAATTATACAAGGAGAATAAAGGGGAAAAATTGAAGGAGACAGTGGGAGAGGGTAGACCAAGCTCACAGCCCCCACCCTATGAGTTATATCCCACCTTGCGACCAGCCACAGGGTACACCAACCCTCGGTGGAAAACCTCAAAGGGAGACGAGAGGAAAGCAATGGGGGGAAAAAGAGAAAAGCACCAAGAGGAGGTGCACATGCGGAGCGAAAATAAAATATCTAACAGATATCGAAAACAATATGTGCCAACAGGTGGATGCGTTATTCAGTGAAGCAGAGCGGGTGATAGAGGAGGAGGTGAGTAGGAAGAGCAAGGGGGATAAGGGAGAATGGGTATCAGTAAAAATAAAATTCAAATTAGATAGGGAGGATGAAGATGAAGAAACGAAAAATAAACAAGGAGTGGGGTGAGCAAGAAGCAGCCTCAGACAAAGGGTTATTAGGAGACAAATGGAACGACGGGGACAGCGACAAATGGACACCCGACGAACTTAGGAGAAGGGAACGAAAAGAGCGTAAATGACAGAGCAGTGACAGTTGTGACAGGGACTGGTCCACCTCCTTACACAGTAGGAATAGGGAAGGTAAAAATGGCGGTAAAACAAGCTGTTAGTTAGGGAGGGACTGGACCAAAGCCACGGGTACTGTTGTTACTACAGAAGGGACGAGGGTGAGCCTATGATGTGCCCTGGCAAACAATGGACCGGGACAACCTAATAAATGGATACAGGAACTCGAGAAAGACAGCGGGGGCGACGCTGGCTGTAGGGGATATGAAAAGTTGGTTTTCCGCAATTATGGGAGAACAGCCTTTCATGCTGGCTATAAAGGAGTGAAATTGAGCACTATCGCTCATGACAGAGCTCCATTTAACAACTGTCTAGCACATGTCTGGGAGGTATTACAAAGCATGTATTCAGACACCTATGTTTGTTTGTTTCTTTATTTCTAATGCGCCCCAAACCCAGAGGTAACAGGGTGCATGTAACGCTCACCTGGTTCCCACGGAGGCGCAGGTCTAGTCTGGATTGCTGTGGCCTCTTCAAGCGTGATGCGCAGAGCCCGGAACACCGATTGAACTGGTTCCCCAAATCTTGCTTGACTGGCCCGTAGGAATATCCTTCTTATGGTTTGGAAGGATGAACTCTCCATCCTGCGTCTGGTGCAGGGGCGCACGTTAGTCCAGTTACTTCACTGGTTTTCAGAATGGCGCTGGCAAAATCCTCTTGACTTTTCTGAGCGAAACGCCGTAAGTATGAAGATTCAAAAGTTCAAGAGTGAGCCCCCTTTTATGTTGTCTTCCTAACTTGTGATCTGTCCTTTATTTCAGATGCAGAATGAAGACGATGCGTTGAAGGGGTTAATTGCCGATGGTAAACTCAGGTGAGTTAGTGAGGGCGATTCCTCTAAATGTCTTTATCATTTCCCAATAATGTCTTTTGTCCTTTCCCCATAGGGGCCGGGGTGCGGTACCTGCCAACGGAGCGGCGCCGACCCGAAATATGGGATGACACCAAGAAAAGCTGGTAAGTATTATGGCTGTAAATTAGGCTTTCCTCCGGTGTTCCCTTTGCTCACCTTTTGTCTCTTCTTCTCTCCCCTAGGTGCAGAGATGTGGCGACATGTGCTGACAGCCGCGATGGAGCCGGGAGATGTCTCGAGGACAGGTGAGTGAAGAGCGCGCTGCAGCGAGCAACGCAATGCTTTTAAATGGAAGTCCTTCTTCAGGGATGCTGGAGTGAAGATTCCGGATGCAGGTAAGAAGTTTGAAATAGTTCGTGGTTTTCACCTTTCTCTTCTCTTCTTTCCTAACAGGAGTTCCAGGTTCGAGGCGGGCGTGGCTGGAGTCCAGGAGCAGGAGCAGACACGGTGAGCGTTCAGCTGCTGGAATGCAGAACAAGGCGAAGCATGAGCTGCTGTCTGGGCGTGGCTTAAATAGCCTCCAAAGAAGTCCCAGGTATGTATCCTTCCCCAACTAGGTATGTATCCTTCCCTGGCCACGCCCGAGTGAAAAAATAGTCCCTATGAAAAAATTGTCCCTTTCAGGTCTCAGGGAGGCCTGAAGCGTGCAGCATGGTCTGCATCAGGTAAGTGCCCCAAACACCTCCCTTTATGAGCCTGGCGCCTATGGCACCAGGACTGAGTCCAAAGAGCCCCTATAAGGGGCCGCTGGGCTTTTACCCGAGGGCATGATGCCTGCTTCCGGGGGTGCTGGGCCTGGCCTGGTGCTCCGGGGGCAGGCATCATGACAGTGCAGCAATAAGAAAATGCAAAGCTTACAAAGTTTCAGGTAATTCACAATATGACCACATACATGTACAGGTAAAATTACTTACAGGCAAGGGATATGTAAAATGTAGTAAAATTTTCAGCTTCTGTACAATTCAAAACGATATAGTACAATTCCAATAATTATATACAGGATAGGCATCAACAAAGAGGGGTAGTGTAGGCAGTAGAGAGACTACCTAGCCTACAGTCAAGTTGAGATGGGCGATATATCTCTTTCTAAAGTGTAAGTAAGGTTGGTCTACTCTCAGACCATGAGGCAATGAGTTCCAAAGTTTAGCAGCCTTCACGGGGAAGCTATTGCCACCAATCTTAGTGAGCCTAAATCTTGGTACCACAAGGCAATTAGTATTTCCAATTCTTGTTGGCCTACTAGAGGTTCTTCTCGTCAGTTAGTCTATTAAGTAGCTCGGTGCAATATTGTTTAAGGCTTTGTGAGTCAAGGAGGACATTTTTAACTGTATTTTATTGTAGGTGGAAAGCCACTTGTATTGATGTCTGGTTGAAGAAATGTGAAGTCTTTTGCTCATGCCTAGTGCAGCTCTTAGAGCGTTATTTTGCAAAATGTGTAATCTCTGAATGATTGCTTTGTTGGCACCACTGTAGAGAGCATTGCAGTAATCTAATCTAAAGAGAATTAATGCTCTAGCCAGGATAATGCAACTTTCATTTGAGAGAAAAGGCTTACCAGCTCTGATAAGATTACATGTGTAGGCAGTGGTAGAGGACAGAGATTTGACTTGTTTATCAAAGGACATGGTGGAGTCGAGGTATAAACCAAGGGATTTTACCTCCTTGGATATCTTAATATTTCCATCAATGGTAAATGAGAAATATTTATGACCTAATTTGTTGATGTTAGAATGAGTACCTAGAATTATCAACTCTGTCTTGTCATCATTCAGGCATAGACCGTGAGTGGCCATCCATGCCTGAATGATGAGGTATACCCTATTCACCAGCGCCAAGGCCTAACAATGATCCCCAGAAAGCGGGAGGAGAATCTGTGTATCATCTGCATAGTTAGTGTAGGTGATACCCAGAAGGTCCAGATCATCGACCAAGGGTTTGGTGAATATATTGTATAGAGTAGGGGAAACGCAAGAGCCCTGAGGTACCCCACATCCCCCGCTGCCGATGGGGAGAACACCCTCATAGTTCTCTCGCTCAGGAAGGACTCTATCCATTTTAAAGCCTCAGTGGAAAAGTGGGCTGCTGAGTCCAGGTGTCTGCAAAGGACCTTATGATCTACTAAGTCAAATACAGCTGAGAGATCAAGTAATAGGAGCACTGCTGTCTTCCCTTTATCTCTCAGCTCATCAATCTGTGTTTTCAAATCAATTGGGCAGTTTCTGTCCTGTGTAAATGGCAGAAGCCAGATTGTCTAACCCCTAGGAGTTTATGTAGCTCAAGGTATTTTTGTATCTGTGTATAGGCAATTTTGTCCAGTATTTTCAGTAGAAATGGTACCGTCGTGATGGGGCGGTAGTTGGTAGCAATAAGTGGATCTAAAGTTTGCTTCTTTAGAAGTAGGAGAACCCAGGATTGTTTTACATTGGCAGGAATAGTGCCAGAGAAGAATGAAGCGTTGACCAGTTTAGAAATAAATGGGGAGAGGTCTCCAGCAGCATCTTTTATAATCTGTGCTGGGCAGATATTTCCTTTGCAATTGGATGGCTTAATGGATAAAATTGTTTTTTTTCTACCTCTAGAACAGATGTTTTGGTAAAACAGAATCTGTTAGTCTGGGCAGTTGGTGTATCACTAAGCGGGATGGTATTAGCAGAGTGTGGTAAATTCAGAGAATCTTTTTTTTTTAAATTTATTTTTATGTTCAATAAAACCAAACAAAATAACACACATTACAACTATTTAGGACGTACATAATCAGCAACAAACCATCACATTATACAGTAGAATTCTCTGTCCTGCCCCCCCCCCCACCCCACAAACCAGAGGCAGCACACTCACGTCATCTATGGGAACATTATCAGGTATCGCAGTGCTTGTGTACTCACCATGACAATAACAAACCTCTGATTCGTTATTGTCATGGTGAGGGTTTGCATAGAGGTCACCAATTGTCGCCAGGCCAACAAGGGCCCTACTTCCTCCTCTCCCCCCCTAGTAACCGCTTCAAACCAAACAATGGATTCCGCCTCCGCCCATCTGAGGAGGTCCGTCCACCATTGTTCCACCTTGGGTCTGTGGGCCGCCTTTCCAACCCATTGCGATCCTGCGCTTGGCCAGGATGTAGGCTAAGTCCTTCATTTTGCTTATGTGCTTTAAATCCCGTGGCCTGGGAAAAGTCCCGAGCATGCATGGCCAAGCTGATCCCACGTCCAGCTCCACTCCCCCACCAGCCAATTTAGTTTTAATCTCATCCCAAAATCTGTGCACCTCCGGGCAAGTCCAGAACATGTGTAGCAGCCCCACTTCCACCTCCCCACACCTGGGACATTTCTGCGTAGCCGAGCCTCCAAACCTTGCAATTTTCCCGGGAGTCAAATAAGCCCTGTGAGTGACATACAATTGGAGTTGTTGGAGTCTCGCATTCCGGGATACCTTTTTATGGTACCTTTGGGCTCTCTCCCATTGCCCATCCGTCATGGGTCCTCCTACTTCCCCCTCCCAGTCCTGCCTCAATTGAAGCAGCTCCTTCCCTACCTTTGCTCTTAGAAGCTCGTATATTCTAGATATCTCGTGCCCGCCCTCCGAAACATCATACATCGTTTCCAGAGAGGCATCAGGGCAATCCGCTAGCACTGTCTCCGGCCATCTCTCCCTTACCCGTTTCATGAGCCTAGCGTAGGTTATATACTGGCCTCTATGCACCCCTGTCTCTTCTTGCAACCTCTGAAATTCCAATGCCTCCCCTTCCTGCCATATGTCCCCAAGGGTGGCCAGGCCCACCGGTTCCAAATATCTACGGACAGCTTCGAACAGTTGTGAGTCGTTCCCGCATAGTGCCACCAGCGGGGCCTGCTGAGAGAACGGCTCTATGTCACCCATCATTCTCCACATTCTGCGCCAAACCTCCCAGCCCAGCCTCAACAGCCGCCCTCTTTCCGCCAGTTTGTTCTTTTGTAACCACACCACTTCATTCAAAAAGTATGGGGCCGAGTCTTCCCGCAGAAGCCTGGCTTCCGCCGAGTCTTCAGTCGATAGCCACCTGGCCACATACAGCAGCTGCCCAGCCAGATAATAAAGCTCAAAATTTGGCAGGCCTATGCCCCCCTTGTCACATGGGTTCTGGAGTTTCCACAGGGCCACTCTGTTCCTGGAGTTACCCCATATGAAGCCCCTGCACACGCTATGAAGTCTCACAAATAGGCTCCTGGGAATCAAAAATGGGACATTCACAAAGAAGTGCAGGAGTCTGGGCAGGACCACCATTTTAAGCAAGGCCACTCTCCCCATCATGGTCAGGGGCAATCTGGACCAAAACACCATGCTGTTCTTGACCCCCTCTATTGCTTTCTCTGTATTATGTTGGTGCTCCGCCTCGATCCTGTGGTAAATATTTACTCCCAAATATCTGAATGTCTCAGTCTGCCATGGTATCGGCAGGCTAGGCAGCCTCTGTAACGGGACATTCTTGTATCTACCCAAGGGGAACAGACTAGACTTCCTAGGGTTCACCGATTTGCCCGAGAGGGTGGCATATCGGTCCATCACCTCTAGCACATACTGCAAGTTCTCCTGCGGATAGCGCAGATAAAGGAGCATGTCATCTGCGTACAGCAATACCAGGTGTCTACCACTTACTGTACTAATCCCCACCTCCCCGTATTGTTGCCTCAGACATATTGCCAGCGGCCCTAATGCCAGAATGTATAGCATGGGCGACCAGGGGCATCCCTGTCTGGCCCCCCTGCTGAGTTGCCAGGTATCTGAGATTATGGATCCTGTTTTAACTCTCACCGCCGGGGTGCTGTATAACAACTGGACCCACCTGATATACCCAGGTCCCATTCAGTATCCCCTCAGGGCTGCTTTCAACCAAGGTCATCGCACCGAGTCAAAGGCTTTGACCGCGTCTAGCGACACGATGGCCAGCTCACCCGTATCTTCCTCAGTGTGGTCAATGATGTGGTGTAGCCTCCTATGGTTATCTGTGATGTTCCTGCCGGGGACATATCCCGTTTGGTCTGGGTGTATCAGCTTACCGATCACCCTCTTCAGCCTATTGGCCAGCACTGTCGTAAGTATTTTGCTGTCCTGATTCAGCATGGACAAGGGTCTGTAAGATCCACACTCCGCGGCCGGCTTGCCTGGTTTTAGGAGTGGGATGATCATCGCCTCGCGAAGGGACAATGGCAGTTCCCCCTGCTCATAGGCCTCGTTGAACATAGCAAGCAATGGCTGAAGCACCCCGCCTGTTATCTCCTGTAAAAGCATGGATTCCACGTATTCTGTGGGGTTTGACCCTTCCATACCTCCCGGCAGGCCCACTATACAGATGTTATTGCATCTGGCGTGCCCTTCTGCTTGCTCAGCTCTGTCCTCCAGATTGCCCACCCGTTGCACGAGGGCATGGAGATCCTTTCCATGTGCGGTGCACGCCTCCGTGTTTGGGGCCATCTCCTTCTCCAAGGCCCCAGTGCGCTGCGCAATCGTTCGCACGTCCTGTCTCTGCAGGTTCACCTCCTCCTGTACCGCTCTGATCTTGAGGTCCAGGCCCTCCTGCAGCCCTTTCATTGCCTGGCCCAACTTAGTCTCCCACGCCACCTTTAAGTCTGCGAACGCTGCCAGCACCTCCTGGATCGTGCCCGGTGTTTCCGCCGTTGCCGTGGGGGTCTCCTTGCTCTTGCTCCCCTCCGCTTCTGGGGGCGACCTGGCGTAGGTCTCCATCGTGGACTGTTGGATCCTGGGTCTAACCACTTTAGAGGACATCCTGCTATGTTAACTGGGCGAGGGCCTGCCGTGCCTCCCTCCGCACAAAGGTACGCGTGGTCATGGACCACTCTAAGCAGGCCAAGCATGTACTTGTCTCTTCTCTCGCGCCCAGAGTGGGCCGTCCCCTCCCATGTGCTCGTACCCTCTTGGTGTCGTGGCCCGGTCTCTGTCGTGTTCCTTCTGTGGCCAGTGCTCGAGGGTGCTCACCTATTCGCCGCACTCCCTTTGCTCCCCCTCTTCCGCGATCACAAGGCCATCCGGCCCAGAATGCCCAGGCCCAGAGGGGCCGCTTTAAGTGCCGGGGATCAGCAATTGTCTCGCGTCAGCCTCAACCACTGGCCTGTGCCGATGTTTTGCTGTGGAAAACTGCAGCCACCACTGCCCGCTCGTTTGCGTCGGCCCCAGGATCCGCGGCCACCTAATTGGTATGCTGCCACAATGAATCCTCCTGGATTCCGCCGGCGTTCGATCCGATTACGCCGCGGGCCCACCGTTGGTTACCAATGTGAAGCAACAGCGCATTTCGGTCAAATGCCGCGTTCTGCTTCTAATCGCTGGTCTTGGAGTTCGATGCAAGGGCTTTACAGAACCTACATCTCGTGACCCCTGTTGTCCTCTTTGTCTCTGCCGCCATCTTGTTCCACTCGCCGATCCGGGGCCCGCGGCTCGCAGACGAGTATAACTCAGTGTCCTCACCCTCCACTCGCATCAAAGTTTCAGCGAGTGTAGCAATCATCTTCACACGCATGGGAATTATTTTTCAGTGCTGGTTCCCTTGCACGCACTTCTCCTCCAGGATCATTGTAGGATCAGCGGAGCTCCACGAGAGCACGTCCCTTTACATGGCCGTCAAGCCACGCCCCCCAATTCAGAGAATCTTTCTTTAGTTTTATTCTGTTTTGGAGAGTGGAACAAGTTACTCTCTTACCTGGTAACGTTCTTTCGATGGGATGGTCCGGCGACGTATTCCATTATCTATGAAAGTAATCACCACAGCAGTGCTGCTTCGGAAAATCTTTAGGCATCTGCGTCCTGCGTCAATTACGTTGATACGCTGTCCTCGAGGGCCTCCGTCTAGCCAAAGTCACCGGATGTTATAAGTAGGACGCACAACGCCAGTAGCCTCAGTTGTAGTTTTTTTCCCCCCCAGAACATGTGGCACCAAACCATTGCCAGTATGACCACAGAAAGCCTTGAGGAAACGTAAGCTGCAATCGCATAAGAAATTCTGTAGCGGGGCAGGTAGGGAGGGAGCTATATGGAATACGTTGTCGGACCATCCCATCGAAAGAACGTTACCAGGTAACAGAATAACTTGTTCTTCGAGGGGATTGGGTCCTCCGACGTATTCCATATCTATGACAGACTCCCAAAGCAGTACCAACGTATGGAGGAGGGAAAAGAATTTAGAATATAGAAATTTAGGATGCCAAATCAAATCACAGAGTAAAGGACCGCCTTGCCAAAGGCCAGATCCTGCCCATGGATAGAATCGAGGGAATAGTGACGTACAAAAGTATGGACCGAAGCCCAAGTGGCTGCATCACAGATGTTACGAATAGGAACACCCCCCTGCAGGGCAGTAGAGGCAGCCATACCCCTAGTAGAATGGGCCCATAAGCCTACCGGAGGGTCCTTACCCACCAAGCGGTAACATTGAGAAATTGCCAAGATAATCCATCTAGACAAAGTCTGCTTAGTCACAGCTTGTCCCAAACGCCTTCCAGCGTAACCAATAAAGAGCTGATCGTCCACTCTGACCCGGGACATGTGAGAAATGTAGAAACTTAAAGCTCTCCTAGGATCCAACCTATGGAGCCTCTCCTCTTCCTTACCAGGATGTGGAGGAGGATGAAATGCTGGAAGGATAACCTTCTGGCTCAAATGAAATTCCGACACCACCTTCGGAAGAAAGGAAGGACGAACTCTAAGGACAACCCTGTCCTTATGAAACACAGTGAAGGGTGGCTTAACTGAAAGTGCCTGCAACTCACTCAACCTGCAAGAGGAAGTGAGACTGTTAACCCTTAAAACTGTGTTTTTAGTTGCGGTCAGAGGACAAGAATGTAAAGGCTCAAACGGAGCACGCATAAAGAATTTCAGAACAAGGTTCAAATCCCAACCAGGCACCCGGAAAGGTGACGGCAGAAACACATTAGTAAGTCCTTTGAGAAACTGAGAAATTAAAGGAATTTTGAAATAAGAACACTCCTCAGACGACCGATTAAATATCGACAGCGCCGCCAGGTAACCTTTAACAATACCCACTTGTAGGCCCCTGTGGGCCAACGAAAGCAAAATAGACAGAACCACAGGAATGTCACATGAAAAAGGATCCACATTCTTAACCCTGCACCACTCGCAGAACTTTCTCCAACGGCAACGGTACAGGGACTTTGTTGCCGGCTGTTTGGCCGAAAGCAACACCTCCATCGCGTCTTCAGGGAGGTCCCAATCCTTATACCTCAACCTTTCAGAAGCCAAGCGTGAAGGTTGAGGGATCTGACCTCTGGATGGAGAACCTGACCCTCCCTCCCGTGAAAGCAGGTCTTCTCGGTAGGGAAGACGACGTGGAGGGCAGATGGACAAGTCGAGAAGGTCCAGGTACCACGTCCTCCGAGCCCAAGCCGGAGCAATGAGGATCGTCCGGGAACCGAACCTCCGTAACCTCCGCAGCACTTGAGGGATGACGGGTCTGGAGGAAACGCGTACAGGAGTGGGAAGGACCACTCCACCATGAACGCTTCTCCTAAGGCTCCTTTTGGAGGAAATTCCCGCGAGCAGAACCTTTGTCACTTCCGGTTGACACTGGAGGCGAAGAGATCCACCTAAGGGGTCCCCCAAACGGCAAAGATTTCCAGGAGAATCTCCTGAGCCAGCTCCCACTCGTGAGAGATTGCGCTCTGCCTGCTCAGAGCGTCCGCCGTCTCGTTTTCGTCTCCGGCCAGATGAACTGCTGAGATCGAAACTTCCTGCTGGATGGCCCAGAACCAGAGCTGCATCGCCTCCCAGCACAGAGAAAGTGACCTTGCCACCCCCCCTTTTTTGTTGAGGTAGTGCCTGGCCACTGTGTTGTCCCTCAGAATCAGGACATTCTTTCCTCGCACAGTCGGCAGAAAAGCCTTCAGGGCAAGCCTGACGGCCCTCAGCTCCAACAGATTGATATGGAGTCTGGACTCCGACGGAGACCAACGACCGCTGACTGTCAACTCGTTGGCATGAGCGCCCCATCCCGTGACGGATGCGTCCCTCACGATCGTCACCTCTGGCCAGGGTAGCCAAAACGGAGCCCCCTTCATCAGATTGCCTTCGACGGCCCACCACAGAAGGTCCTGGGCGACCGAGGGAGGCACCTGAACGGGGTCCGACATCATGCCGCAGGACTGCGACCACTGTATCTTGAGGGCCCACTGCAGAGATCTCATCCGCAACCTGTCCTCCAGCACCAGAAGAATGCAGGATGCCATGAGGCCGAGCAACCTCAAACTCGAACGCCGGAAGACTCTGGGCATGTTGAAACTTGTGCACCATCTGCTGAATGTGAGGAGCCCTCACCTGGGGAGGAAAACACTGCCCCAGGGATGTGTTGAGCACTGCTCCGATGTACTGGAGCCGCTGGGTTGACGTCAAATGGGACTTCTTTAAGTTGAGGGAGAAGCCCAGCTTGTGAAGGGAGTGGCACGTGACGGACAGATGGTCCAGGACTTGCTCGGGAGAGCGCGCCCTGATCAACCAATCGTCCAAGTAGGGGTAGACGTGAATCCCCCCTTTCCTGAGATACGCTGCCACCACCGCCATGAGCTTGGTGAAGACCTTCGGGGTGGAGGTCAATCCCAACAGCAGGACCCAGAACTGAAAGTGCGAGTCGCCAACCGCGAACCTCAGGTACTTCTTGTGCCTTGGATGGATCGGCACATGAAAATAAGCATCCTTGAGGTCGAGACACACCAACCAATCCTGAAGTTGAGGGGCCTGGAGGACTTGAGAAAGAGTAACCATCTTCAACTTGTCCTTCCTGAGGAGCTTGTTCAAACCGCGCAAGTCCATGATGGGTCTCAATCCCCCCGTCTTTCTTCGAAATAAAAAATAAGGGGAATACCATCCCTTGTGTTAGGGAGGATTCTCTGTTTAGGCTGAATTTCCTAACCTAGTGAGTCTCCCAGCAGCTTTGCTGGATTTCTGGAGTTTGTTTTTTCCATCCTGCCAAGAGTGAGACTCTTTCTCCCACTCTTGGACATGAATGTGTGTAAATTCTTTGAATGTCAATTTGTTCTATGGGCTATGGGGTCTTTTACTCCATAGGGTCTCATATGTTTTTCTATGCGTGTTACACCGCACCCTCCGTGCCGTAACACTGGGGCGTCCTAGAGGATCCCCACCATAGACTCCATACCCTGGGACGGACTACTGTCTCCCAGGGCATGTAAAGTCACCATTGGCTTTACTAGACCTAAATTTACTAACAGAACTAGTACAAACCATCCTATTGTGGACGTACTAGTAGGGGTAATTCGATTACTCCTGGGTCTGTTATTCGAGGGGGCACTGTCCCGTCCCCCCTCGTCGAGTTTTGGCTGGTGGCAGTGGAAACTACTTGTTATATTCGACCCCGAATATAACCCTATGGGATTCTTCCCATTGTTGGAGGTTAATACTTTTTCTCGTTAATCTGACATACCACCGGTTTATTTATCTTAAATAAATCTATCGGTTGGTATTTTCTGCCAGAACTCGTTTTTTAAAATGGCGTCTGTGTTCGTCTCTGTGACTCCTAAATCAAAGGTTGAGCCCTTTGTTCCACTTTTGGCGGGCTTTTACACAGAAGTCCTCCAAAGTGGTGCCATTCTGTCTGGGTACCACAGGGGGTGTGGGAGGGGGTTTAGGCACCCTGGACTGAGTTGCCTTGCCAACTCAAGTCGCACTCTGGTGTGATTGGCCCAAGTGGTGAGCCACCCCACTCACCACTTAGCGTGTTTCAATTGACAGCTAGGCTGAATGAATGGGGGTTTTTCTGCATAAAAGCAGGGCTTTTGGGACTGGATCTTCAGAAGTCGCCACAGGACCTAAGAATCCGACGAGGGTAAAGCTGAGCCGACCTGCAACGACACCTCCGGTGGAGCCCTGCTGAACCGACTCACCACTTCCCGACGACAGAGGAGATCTCCCCGCCGGAGAGTCTCTTCCCCTGACTGGTGGGAACAACCAGTCCCCTTTGCTTTTTCTTCATTCCAGGACGTAGTGGTCGAATTGCCCGTGCAGAGCACCCCGGCAACCGGATAGCCACTAACCCCTGTACCGCGACCAAAAGGTGGTGCCTTGTGACGGAGCACTCCGCGGCTGGTCTCATCCCTGGTGGTGCAACGATCTTCAACTTTCCTTCGACGACGAGATCATCTCTTCTCTTGGCAAAGCCCCGACTTGCATGCACCACCAGGAACAACTGCCCCCGCCGGAGCGGTCTCTCCACATACAAGGTACCGTGTCCGCCTGGCTTCCCTTGTGTCGGTTAGCGTGGGGTGTCTTAATCCTCGCCTATCCATTGGGTCGCCTCCAAGCCTTCTTAACTTTCTGTTCTGAACTGGTCCAACCTTTCTGTGACAATTTGTGCCAAAGACTCGAAGTGCATTTCCACTGTGATACTTTTTGGAACATTTCGCCTGGCCTCTGAACTTTGCGATCTACAGTAGACCCTGCCTTACTTGCCTTGCATTTGTTCAAAAAAGTGTTGGTACCGAGTTGATTTCACACCCTGCCTTTTCTCTCCCGTCCTAACGAATACTAGAGTGCCATCTAGGTTAAAGCATTCACCTCTGTCTGCAAATAAGTGGTGCCGTTGAACCTAGACTTGTCGAACTATTGTTAGGGGGATTGATTTACTTATAGTTATTGTGATTGAAGTTGTTTACCGTATTAGTGCCAGTGTGTTTTTCATGGATGTGTTTTTATAAATAAATAACTATATATCTTTACACCGAAGCTCTGTTCCGTGTTTGCTTGTTCTACTGTGTAGATTGCCCTATTTTGTATCCTCCACATACTACCCAACTCTTCTTGAGGGAAGTCTGACTGCTCAGCCACAGCTACCAAGTGAATCTGTGTGGTACAGACTGCTACCAAGTGGGTTTACTGCCAAACACCTGTAGTCTTAAATCTTTTGCAGTGGTCCCAGAGGGAACTGCACAGGTTTCCACCTAACACCTTGTTCCTCTCCGCTACAGGCACCAGTTCTATGGCGCCTTTCTCCAGCAGAGATTGAATTTCCTGCGCAAGGAGCGGATCCGGACTCTTCAAAGAGAGATTCCCTGGTGGATTGTCGCGAGGCCTCTGCCGGAAAGGAAGACAGTAGCCGTGGGCTATGATCTCCAAAACCCACACATCTGAAGTAATGGCACGCCACTCTACAAGATGCTGCGCCAGCCTTCCCCCAACCGGCGAACTATGGGACATGGCCTCATGACTGAGCTGAAGCGGTTGCGGCAGTGCCTGAGGGCAAAGAGGCAACTGCCCGAGCGGCCTTGGCACCTTGAGTACCCTGTTTTCCACCTCAGGCACTCCTACGGTTGCCCCTTTGACTTGCAGCTCCTCTCGCTTTACTAAAGGATGAGTAATAACGAAAGGAACCTCCCCTCCATTGCTGTCCCCTAGGACTAAAAGGGGGAGGTTGGTGAACTGCAGCGCTCAACGACTTCGCTGCAGCTTTGGAGGTCTGCAACCTCTTAAGGCTCTCTTCAGCCTTGCTGCCAAAAAGATGTTCACCATCAAAGGGCATGTTGAGGAGCCAGGCCTGCACATCAGGAGCAAACCCCGACTTCCGCAACCACGCAAACCTGCATATTACGGTGCTCGTCGCCATGGACCGGCTGACACAATCTGCCATGTCCAAACCCGACTGAACGGTCTCACACATGGCATCCTTGCCATCCTGTACAATAGCAAGAAAACCATCCCGTGCCTCCCCTTTGGGAATATGTTCAGCCGCCAAGGAAATACAGTTCCATAGAGTGTGCGTGAAACATGACAAGGCACACACCGAGTGGGCTGCCTGTAAAGCCATACCCCCTGAAGAAAACCCTTTCTTCGCCCAGCCATCAAAACACTTGTCATCGCTATCAGGAGGGATGGTAGGGTACGACGCCTGCTTTGCTGGGGCCGTCGTCGCCTGCACCATCAAACCCTCCGGAGTGGGTTGCGTGGTCAAGTAGCAGGGGTCACTACTGGCTGGGTGGTATTTTCATGGCAAGACTTGCTCACTGCCGGTAGACTCTCCGGAGCAGTCCAAGCTGCAGCCACCCTTCTTTGCAAAGCCATAGGGAATGGCAGCACCGGGTCAGTTGGAGGACCTTGGCCGAGGATGTCCGTCAGGTCATACTGCAGAAAATCCACAGGTGGTGCAGACCACCCCAAGTATTCCATGACCTTCGACATAAGGCGCCGGTATGAGGACTCGGCATGGGTGCCAGGCTCGGGCCGAGAACACCTACGGAGAGGTGTCCAGACCACTGGTGTTGTGCAGTGACTGATGCAGGTCCTCAATCTGGCTGTGGCCAGACAAAATCTCGCCAGGCACCTCCTCAGGCACCAAACCTTCCTCAGATCCCTCATCCCCCTCAGAAATATAATCTAGAGGTTGGAAAGAGGGCACAGAAAAAGGGACAAAGACATTCTAAGCCTTGGCCAGGGCCTTTCGGGGGGGGGGGGGGGGGGGGGAGTTCCAACGTGCCACGGGGTACCTCCGACAAAGCAGCCTCGAAAGGCGTCGACGGAATCGGCGTAGACGTCGAGCGAGGCGCCGACAACTTTGACGGCGTCACAGACCTCGAGGGCGGAGCCCCGAGCGTGTCGACAGCCTGGGCGCCGATGGCATTGATGACTTCCTCGGAGGCGGAGCCTCGAGATAGTCCCTCGACGACCTCGGCGCCGATGTCTTCCTCAAAGACTTCACAGGCTCACGCGGTCTCGAGGGCGTCGAGGACCGGGACCTGGAACGGGCATGTCTAGAGCAACCATCCTTGTCAGACTGGGACCTCGAAGGCGCCCGGTGGTCGCGACAACCCCTCAAGCCCGAAGGCGTACGAGTGGTGTCTCTAGCGTGGTCAAGGCCGGCTTCGACGGTGCAGACGGACCGCAGCCCTGCGATTGAAAAATCGCCATCATCTCCTTTCGGAAGGAATCCCATTCCTCAGGAGTGGAATGCTTGTTAGGACAAACAACCCGCCGACGGGCAGAGTCCTCGGATGAGGAAGGCGACCTGCGACGGCGCTTCCGTGAGTGCCTCGAAGAGGCAGAGGAATGGCGAGACCGACTCCTGGACCGAGACCCCCCCCCGGACTCACGACGACTATGCAGAGTCGCCCTTCGAATCGTCCGTCGAAGTCCAGTGGATCGTGACTTCCGGGACTTGGCCACCTTTCCCACCGACAGCTTCTTCTTACGCTCCCGCAAGGCCTTCGATGTAAGCGACTGGCAGTCGACAGTCATCCGTATCATCCCCGAGGCACCAGAGGCAAGCGTTGTGCGCGTCAGTCAACGACATCTTGGACCCGCACACCCAACACTTAAAACCCGACAGCGGGGTGGAAGAAGCCAACTACATCATTTTCAACACACAAACAAACAGGTTTGAAGAACCGAAAGAACAGGATTCAGTAGAACCGAGGCGCGCCGAGATCTCCGAAGTGAACACGTTTGCGGAAAAAACAGAACTGAGGCTACGGGTGTCGTGCGTCCTACTTATAACATCCGGTGACGTCGGCTCGATGGAGGCCCTCGAGGATAGCGTATCGACGTCATCGAAGCAGGGCGCAGAAAGATTTTCCGAAGCAGCACAGCTGTGGTGATTACTGTCATAGATATGGAATACGTCGGAGGACCCAATCCCCTCGAATTGATTTTATTAGCTAGTGCCTGTTGAATATCTGAGCACCAGATTTTATTTTTGCTACATATGTCAGGTGTAGAGATCAGGGACTCAATAATTCCTTCATACTAGAATTAGATTTGGAAATGTGTTCATTATAGAAATTCTGTTTTGCCAGGCAAACTTAATTTTTATAAGGCACAGAGGTGGTTGTTAGTTTATTTTTGTTCTCAGTTGAGGGGCATAGTCTCCAGGTAGTTTCACACTTTCTCTTCAGTAGACCGAGGTCCTTTAGTTGTGGGGTGAACCACTTGTTAAGGTGGGCTTTAGCTTTACTTGCTCTTAATTTGAGTGGAGCAATTTTATCCAATGTGGTAAGCATGATTTTGTTGTATTCATGCACCACGGTACTCGGGTCAAGATTATCGGGCAATGCGTTTAAGGTAGGGAGGATAGCAGGAATCACTTTGTCTACAGTGATGTTCTTTTTGTTTCTAGTTAGATAGGGTGGAGCCTTGTATAAGGTCGTCTGTTGGGGTCTGGCAGTTGATAATGTGAAGGTCACCAGTGAATGGTAAGTCCGAGTCAAGGCGTGATGGCGCTAATGGTACTTGTACAATTGTAATCGGCTATCCAGTCTAAAGTTCTACCCTTTATATGAGTAGGTTTGTTCACTTTTTGTGCGATAGGCCGAGTGCATTAAGGGTATAAGCTATTTCTAACGCATGCTTGTTCGCAGGATCATTAAATCCTAGGTTAAAGTCACATAGCAGCAATGACTGGGAGGTTGGTTTAAGGTTGGTGGGAAGTATGCTATGCAAGTCTTCCTCAAATGTCCCAAGGGGCCCTGGAGGCCTGTACATTAGGTGCATAGTAAGTGATTGGGAGTTTTTTAGAGGGAGTTTTGCTGTGAGAATTTCACACGATTGCAGAGTTAATTGTGGGACTAGTCTCAATGATAGGCTCTCTCTAGATATGATGGCGATTCTTCCACCTCGGGTTCCATATCTACCTTGTCTGGAAATGGTATAACCATCTGGTATAGCCAGCAGAAGCGCAGTAGGCTCTGTATGACCTGGGGAAAGTGATGGCTTATAAAATGAAAGGTAACGATGACCCAGCTGAATATATAAAGCGAGTCCAGGATTTACGGACCCAAGAGGCTCGAAGGTACTAGGACGAATGCATACCATTGTTCTATCACATACTAGTAAAAGGACTGTCAACAGAAGTACAGGCTTCCTTGGATAAGGTAGTGGGTATAGAAGCTAAGGGCTGGCCCGAAATACAAGCAACAATACTACATTACTGTAAGAGGAAGCAGGAAAGCGAAAGGTAGGCAGCCGAGAATGCCACGAAGGCAGAAAACAAATGAGTACAAATGAAACCGGCCAAATGCACCATGGAAGGAGATCGGTTGGTGCCAGACGCTGCAGCTATGGCGCTAGTACCACAAGGAGGGTTTCCCGCAGGGCCAACACCACAACAAGGAGGGTACATAAAGCCGCAGTATGGACCACAATGGGGAATACCGCCACAGGGGAATTACATGCATGCGGGATACTTCCCTATAGGAAGAGTGTTCTCACAACAGGGAAGAGGGGGGTATCTAGGAACAGGATACAGGGTTTTCGGACCATGCTATATATGTCAGAACATGGGACACATGGTGCGCCCCTGTCCATTTAAGCAACAGGCACAGGCAATCCAAGTAGCGTAAAAGCAGGGGCTCAAGTGGCAGCAGATGCTGTGCCTCCAGGGCAGTTACAACCAGCGCAGATGCCAGCACAGCCGGGAGCGTTGCAGCCCCAAGGAAAGATAACTGACAGCGTGGGGCAACAGTCCCAATGATGGGTGAGCCACCTTCGGTAGCAAGCGGAACCACAGTGGTGCTAGGGAAAAATGTGGTGCCCCATTACACAGGTTACAGTGTGGTAGGAGAGAACCCTTTTCCATTCCCGACAAGTAACACAGCAATAGGGGGGCCCACAGAACGTCTGAGCGTGCCCAGTCCTAGCAGTAACTGACGACCCAGAAGAGAAACCAGAGGTAGCAGTGAAAATAGCACCAAGAGAGTACTAGTTTCTCAGATACAGGAGCAACCAAATCCTGCATCCAGGCGGGGGGATTCCCATTTTCTAACAAAGTGATGGATATGCAGGGCTTTTCTGGGGCGGTTGTTGCGGTTCCAGTAACAAAATATTCACCATTAACCATAGGGACACAGCACCTCATAGCTCCCTTACTGTACTCCAAAGACACACCAATCCATATCTTGGGGAGAGACCTGCTCAGCAAACTGAATGCCACCATATCATTCACAGAGAAAGGGATGATGTGCTCCACGCCCGGCATTTACTATGCTTGGGCAGCAGCTCTGCTCTTGGTAGCACACGCACAAAGCACCTTGCGCGCACAGCCACTATATCACAGCATGTTCCTGTAGGGTTCAAAGTTCTGCTGGGATCGGTCCCGGTAATACAGAGGAAGGTGTTCCGACTGGCTTTGGAATTCCTTCTCAGACCACAGTTCCAGAGGTTGACTTAAAAGGAGAAAACAATGGTTCTGCAGCTGGAAGAAGCAGTAATACGCAAAGACATGGTTATTCTGTGTGGAACAGACAATGACAGCATGGCGTGGCGAACAGTGCTGTGCATTGACCCCACTTTGACAATTACAGGAGTAACGGATGAACAGTTGTTTGCCAATAGGGAAGAGGAAGGAGAGATGGTGTTCTAGAAACAGATACTTTACCCAGTTCAGATATTGGAAAACATGGTGCCCATTCTAACACAGTTAGTGAAGAAGGACAATAACTCATGCAGCACCCGTTTGAGATCTCCCTCTGTGTGTTTGTGGACCAAGGGACCTCACGATGTGGGGGTACGGAAATGGGTTGGGGCCGTGAAACTAAAACAAGGGGCCTGCTGCCTCAGGTAAAACAATACCCATTGACGAGAGAAGCAGATGAAGGGATATACTCCACTTTGAATGCACTATGGCAGCGAGGTATAATTCAGACATCCACATCAACATCAACCTGTAACAGCGATCTAGCGATAAAGAAATCAAAGGGCGGGTCATGGCGTTTCATCCAGGACTTGCCATCCTAAGTGATGTGGTGGAAACAATTTCCAGTGGTTCCAAACCCTGCTACAATATTGTGCAGTATCCCAGCAAAGGCAAAGTACTATGGTCAATGACCTGAAAATGCATTCTTCTCTAGATATTTGCACCCAGACTCAAGATATCCGACCGCCTTCACATATCGCAGAATTCGATTCAAACACACTTGTTTGCTCCAGAGGTACAGCGAATCGCCCAGTATTTTCAATAGGATCATACAAATGGATCTATGCAATGTGCAAACATCAAGCGCTGGGATTCAATATGTAGACGATCTGCTAAAATGCAGCCAGAAGAAAAAGAGCGTAGAAAAGACGCTACACGTTTTGTCACTAGGTGGATAAGGCAAAATTATAGTATTGCCTAGAAGAGGTTGTGCACCTGAGGCAAATAATATCCATTGAAGGGTGCAGAATAACACCTGAAATGACAGTTCTTTTTCCTCTTTTGGTACCTCTCCTTGTAATTCTATCGTGTACACCATGGGGATCATGTTAAATGTGTCCTCTTTCTTCCTCCCCACTCTTCTTCCTTTCTGCTGCAATGAGTGGCACCTTTTCCCCTTCTCCGGGGTATCTCTGAACTCCCCCTCCCTTCCGGTAAATATGCTGCTGCTTTTGCCGCTCTTGCTGCCTTTTTGTTCCCCATTGATATCCTGTCTTGTTTTCTTGTGTTGGCGGCGCATTTTATTATCACCACCTCTACTGGCACTTTTAGGGCCTCAATTCATTCTTTTAGTAGTTTTGCATGTTGTACAGGGGATCAGTCACTTCTTTTGAATCCTATCATCTCCCACTGTGCCAGTCGTGAATGGATAGTTGATGTGACATAGAAAGAGTCGGGAAAGATGTTTGCTGCATGCCCTTCCATCATTTTTAGTGCTCTTGTCATTGCCACTAATTCTGCTGCCTGTGCTGAATAATTTGAGGGTAGTCACTGCTGAGATGCTATTGCATATTCCTTGTTTATGCAGCACACTACTGCCACACCAGTATGTCTCCTCACTGTTTCTGGATCAATACTTGACTCGACTCACCTATGTAGACCATGTCTGCTCCTGCTATTTCTTCCTCTTTTACCTGTACATTGCCTTCCATCCTGTCCATGTGTGCTGCACAATCATGCATGTAATCCCCTTCCTGTATTGGTTCTGCTAGGTAGATTGCTGAGTTTACACTTCAGCACCTTACCACCTGTATGGCTGGGTTGGTTAATATGACCTCATATCCCAATTTCGGTGGTTAGTGTACTTTTTTATTTCTCAAGAATGGCGAATAAGGAGTGTTCCACGTACAATACTACGGGACACCCCATGGTAATTGTTGATGCCTTCTCAATTGCAAACCCTGCAGCCGCAAGTGATTGTTTGCAAGGGAAGTTTTGGGAAGGGAAGTTGGCTGTCTCGGGGGCAACATGCTCACCTTGAAAGCAAGATGACCCGGAGCAACACAGGTTCGATCCCTGGGACCGCTCTTAAAAACCTATGGGTATTAAGCGTGTTATAAATAACCTATCATATCATATAATTATTGGCTTCGATTGTATTAAGCTAGCGGTTGGTGTACCTGCGGCTTCTTTTGTGTGAGGACAGTCATCATCACTGAGCCATCTGCGGGAGTAGCATTTGCTATTAAGAAAATCCTGAAACAACCAATTAGAAAGCTGTGATAGTCTGTTTATTAAAATAAAAACAAACCCCAACACCTCTATTACCTTAGGAATCATCTATAGTCCCCCCTAACCCCCACAATGACATGCCTCTATTTGAAGAGCAAATCTTGGCTTTTTTGAAAAACCTCACAAAACCCTAATCCCCTATTATTCTAGGTGATTTTAATTATTGGGGGGACGATAATAAAAACAGACTGGAAAAGTCCCTTCTCACTGCCTTTGATACCATCACATACACTCAATGGCTCAATACCCACACACATAGCGATGGATACTGTTGATTGGGTTCTTACCCACCAGCTTAAGGTGACTGATCCAGCCTGCTTACCCTGTCCGTGGTCAGGTCATCATATAGTAAACTTTGCTGTCTATCCTCCGGATGCTCCTATGCGCTTCGACAAACAGCTGAGAATTGTAAATAATCGACACAACTTTAGGAATGTTACCCCCTCCAAGTTTGTCACACTCCTCTTGAAATTGCCTCCACCTGAATCATTTGACAACATGACCTCCTTGGTATCCTTGATATCAGGATTTTCTTAATAGCAAATGCTACTCCCGCAGATGGCTCAGTGATGACGACTGTCCTCACACAAAAAAAGCCGCAGGTACACCAACCGCTAGCTTAATACAATGGAAGCCAGTAATTATATGATATGATAGGTTATTTATAACATGCTTAATACCCATAGGTTTCTAAGCGCGGACCCGGGGATCGAACCTGTGTTGCTCCGGGTCATCTTGCTTTCAAGGTGAGCATGTTGCCCCCGAGACAGCCAACTTCCCTTCCCAAAACTTCCCTTGCAAACAATCACTTGCGGCTGCAGGGTTTGCAATTGAGAAGGCATCAACAATTACCATGGGGCGTCCCGTAGTATTGTACGTGGAACACTCATTATTCGCCATTCTTGAGAAATAAAAAAGTACACTAACCACCGAAATTGGGATATGAGGTCATATTAACCAACCCAGCCATACAGGTGGTAAGGTGCTGAAGTGTAAACTCAGCAATTTACCTAGCAGAACCAATACAGGAAGGGGATTACATGCATGATTGTGCAGCACACATGGACAGGATGGAAGGGAATGTACAGGTAAAAGAGGAAGAAATAGTAGGAGCAGACATGGTCTACATAGGTGAGTCGAGTCAAGTATTGATCCAGAAACAGTGAGGAGACATACTGGTGCGGCAGTAGTGTGCTGCATAAACAAGGAATTTGCAATAGCATCTCAGCAGTGACTACCCTCAAATTATTCAGCACAGGCAGCAGAATTAGTGGCAATGACAAGAGGACTAAAAATGATGGAAGGGCATGCAGCAAACATCTTTCCCGACTCTTTCTATGTCACATCAACTATCCATTCACGACTGGCACAGTGGGAGATGATGGGATTCAAAAAAAGTGACTGATCCCCTGTACAACATGCAGAACTACTAAAAGAATGAATTGAGGCCCTAAAAGTGCCAGTAGAGGTGGTGATAATAAAATGCGCCGCCAACACAAGAAAACAAGACAGGATATCAATGGGGAACAAAATGGCAGCGAGAGCGGCAAACGCAGCAGCATATTTACCAGAAGTGAGGGGGAGTTCCGAGATACCCGGAGAAGGGGAAAAGGTGCCACTCATTGCAGCAGAAAGGAAGAAGAGTGGGGAGGAAGAAAGAGGACACATTTAACATGATCCCCATAGTGTACACGATAGAATTACAAGGAGAGGTACCAAAAGAGGAAAAAGAACTGTGGATAAAAACAGGATGTTCACTGTCACCAACAGATCCGATTTGGCAGCAGGATAGGACAGGGAAGCCTGCGATGCCCAGAACATTGTTAAATGTAGCATTAGAACAGCTGCATTTCCCCCACCCATGCATCCAATGAAAGCATAGCTGCAGAGCCGAGTGAGGGTTCCAAACATGCATGAACGAGTGAGAGTTCATGGGAAATTGTATGGTTTGCAAACAGTTTTTGTCGGGGCACACTTTCAAAACTTTGCAGGGAACAATACCACGACCGGAAGGGCCCTCCCGGGACTTGCATATCAATTATGTTGACATGCAAGAAAGATGTGCCTCAAATAGGTACATAATTGTAGTGGTCGGTTCATTTTTGCGTTGGCTTCAGGCGGGCACTGTGCAAAGAATGATGCAGCAAAGTTCCTAGTGAGGGAAATATTCCCAAGTTGGAGTGTATGTGAGGAAATAAGGTCAGATAATGGGGAACACTTTGCCAGCAATCTCTTTGAGGAGAGAACACATCGCTTAGGGATCAAAACACAAACTTTGCACAGTTTGCCGGCCGCAGGCGAACAGGCCTGTGGAGAGAATGAATATATTACTAAAAGAGCGCTTGACTAAGCTAACAATTACAATGTCCTGAAATTTGATTTTTTTGCCTTCCTCTTGCACTTTTCGCCAGTCGAAATTCACCTTCCAAGCATCACCAAAAGACTCTGCATGATATTTAACGGGGAGAAGAATGCATGCGCCTGTCCCTCCTTCCCGTTCAATTGTGGATGCTAATCATAGCTCAGACATCTTTGCCAATGAAATGAAAGACTATTTAATTGAGATGACCAATGTGCTTTGCTACATCTCCCACCAGGTCCAGCAATCTACAAGTGAGACAACCAATATTGAAGAGTGTGCACAAGCACGTCAAGCATTTCCGCAAACACATTCTTCATCCAGGGGACAAAATTAGTATTCGAAATACAGTGAGAAAGTGGAAGGAGTCTCGGTTTTGTGGTCCTTTTAAAGTGGTCTTCTCAACACCAACAGCAGTGAAAATAAAAGAACTGATGTTCGCTGAGATACCAGCAGCACATCAGGAAGAGGAGGAATCACTTGATGGAAAGTATTAGCCAAATTACATTAACATTTTGGACTATAATAAAGTGTTACAGAAAACCCACAATAGAGATGGAGGATGGACAGTGAAAAAGAAGAGGGGGTGAGATTAAAGTGAAGCATTTGGTAAATGTAAAAAGTGTTATGTTTTGCATCTTTGTTTTCTGTCTCCTTTTCTGGCATTTAGTACATAAGTATACATTGGGCCCATTAGCTGGTGGTGATAGGGAGACATGCACTAGCCGAAGTATAACTAGCCCAATAGAATTCTAGAAAATTGTTGGGGAGGGAGTTGAGCTGGCCCCAGAAAACATAATGGTATGCGTAAATCGTAAATAAAGAAGGTGGGGTGGGGGAGCACCAATGGTACATGCTATGTGTCCTCACTCATCCTACACCTCACGGGAATGCCAAGACAATTCTAGTCACAGGAGGTGACAGCAGAAGCGGCAGGATGTTTGGTACATATGGCCTTGTGCAGGACTAGGGGCATACAGTGGAAGTAAACTGGAGTGATGAGGAGGTGTATGAAGACAACTTTATACAGCGAGAAAGTATGGCCCAAGAGGAGGCGAGTAAGCACATAGTTACAGAAGGGAAAAGAGGTAGCCACTGTCCATAAAAGACTATTCTATAAGACCTCCACAGAGTTTGAAGTGCCATGGTGCCACACCAGACCCCTTGATGCAAATCCAGGATTCGGTGCTGCACAATGGAAAGTGGTAAAGGTGAATGGCACAGTGCTGCGGAGAAGGGCTGGTGGGCTTCGAAGAAAGGGTGGTTAAGAAAATAAATGGGGGATGTAAGAAAATATGGAACAGTTATGTAGATACTCTAACATGGATAAATGAAAACCCACACCCAGAAAATATAAAAACAGCTCACACAGTATTCTTTGCGTTTCAGAGCAAATGGAATAGTAATGCTGCAGATGAATAATGGCTGCAGGATGACGATAGACATTGCAGCATTGCAAAAGGGGACAGCAGCAGTGATAGGCACCTGGTGGGTGTGTGGAACAAGAGCATATGACCAGACTGGAAGGGGACGTGCGCACGGGTCACACTCCATATTCCTACCTTAGCTGTGCCCCGCACAAACTTGATAGCACTCAATGAGTTTTCCGCGTCTAAAGAAAAAGTGCCAGCAGAAAAACAAACACACAAGCTAACGAGGAAGAAAAGGTCCAGCAGCAACTACATCTCACCGGAATCCACCAAGAGCCTAGAAAACATTCCACCCCTTTTGAAATTGTTCAGCTCAGCATCAGTCTTTTTTTACTTCTCTACTGCTTCCTGGGGTACGAGCTGCAGCCAACAGTTGCAGATCACCTGCTACAAACTGCTTCAACTGGCAAATGCAACCGAAAAGGGACTCAAGGCGGTGCGTGAAGAACTACGGGCTCTACGATTGATGACCCTCCAAAATCATTTAATTTTAGATCTTATGACGGAAATGGAGGGAAGGGTGTGCCATAAGATAGGAATCAAGGGCTGTACCGCAATTTCTGCCAATGATGCAAATGGAACAATCACAGATGCAGTAGAGGAAATGCGAACAATACATCAGAGAATGGTAAAAGAAACGCAAGACACTGCCATCTGCAACTTGGCTGATTCATTATTCAACTGGGCACCCAGCTTGCTTGTAGCAGCATTTAAGATAACTATCCCTGTGCTCGTCGCGATGCTCATCACCATCTACATCGGTCATCTAATCGTCCATTGGTGTAAGTGCCGCCAGTATAAGAACACTCACATAATGGCGTTACAGAAAATGTAGCTCGAGGAGGTATTAGGTGAGGAACACTCCAGTATGAATGAAAGAGAACTGTGAGAAATCAAAGGGTGTCTCACTATCTGGACTCTGGGGATCTCTTGCTCAGGTGGTCAAGGCACGGCCATCACCTTTGGATCCAGACCCTGGGGGTGAACAAGTGGGGGAGGATCACCTGGTTGAGGGGGTCCTCTGGGAGTGGGGGTGGGACATCTGATGGCAAGAAGCGGTTTTCCCCGCTTCACAACACACCCCTACCCAACACGTCCTCCACCTATATAGGTTGTTATAAGTCTTGTCCCGTTGCCTACTCCCCAGTTCCAACATGTACTCACATCAAAGGGAAACATAGGAGAACAAAATCTTATATGTCACACAACTACAAAATTGGTCCCCTTCTGATATTTTTACCATCTCTCGAAAAACCAACAACTCCCACAATTCCTACCTCCACTCTAGAAATCCCATTTACCAAACCACTGGGACAAAGAAGAGGCAAAAGGGAGCTATGACGATTACCCGTAGAAACCAATGCACCAGGGATTCCTATGGGCAGTCACATTTTGGCTGGTAATGAGGACAGGCAAGGTCAGGCCTCCCTTTTCAATCATTCCCACCTGAAACCTGTCAAGACTCCCAGTCAGTATAAAAGGTGGAGCACATAGACACACTTTGAGCAAGCTAGGGACGCTGGATGGTACACAGAGGCCGAGAGGAGAGAATTCATGCTCGAGAAACCCTAGAGAGCCTGGAGGAAGGAGGTCTGCCTAATGGCTGGGCCTGTAAGTACAGGGGAGGTTGCACTGTGGCAAGGGAGTTCTAACTCCAGGGAGCCAAACAACCAGGGGCATGCAGGGGTTATCTGGCAGTGCCCACACCATAGCTCCTCGTCTGGGAAAACCAGGAAAGCCCAGGCCTTTAAGGGGCAGGTGGCGAGACCCTGACCTCAACAAGTTATCCCCTTTACCTCCTGCAGCTCCCAAAACCCCAGAATGCTGTATAGGGGAGCTGACGAAGTGGGAGCGAAATAAGAAAAGCGCATTCTGGGACATGAAGTCCAAAGACTTCAAAAATGTGCAAATCAAGAGGGGTCTGAGCCTGGCTGAGGGAGACCCCTGAGAGGACAGAGCAAAAGAGAACAGTGCATCCAACATTGGATACAAAAGATACCACCAGCCCTTCCAGGTGAATTGCTGAGTTGGGGAGGTGAAGCTGCAGCTGTGGTATCGTCCTTTGCTCCCAAATCAAGGATATGAATGAAGAAACCAACACAGCCGGTGAGTTGTAGCTAGCATGTGACGAATAATAGCAATACAATATAACAGAGTGGTCCGGCATAGCGACAGTCGAAAGTCTGTTCAGCGAGTACTGATGTGAGCCTAAAGGATATGAACTGTTTGGTTTCAAGGCAAGAGAAGCCTAAGGAAAGTGAATCACGTTGAGTTGCAAAGTTAGAGGTCCGAGCTCGGCAGAGGGAGACCTGTAGCGAACTTTGAGAAAGCCGACGTGGTCCTGCGGAGGCCTATAGTAAAAGCCTTGCACATTTAAAAGTCTTCGACATCAGTAAAAGGTCTGAGCCCATCTGAGGGAGACAAGAAGTGTGATAAGTTAGGGGGAGCGAACCCCCAACTAATGTGAATTAAGCTTGGGGAAGGGAACCCCTGCAAGCACTGCGATTGTGAGGTTCAAGCCTGGCTGAGAGAGACCTGTGAACTTTTTGTTGAACTGTGAAAGAAATTTTAGAATGCTAGAATAAGTGACTTTCACGTGGAAGGCCAGGCAGGCCTCGATTCACGTTTTGAACCGCCTTTGCTTTGAGAACCTGAGCCAGAGTCGACGCCTTACTCCATGCTGTCCAACGCGGGAGGATAGCTGACTCAACCATCTTGATCTTTTATGTTATAACACTGATTTTCCTATACATACCCCTTTTTACATGCACCCATTTATTGTAATAGTGTAAGGGCAGGCCATAGGTTTATTTAGTATAGGCCATTTTATATTGCCAGACACAACTAGGACTGTGTTATTTATTATTTGATAGTAGAGCGTGCTCCCATCTTTAGATATAGGGCCAGATATGCGTTTTTCCAACCTTTGTTGTTCAATAAACAGCCTTGAACCTTGCATCAATTGGGTCTGTCTTCACTTGTGATACCATGCCTCCCTTACAGAATGAAGTAGAAATATTTTTCATAGCACCCCCATCAGACTTGGAAAATTCCAAAGCATTATGTGGAGAGTGTTCATCTGACGAACAAAGATACTGATTTTTGGGGACGATTTGGATGGGTATGAGGAGGAAGGGGACATGACTTGGGGTAACAACGTTGTGGGTGCGTAAGGAAAAGGGATGAGAGGGGCAGAAGTATCGATCGAAAGATAGATTGAACGGGGGGAATGTGTTAAAGGTGCTAATTCAGGGGCAGACTGGGGGATTCACCTACCAACTGCTGTCAGGGCCATCAGGGGCCAGGTGGGTAAGGTTAGGCCTAGAACTAGGGTTCGTTGGGCTGGTTGTACACATAAGTATGTAGGTGGTGACTTTGAAAATAAAGGGAAAAAATTGTCCGTTTTCCTTAATCTTTTCTCTCAGAGATCTGCAGACCTCAGTGCTCAAAATGGAGGATTGGGCTTGACCCCAGGCCAAGATGGTGGATCTTTGCAGCTGGGTTCCAATTTAGAATGTTAAGCAAAGATTGTCTTTAATGCTCATTCCTAACTGCCTTTCATCACTTTCCCTTTGAATGAGCAGCCAAGTTTCCTTTAGTTCTCTTATGGCCTACATTTCCCTTTGAACATTTCAAGCCAGGAGCTACAAGCAAGCTTCAGGGTGAACTTCAAGCAACTAAATCTGGTGGGAGCGCAGCATTTAGATAAGCTTTGTGAAATATCAGCGTTACCTGGACTAAAACTGTATTTTGTGTGGAGTTAGCTGCGCAGCTGAATTTGGGAAAACAGTTTGTGTATAAGGAATTTTACTTAACAGACTCACAAAGTTTGAAAAGCTTTTGACAGGGTTGAGAAGTGTTTAAAAGCTACGTAGAAACTGGTTTTGACATAAGGCATTTAAGGACTCGCGTGAGGCCGCGAGTAAAGGAGTGTGAGGCGAAGTAATTTCAAATAAAGAAGTTACTTTGCATGAGTGTGTGAAGAAAAGCATTGCTTAATGATTTACTGCCAGTACGTTCAAGTATTTCTTTTTCCGTCGCGCTCGGTACCATGTTGTGAGCGAGTAGGAAACAAAGAACGTAACCGCGCTACGCAGGTTCACATGAGGACTACTAGCAGCAGTGAAAGTATGAGGAAGTAAATATTGTCAGTAACATCCAGATTGTAGATTAAGAAAGGGAACATACCCTGAAACGCTGTACTGGAGAAGTGCGCAGCGTTACCAAATGCCGCGATCGGCTAGAACTCAAACGTTTCGTCTTCAATTTCAGAGTATGCGCATGCGTGCATCAACGCAAGGCTAAACTCTTCCTGCATTCAGTGAAAACTAAGTTATAAATTGAATTTTTTAAGCTTTAGGTTTTTTAAGTTAAGTACTAAGAAGGTTGGGTTATTTGTTGCAAGCAACAGTGAACACGTTTAAATGCTGTGAGAAGGAGAAAGCAGGAAATTACATTCAAAAGTCAACTAATGCCATGTTCAAAAGGATGGTTACGAGTACAGAATTTGACAATTGTATGCGAGAAGTCCTGATAATGTACAAATCTATTGAAAGGGTGGTAGTTGAAATAATAAGGCAAAGACAGTATTTTAAAACTGGACTGGGAACAATTTGAACTGCAAGAGTTGAACCAGAAAAAGAAAGCATTTCCTCCAGACAATAAGCGGAGGAGTCACAGGTACTTAGTATTTGAATTGGAATTAAAGGTTTAAATAGTCAAACAAGTTACTCTCTTACCTGGTAACGTTCTTTCGATGGGATGGTCCGACGACGTATTCCATATCTATGACAGCGATATGGAATACGTCGGAGGACCCAATCTCCTCGAAATTTACATTTTATAATGTATTAACCCCTTTAACTCCTATGCAGGGAGCAAGCAAAGAAGCAAGAGAGCTCCTGTGTCGTTTGTTGTTTTATCCCATTTCCCCTTTGCCCCTCTAGCTGAACTCATCTCCACTGTATTTTAGTAGGCGGGGCACTGAGCAACTGGTGTCGGACTGTGGGGTCCAGCAGCTCCTATGGAAAGATTTGAAGAGGTCATGACAACTGCGGGAGTAAAGAAGGGGGACGGAGGAGACAGCTACACGGGAAATAACACAGGTATTGTATGCCACAGATGGCCCGTACAAAGGGCTTTACTGGGAACAGTAGGGGGTAATCATGCATTGGGTCTACACACAGTCCAAGATACTGTCCTATGATTGGCTAAAGAAGGAGAGAACAAAAATAGCACCATCAAACGCACGTAGTGGGAAATCCCTCAGGACGGGCTGGACCTAGGAAACCTCGATCAATACGACAGGGATCTGCAAAGGGGGATGGGGCTCAAGCTGCTCATCACGAGAAAGCCAACATAACTAGAAATGGGTTATGTAATTACAGGGTGGTCAGCCAAACTAGCCATCCTACATGGCAACGGGGAGGGTGGCTCTGTACCAGTGTGCTGGTCACATGACTGCTGATGCCCATCGGCAGGCAGCTGTGAGAAAGAACGCTGGACGGAGTGGCGGTCCTGGGAGGACCAATCAGACAGTACGTTCTTGTGCTCTGGGGAGGTGGCCAGCCTACAAAGCATCTACTACAGAGTTCTCAAAGGTCGTTATCCAACAAGTATCATCAGGTGAATGTCTGCTTTCTCACCAGCTGCAGAATGTCTTGTGTCCCGTTCTCAATGGTGCTGACCAATGGTAGTGTTTTAAAGTTCTGGCGGTCAGCACAAATGTTACTTCAGTAATAACAAGTTGTTCCGGGGTGGGGTTTGAATAAATGTGGTACCACATGGGGAGGCATTGTAATGGGAAACTGTTAAATTGCTTGCTTCAATTACGCTTCACTAATCGACGTAAACCTCGAGGAGGTGATGTCTAAAACCAATGAAATCCCAGGGAAACAGAAAAAGTTTACTCTCTAACTTGCAAGTGATTCGATGGATGTCCGCCATTGTATTTCTTGGTATAAAACTGCTGTTCGTATTCCATTCAGATGTCAGCCTTTCTATCAGAGCCTATCCACTGTCTGTTTGATTTGTGCTCACCGAGCTGTAATAAACTATGTTGTTTCTTGCCTGGTGTTGACTCCACTTTTTGACTATGTGATTTTTATTATGCTCTAATTGGTGGACCCGTTCCCCCGACTACACTGGGTTTAGATGAAATATTGTTTTTCATTTGTGATAACAAGTCTGTTTGGTCTGTGATAACAAATCTGTTTGGTAACGTTGTTGATAGAAGGCCAACAGGTAATGTTTTCATACCATAAACCTTATAGGGTTTATCATCAAAGGACAATTGGAGCATCCATCTTGAAGATCTAAGGAGCATAGGAATTACCCTCCATGGATAGATGGCCTAGGCATTTAAAAAGACATTGGGCCTCATTACGAGTCCGGCGGTAGCCGTGCCAAAAAACCGGCAGGCTGCCGCCAGACTGGTAATACCATTCCACTTCCGTGATTGCCGGAATCATCGGGGCATTACAACCTTGGTGACCCGGTAATTCTGGAGGCAGAATTCAGTAAATCCCCATTCCCATGGAGTCCTATAGGACTCCATGGGGATGGGGACCATGGAAACACTGGTTCAGTCTATGACAGAGCCGGTGTTTCCATGTCCGCCTGCAGGCGGGTGGTGTTACTTCCACCAGGTCAGACCAGGCAGGAGTGACACCTCCCACCTGCAGGACTCAATCAGCCGGTACGGAAACAGTGGGGTGGATTTACCGCCACCGTTGTTTCCGGACCAGCTGACTTGTAATGAGACTCATTATCTTGAATTAATTTTTTTCAATACAAATTGAATATCCTGATGACTTATTATATAAAGGTTGTTCTTTTCTGTATAGATAGATACAAGTTTGACTTCATTTTATGGAATTACTCAACATCTTGTATTGTGGCATACATATATATGGACCTACAACAAGAGAACCTTGGAAACAATTGTGGAGTTAGCCCTCAAGATTGCTGATGCGGAGAACAGAGAGGAAACATATTTGTGGGCCTCAAGAACTGTATGCTGAAGCCTAAAATCGACAAACTCCAATTTCTCCAGTGTGAGCTTTCTGCAACCGAGAGAAAATGTGTATCCTCAGCCCAACTGGTCATCTGGTAGAAAGGTTTAAAGGAAAGTCGATTTGATTTAGTATGGGCGGGTGGCTTTGGGCAAGGCGTTCGAGACCAATTTCTTGCTCACTGTGTTGTAACCGCTTTGTCTTTTCAATGGATGTCTGAAAATCAGATTTGTATACCATGAGATTCTAAAAACTGGGCACAACCTTCCTGATTGATCTATAGTCAAAATCGTCCACCTATCCTCCCTATATCCTCTTACTACCTCCTCCTCCCCTCTCTCCATTCCAATACACTTTCAAAATCTTTCTAGATTATGGCTTGAAACCTCTCTGTCTAATCCTGCATGTCGCACCTTTGCAATCCATAGCGCAGGGTAATGATGTTCCACAAGTTGGGTGGGTAGGGTTTGTAGAGCAAGTAGCACCTGCCGATTTTGAGTCATTGGGACCAAACATCTACCTTCCATTTCCGGCAGTGTCTGTGGAGTCTTACCTCTGTCCCCTCTACACCAACCTCCACAATCCACTTTACTGTATTAAGCAATTTCCAACTTTTGGTCATCTCCAAAAAACCTTCTCCTCACCGTTACCATTAATCTCCTCAGAATCACCAAACATCTCTGCATAGTATTACCTACTTCTTTCAGAACCACACTCTTCTCCCATTGTTGTCTCTCAATACCTCCTCTTCTCCAATCTCCTTTCTTCCTCAAACCCTCCCCAGGCTCTTCCCGCAAGCGTCACTCTCCTCCAAACTCCTCTCTCTAGCTCTTTCTCCAAGCTTCACCCTTGCCCCAATTACAGGACACAGGTACAGACACTAAACAAGAGCCCATCCCAGGGGGAGGAGGGAAGAGCATTATATAAAACCACACACCCACTCCACTAACTGTGGGTTTATAATGCTCTTCCTTCTGGGATGGGCTCTTTGTGAATGTCTATACCTGGGTTCTATAACTGGAGCAGGGCTGGGATTGGTAGAAGCTCATGGTTTTATCTCTGCTTACATTGGGCTTCAGGGGTCAGCCAAAGTCATTATAAGGCCTGGCTACCCTCTTGGAATAAATGTTCCCTAACTCTCCTGCAGGTATAGGAATTCCTAATTGTATCTTTGTATCTTCTTGGAGTGACCACCATTAGTAGGCAATAGATTGATGCATTTTATTACCCACAGGTGTTCAGGGCTCGGTAAATGTTTCATAAAGCCTGTGAAATAACTATTTATATGTAGGAGGTTGTGCTCAACTGGCAGAATGGATCTTTTATCACAGCTTTGAAACCTTTCTACTCACAAAGGTTTTACAAACAATATGGTGGGCACCCTTTTCCAGAATTGTGAATACAGTTTTTCTTTCACGGGTAAAGGATTGAAATTACAAGCAGCATCAGTCTTATGTTTATTGAAGGAAAATCTGTTTGTAACAAAGGAACATGTTTGGTTTTTTTCCTTAGGGGTCTGTGTTTGTCCAAAGGGGCTTTTCAATGGGGAGCAGGTCTGTAAATAAACAGTATGCAATTGTCCCGTGGCAAATTGTTGGGACCAAGGGAGGGTGACCATGTGCTCCTCCCTATACCACCTCAGTGCCCAACATCCGCTAGCTCAATAAGTCACCTGTTCCACTGAGTCAAGTCCCTTGGTGGTCTACAAAAAAAATGCAGGACTATTTAACACTGACACAGGACAAATAGATACCCTTATTGCCCATCTTTCAATGGCGCAAACTTCAAACGACTGCTTGCCATAACTCAAGTCTCCATTTCTTCAATTATTTTGCGGTCCCATTTTAAACTGTTTCAATATCGTTTGTAGTTTTGGGCACCACAAAGACAAGTTCGTCGAAGAATAGAAAACACGCTGAACTAGCAAAGTCCCCTTGCGCCGATTAACGCCTGCTCTGTGGTTGCTCACACCGCCATCGCTGACCTCATATCCTGCATAATGATCTCAACGTTTTTTCTTATAACAGAAACCTGGTTCACACCCAAGTCCTCCCACATTACCATCCTACCTCATGGTTACTGTATCCAACATACTGACCCCAAAGGGAAATGTGAAGGTGGGGTGACAGACACCCAAGCTCGACTGGCCTCAACAATCCAGACACTCACAACCAGCTTTTTCAAATCCCTATTGTGCTGGTACCCCTGAATATACAACAATTTGGTCACCTTCCACCTCATCTACAGGCCTCCTCAGGGGAGTGATGACCTCATTGACAATTTCTCCAACCTTTTCTCCCCCATAACTATTTCCCTCTCTAATAACATCTTTCTCAGAGGTTTCAATGTCCCCAGGTCTCAACCAGCAAAACACCTGCGCGACTCGCTACTCTCCATGACCATCTCCATGGACCACAAACAAATCATACTCTTCCCAAAAGATGTCAAAGACCACAGGCTCTACCTCATCTTTGCCTCCTCCCAGCTCATTTCCTGCACGGACTCGATCAATCATGACTGCACCGACCAGGCTGTGATCCCTATAGGGCAGGTCATTCACTCAATGAATAAACGCTGCTATTTCAAACATTTCCCACTAGACACAACCTTTGTGATATTCCCCATCACAATGGATGCAGCTGCCTTTCTGGAATCTTCCAGTCACTTCGCCAAGGAGGTATACTATGCCCATGCACCCCTAAGGCCGAGCCGTGCCAAAGACAAACCACCCGCGCCATGGCACGCACTTTAGCTCGCCTCCAATAATGCCTACCTCAAAATCACCACTTACATGAATAGCATTGCTGCAGCCTCCCTTGTCAAACAGTTCATCCGCCCAGCTCTGAATGAGTTCCTGGGTATCGTGAACGGCCCCCTCATTGTAGGCTCATTCATATATGCACTGAAGACAGAACACATATGACACCTCTTAAAAAAAGACCAAACTCTACCCAGAGGATATAGCCAACTAAAGAACCAGCAAATGCCTCCTGTCCTTTGGACAACACATAGAAAATGTTGTTGCATCCCCACTATTGGCTAAAATCAAACAAATCTGCCTCCTCCGTGACCATCAGGCTGGCTTATGCCCCATCCAAGTGGTGGATGAAATATTGAGTCACAAGTTGCTCTTGCCAATGAATTGCATAGCCCTCTCGACATAGTCTACCATCAGACACTCCTCACCGTAGTTGCCAACAGGAAATGGTTTGCTTCCTGCGTACGTGTCAAACACCAAACAGTACAGATGGGTCTGTTCAGGTTCAAATGACTCCCAGTCACATGTGGTCAACCAAGGCTACTCCCGCTGTCCAATCAATGCTTCATATCGAACCTCAGGGAATTTTCCTAAAAGACCCCAATACTCAGCAGCACACCAACAAAACCCAGCTTTACATCAAGGCCAAAGACCCAGAGGACATTGCTGTTTCCACGAGTGCCTGTCCAGCAGATAAACCTGGTTGTCAAATGTCCATCTTAAGCTAACCCCCACCAAGAAAACATTTGTCCTCATCGATCCCCTGCCAAACAACAGCACATCCAAAAGTGGCTTGACAATATGCAACTGGAAGGATTCACCCCGCAGACGTCAGACTCTTCCAAATCTCTAAAGCTTCCTTTCCAACGGCAGCCTCTCCTTCAAAAAGCAAAAAGCTAAGAACACCCAAACGGCCTGGCTACAGATCGCCACAATCCTTTTTTTTCACGTACAGTTTGTGTATACCGGTTCAGGTTATCATAATCTCCCACATTGACTGGTCAAACGCCCTGGCACTAGTCAAGCCTGTCCAACACACAGCAGCCAGCTTCATTACAGGCGCCTGCAAATGTAACCACATCTCTGCCTCACTGAGTGAGCTTTACTGTTTTATGCTCCTCCCTGCCAGGATCCTACTTAAAACTGCTTGCATCATCTACCAAGCAGTCTTAAACGGCACACCAACATAATCGACGGCTAACCTACACACCACTGGAGGCTTGTGTGCCTCCCGTAGGAAATATTTCAAAAGGTTAGAGTGAAAGTTAGTCTGCAAAGAGAAGACCTGCAACAGTCAATCTCCTGCCATGCCCTTTGCTGCAGGTTCGAAACACTCCCACCATCCTTCAGTACTGCAAATCACTAAAAATGTGTTTTTTCCCCAGCAATACCTCCTGCACCACTAAATCCACATTTTTCTGCTCTTCTGCAGCAGAACTGTGCTACTGTCCAGAATCGCCGTGCCCAGTCACTGGCCTGGTGGTTTTCGGAATACCAACAGCGGGAATCTGCCAAATAATAAATCTTCCCAAGCTAGAATGAGCCTTAATGCTCAGTTTGTCCGGGGAAATCATTTATGTTACGTTGAACTAGATCAGTATTCTAGCTCACTCAGTTAATAGTTTATTCCCTAATTTAATCAAAGATGAATGCAATGTTGAGAGATTTCTGCCGGATGTCACGAGAAGGATTTTACCAAACCTGTGAATGTGAATAAGATGCTATTTCCTAGTAGAATCAAAGGGCACTGGTTTAACTCAAGTTATTGCTTAGCAAAAACATACAAAGTAATTACCCAACTATCATTATGCAAACTAATATGCTATGAATTTCCTTCTGCAAGATTTTGAATTTTTAAAAAGACTTTTCCAAACCCAGATGGCAATCATGTTGTTGACTAATTTAAAAGCTATACACGTATTCTTTAAGAAGGCTGTAGTTAACATGTGTTCTCCTTAGTTTTGATTATGCCAAGGTTAAAATACACTTTGCACTATACCTGGGTTTCCAGTTGCAGCTTGCGTGCTGTTTTTACTTCCTCCTGTTCCTCTCTTTCTCGGGCAGTCAAATGTTTCACATTTTCAAGATCACTGATCAGTTGTTCACGTAGTCTTATTGATTCTTTTTGGGCCCGTTGGTTCAATTCAATCTTTTCCTGGATCTGGAGCTGTCTGCCAGTAAATACCTGTTCAGAAAATTAAGACTCGTTAAGTGCATTTTGATGTAAATGGTAAAAATGTTAAACCTTACGAACTAGAGTGGTACTCATTACGTGGCCTCCCAGATGTTTTGGAATACATCTCCCATGATCATTCACCAAAAGGTATGCCAGCTAAGAATGATGGGCGTTGAAAGGCAAAACAACTAGCGGGCCACATAATTAGTGCTCTGAATGCCCAATGATGTCACTTGTTTCAAGGTGGAAAAGGTCAGTCATGTGCAACTAAATTAAACTCATCAAAATGAGAGTGAGGTGCAGTTTAAACAGGTAGATTTCAGAATGCAGCTTAGTAACAACTAGTTGCATGGGACAAACACCAAATTTGTATCTAAGTGTTGAGAATTTTGAGCTACATAATGAATTTAAACTTTTCCTATCCAATGTGAAGTTTACTTATATGAAGTGTTAGCAGCAGAAAAAGCAATAGAGAAACTGAGCACGAGGACAATTTATCATGAAAATAATTAACTAAGGAACAAGACAGTTGTGATAAGGTACCCACTTTGAACACATGAAATGTGAGAAAAACAAATATTTCTTAGATGTTTATAATCATCTGTGGGGCCAGAGGGCCAAGAGATTGAAAACATCCAAACACCAGGGGTGAGAGTTGTGGCACAGAGCCGCAGCAAAGAGGAAGATGCACGTACAGCAGAGGGCCATGATGCAGAACATATGAAGTGCATCTCCAAGATTAACCAGTGTCCCGCAAGTGCTTACAGGGCAATATGATGGCATAGCACTGACTAACAAAGCAGTTCAGACTAGAAGCAACTTCAGATATGGAGAAGAAAGTGGGAAAAGCAGAGAGGCAAGCATGAGCTCATGAATAAAGTTATGGTGAGTAAAAACAGCTGGGGATGAAGGTGAGAAGCTGTATCCGGAGAACCTCAGCCATGGAGGGGGTAACCAACAAAGAGCCTGGAATTAGCAATGAGGGAGAAGCTGAGTCGAGAAAACTGATCGACAACTAAACAAAATTGCTTTGTGGGACGTGTGGCTCTAATACTACAAAACACTAACACAGGGGGTGCTGACAAAGACGAGAGAACCTAAGAGGAAATGCACACTCAAGATTTGGGATTCCAGCATTGAAAAGATCAGCTTAGTGATGCTGCTAGGGCCAAAAGAACCAAAGAGAATACATGTTGGGAGTGGTGACTATAGCACTTCAAAAGCAAACAAAGAGAACTAAGGATTAATACAGATTTTCAAATACAGCGTGTTGCTACTGATAATCAATCGAGAAACAAATGGTAGAGAATTACATGTTTTGAGTTGTGGTCCAAGTACTCTCAAAGTAGAATACAGAAACAAGGACAGGAAAGGGGAAAATCTTACATGAAGTCAGACTGACAATAGTGGCTGTCAGATTGACTTTGAAGCAAGCGATCTTTACATACAATGACGTGGAGACATCTACCTTTTTTTGTTTCAATCTTTTTATTAACAGGTTGTCATCAACATTGCATACTTAAACATATAGACATCGACTCCCCCCATCTTGACAGTATATATTTATATATCGGTTGCTATTACAAATCAAGATGTGTCTCAGTGTCAGATATTAAACAATGCTTCCAGCAGTGCCACAAATAGTAATAATCACAGTGTCAGCCCTACATGCACATTTCTGTACACCATGCTACCTTAGTTTTATTCACATCAATTACAAAAACACATTGGCTTGCATGTTTACCCTTTCATTCAGCGAGGCGTCAAGACTGACAAGGCTAATATGGCATCAAAGGGAGCAGGTGTCCTCATCCTCACCTACTTCAGCCCGACCACCCATTTATCCCTTTCCACAGTTGCGCATTTCACCTCGTCTTTGAACACCTGTCTAGAGATAGCTGGGGCGATTGCTTCCATAACCTTGCAATCTTGTCATTTTGCTAGGGTTATACTTAGTAATATCAATTTAATTTGGAGAGCCTCACTTTTCCCGACAGGTATCAATCCTAAGAGACACACTTTAACATTGCTATTGTGGGTGCAGCTAGTGAAAAAATGGGTATCGGGTAATATTATCCCCACCAAAATTATTGCCGTTCATATGGTCATCGGGAACGGCCGTAGGTGATATTTTTTGTGGGGATAATATTAGGGCTTTTTGGGAGCGGAGGTGTCCCCCACTCCTTTTATAATACAGGGGTTGCAGGGGTGTCCCCCGCAGGTTCCATGCCTTAATATCGCTGCAAAAATATGGTGATGCATGGCGATATTTTTGCAGGGATATTAACACATGGAACCGTGAAATGTTCCAGTATCCCTAGAACGCCATACCAGACTGCATACACCTGAGGGCATAATCACCACATATGCATAAATATGGCATAGTAACATGTACACTTGGGACATTACGCATCAGCATTTGCATACATATTTTGTAACAGCACCAGAGTAATATAGCCGCATTGGAAACACCAAACGTGTATCGATTTAAACCTCATATTTCTTGAAACCTTTTTGGTGTTCATGTAGGCCGCTCTCATCCATTCCATATCTTTTACAGGGGTTCCCATATCTAGCTCCCATTTTCTGTGTACTTGTCAGTTTGTGTAGTTTTTCTGGTAACACCTGCTTTGCAAAGTGTGGTGATGCATCTGCCCCCTTCGCTTAGCGACAGTAATGCCTCGTTTATATTGTGAGTTAGAGGTTCCTCTGGGAACTCAGCCCAACTCTTCCTGCAACCAGCCGCCACCCCAAGATATGACAGAAACTCTGCCTGCCTATGTTAAATTTAGTAAATAAGGGTTCAAACCCTATAAACCTATTCTCCTACATATCACCCCAATATCCTGTTGACACTTCCCTGTTTCTATTACCACGCAAGAAACGTGGTTCAGTAGGGCATATACCATTACCCTAAATTCTACGTTGCGATATGTACCTATATTTCAGGCCCTCAATCTTCGTATAGTCTTTCCAAAGCTTACATATTCCTTTAACAAGTGTCGAGAGCCTCTTCATCCGATTCAACAATGAAATATTTGTTAACTGTAAGGGCATCACCAGTGCCTCAATTAGACGTGTCACAGTTTCCCAACCCTCCCCTGTTATCCAGGAAACCACATACTGCAATACCGCAGCAATGCAATATACCCTAAAATTTGGCACCCAATCCCTCATCCTCATAGGGCAACCTCAAAGTACACATACTAATTCTGCGACTCTTACAGCACCAATAAAACATGTTCATCAATTTGCTGATCCTTTTAAAAACCGAGCCCGATATAAACAGACAAGAACTATAATTTTTAACAGGATAATCCTACCCAGCAGTGTCAAGGGAAATTCCAAACAATAATTCACAGATGTTTCCAGACTATCCATTAGCATCATATACCTCTCCATTATACGCGCTGACCAGGACTCCCAAGCACCGAAAAGGGTGAGATGTAACTGGTATCAGAACCAAACCCCCCGCACCCAACTCGCACCCCAAAATCAATCTGGACCAATCCTCTGTATTGATTAGATGCAGGATTTTTCCCAATATATTTATTATCCCGAAACCATGCCAAATTTTTCAATTTTTCCAACATTTGTAGAAATGACAAGCAGATCCTGTGCATAAAGCATTATGTCGTCCACATATAGCGATATGACATGTACCTGTCCAGCAACCTCAAACCCAAAGTCCCCAAACGTCTTCCTTAGGCACACGAACGGCTCTACCATCAATGCCAATACCAGTGGGGACAAGTTACATTCCTGCCTGGTGCCTCTACACATCTGCCACTTATCGGATATGACTGGATTCAATTTAATTTGTAGCTTGATCAGGATTTTTTTTTTTTTTAAAAACTTTAATTTACTTGACATTACAGCAAGGACAAACAAGCAACCTTCTTACTCAACCGTGTGGAACACAGGGTCCTATAATGAAATCTTGCACATTTTACAACATGCGGTTTACAAAAGGGGTCGGGTGACAGTCAGTCTGACAATGTTACTGTTTTTGGGGGGCGGGGATAATCAGTACTTCAATCATTGTCAACTATCAATGATTGCTGGCAAGTCCGGAAGTGGGGGCCAGATGTTCATTGGTCTACTAGTGGCTGGTTGCAAATCAGACCACTGTTCTTCCATGTCAGAGGCCAACGTAACAGCGTGGAGCCAGTGGTCTAAAGTGGGGACCGCAGGGCGCAGCCATAGTAAGAATATGCAGCGAGTGGCCAACAAAATGCAAAGACCTGCTAACTTCCTATAGCTGCGGGAGATTTGGGGAAACTCCTGGAACAGTCAGGACTTTGGGGTCGGAACAGTACAATCAAGCATCAGTGACAGAGCCTCACAAACCCCCTCCCAGAAGGTGCAAATTTTTGGACAGGCCCAAGGCATGTGAATGTATCCTGCATTGTCAGCGTTGTATCTAGGGAACTCAAGGGACCGGTCCATGGACATCAGGTGCATTCTAGCAGGGGTGTAGTGGTAAAACTTTTAAGTTGAATCAAGTGGAATCTTGAATTAAAGGACACCTCCCGAGTGCGGGTGCATATGCATTCCCAGATCTCATCCGTTATGTCCCAGGTCTCTACTCCAGGCCCTGCGGAGCCTGTCTAATGGTTGGCATGTCCGTTCCTGAAGGAGCCCATATAGCCTAGACACCCCCCGGCGTGCTGAGGAGCTGCCATGACCAAGGTTAATAGTGGGTCATCAGGGCGAAGCGAGGGGAATTCCTGCCAGCGGTCTTCTTTAATCGTCCGGCGCAGGCCAGCATAGTGCAGCCATCTAGAGGGGCGCGTTCTCAAGTATTTAGGCAGGTTCCGCCACTCTGAAGGACCCCATAATGTAGGCATCTCGTAGGATGCCAAAGCCAGCCGCCATCCAGTCATGCACAGTCGATTTGTCCATTGGGGGAGTCCCCAGGAGACAGTTCCAAAAGGGGAAAATCGCTGTGGAATGGGTGGGGTACACCAATCAGTTTCCAGATTCTGTTCCATGCAAATTTCTTGACCCCAATAGGGTCGGTGGGTTCCCACTTCTGGGCCGGGGAGTACCAAGGAGTGAATGTCACGGTTCCCCGCTACCAGACACTCCAGTTTCATATGAGGATAAGACCCTTCTGGATCAAACCAGAACGTAGCAAAAAGGGCCTGGGCTGCTATCCAATACTGCTCGAAGTTTGGGGTAGCGAAGCTGCCCTGATCATATGGACTCACTAATGTGTCCAATTTCATTGGACCGTACCAGAGTGCCACAGGAAGCTTTAAAAAAAACGGTTCCTGGCCAGAGCGGAACATTCAGGAATCTATAGAAAGGCTGCGGGAGCACCACCATCTTGAGGAGTGCCACACGTCCAGCCTGTGTGTGCGGTAGTTTCGCCCAGCCACTAAGCCTCCGCTCAAGCGGTTTCAAGTAACTGCCATAAATGCTGTCGTATAGCGAGGTCTGGTGATGCGTGGCGACAATGCACAGGTACTTTATCTCGGATGGAGACCAAACGAACCCAAGAAAGTCCTGGGGAGCTATGGTGGTGTCTAAGTTAACCCTTAGCCAGGACAGTTTACCAAAGAGGAGCACATCATTTATAATCAGCACTAGGTTTTCCTCAGGGGAGCGAATGTAGAGCAGTGCATCATCTGAATAAAGCAAATTTATCTCTGGTTCCCCGTGAGTCTTATGCCTCTTTGGGGTGTCTCTGATGAATCCTGTCGGCCAGAGGTTCGATGGCCCTGGCACATATCAGGGGTGACAAGGGGCAGCCCTGTCTGGTTCCCCTGGCAAGGTAGAATAGGGAATTTCAAAACAGGGAATGCCACAGGTCCATCAGGCTAAATATAATGGAACAACAAATGTCTTATACAGGACCGATGTACTGATATTCTTTGGCGTACCTCTCATCGTTTTGCCTACATATACGAGATCACATGGGCATTGGATTATGTATATAAAATTTTTGCTCAGGCAATTGGTGTGATTTTTTTAAAATCCTCTCCTTACTGTTGTCATATTCGAAGGATTTTCTCATCGAGGTAAATTGGCACGCCACGCAGTGACCACATTTGTGATGTCCTCTAACTGGTTTCAAACCCCATTGATTCATCACTGTTTTATTCTCTTCGTGTTCCTTATACGTGTGAACCAGTTTTTGTTTAAGGTTCATATTGCGTTTAAATGCAAACATCGGTTGCCATAATCTCTGGGTATTTCACCAAATGCCAATTCTTGTTTACACTCCTCTTAATCAGATTGCTTATTGGGGAAAATGTGGCTACACAAATAAGCCTGTTCTTTTCTCTGGTCTTTGGTAAGAGATAGATCTCACGATGCGTGTTAAGGGCTCGTTTATAATGCTGTTTAACCAGCTTTTTTGGATACCCTCTGTCGATTAATCTATCCTATGGTGGTGAACTTGTCCATTCACAAAGTTTCCTTTGCAAGAAACTTTTATGCGGGATCACTACAAGTCCCATAATTCACTGGGGTCTATAGGAATTAGTCCTTTGGCCATGTTGATGGCCTATATTAGTAAGCCACGCCCACGAACCATTGTGTATACTGGGGCGACTGAACAATGAGCGAGACTACAGGAACAGGAACCATCGATGAATGTGTGAAGTAGTTTTGGGAAACAGAATAGAGCATATCTGGATCCCAACACACGAGGTGAGGTGAGGTGACTCAATGGGCTGTTTCTCCATCAGTTTGTGTGATCTTGTGCAATAGAAAGGCTCACGTATAAACTCTGTGTTGCATTCCAGGCACGATCAGGGACTTTCTTCTTTGGAGGTTGATTGACAAATATGCAAGACACCCCCATACCTGATTATTCATCAGGTAAAACAGAGTGTCTAAATTAGACACATTTATCTTCATAATAAACACAAGGCTGAGATGTTTTGTCCATGTTTATGAGGGAGGACTATTCAGATGCCTTGTCACTCTCTTCCGCTGCAGTATAGGTGCAGATAAATCTATCACCACTGTAGGATAAAGTCCATCATTGACACGCGACTCCATCATTTTGTGTGGAGGCGAGTGTCAATTTGTATATAGATAAAGTGACATATACACACAAGCTATATCTGTCTTCATAAATAAGATCGGAATTCTGAGGTTTTGTATATTGTTTATTTGTAGATTGATGTTTGACGACATCCCCCACCTTAGTGACATTTCGGAGTGGTTGCAATTGAACCATCCGTACCCCAAAGAACGTCGCTTATATCAACTTGCCCAAATTAGGGGACCTCATTGTGATGACCGAAACATATGTTGAGTCATATCAAATAAGCAGGATGCTATTTGATTTCTTGTATTAACACCTACTGAAACCAGAAAGAAGTGTTGTGATTTATGTGAATATATATGTTTCTAGGTGGACACAGTACCCTAGTTGTGGAATATTGACATGTATAGCGAGAGTGTGAATGAATGATGGGATGAATGGTGGTGTATAAAATGTGGATGTTGAGAACAATAAGGATTTTTGAAAGTTACATATAAATATATTTTTTTGACACAATTTGGTGTTGTCTATTGTAACAGATATTCTGATCTCATTTTGCCCAGGTTAATTTTTTGTTGTTCCAAAGTAGAATAGTGGCCACTGGTGTAGACCCTGGTCACTGGGGATGAATACAGCAGTTTCACCCAAGACAGAAAGCAGGGACCCAAGTTGCGATTCTCCAGGAGGGCCCACGAGAACCGCCAAGAGACTGAGTCGAAGGCCTTCTGCAGGTCTAATGTTGCTGCCACTGCTTGCATTCCCAGATCTATCCGGGCCAGACTGTTGAAGAGGCGCCGTAGGTTAAGCACCATAGAGGGCACCGGTATAAACCCAACCTGATCGGGATGAATGATGCACGTCATTGTAAGGGGTCAGCCAGAGGGCTAGTACCTTAGCAAAGAACCTGACATCACAGTTTATCAGTGAGAGGGGCTAGTACAAGCCACATTGTGTAGCTGGTTTGTTGGGATTCAGCAATACAGAGATAATAAGCCTCACGCAACGAGGGGAGAAGCCTACCTACTGCACATGCTTCCTCCCACAGTGCAGACAGTCGGGGAGCCAGGCGCCCCTTATAGTATTCATAAAAATTGGTGGTAAAGCCATGAGAACCAGGGACCTTCTCCACAGATAGCGAATCAATGGCTCTCATTAGCTCCTCATTTGCCATTGGGCGATCCAGTTTCTCTCTAGCTTCGGCACCGCTCTCCACAGAGTGAGATCATCAAGAAATGGCTCGACATCCGACGAGGGGGCTGTATCTTTGTTTGCGTATAAGGATTCATAAAAAAGAGCACAATTCCTCGTTTACTTCTTCAGCAGTTTGGGCCAATGTACCGTCTGCCCTCTCGATTAAGGGAATATGGAGAGTGACGTTTTCCTACCGGGCCAGTAGTGTGCCGGAACATTTTCCTTCTCCATACTGTCTGGCGGCCTGAGGGTCATCTAGGAACTTGCGCTCCCGGTCTGCATGTCCCCTAAAAGTGTCTATAGCAACCCCAATCTCGCCCAGTGTGACAATGGATGGAGAGGCGCGTATTGCGCTTGAAGTTGGGCAAGTAGGAGCTTGCTCTCCTTAATGGCATTACGGATCGCTCTGAGGATCTCAGCCTGCTTTTCTAGGGCGACGCCACGTATATAGGCCTTAAAGTCCTTCCACATAGTAGCATGAGAGCCCACCGACCCAATATTATTCTCAACGTATTCATCAATACCTGATCCGAGTTCCGACTCAAAGACCGGGTCCAGCAAAGCATTTGGTTTCAGTCTCCATGTGCACGCCGTCCCGGCCCCCTCACCCCACATTAACGAGATTGTAACCGGGGAGTGGTCCGAGAAGGTCCTGGGCAGGATCGACATCCATCCGATACACCCGACAAGTGCCTCAAGTAGCCATCTGTCAATTCGAGAATGCGAGTATTGCACCGTCGAGAAAAAGGAAAACTTGTGGGATAAACGGTGTAGCAGTCTCCATGCGTCAACCAAACCCAGTGAGGCCTGTACCTCTATAATGGTCTTAGCCGTTCTGGTCAGTTGCCGTGCCCTGGCACTGGACCCATCAAGGATGGTGTCGAGTATAGTATTCAAATCATAGTCCCAAAGTATAGGAACAAGAGGCAACTGGATCAATAAGGAGGCAAGTTGGGAGTAGAATTCAAGGTCAGCAACGTTTGGACCGTATATATTTAAAAAGGACCGCCTACCGCCTCATTAAGGTCCCGTATAGCAGGACGTATCGCCCCTGAGGGTCTATATGTGACACTTTGTGGGTGAATCTGAGGGACTTATGAAGCAGGGTCATCACACTGCGGTTCTGAGTGGAGTAGGTGGTCTAATAGCGCTGTGTGCCCCACGACTTGGCAAACCTGTCACAACCCCCAGCCAGTGCGCAAGTCTCTTGCAGAAAGAGGACCCGGGCTTTATGCCGTTCTGCATAGAGCTGCAATATGCGCATTTTGACAGGGTTGCCCAACCCCCTGCCATTCAAGCTCATGAATACCAGACCCTCATTTGCCATTTAGTTAGTAAATATATGTTAACTAAGGCCTGGCCGAGGCCAGGAGAGGATATCTCATGACATAAGCAAACCAGGGAGAATGTTCAACTTGTCTCTCCAATCGCAAGTTAAACAACTTTTTAACTTTTTGTCCCCCCCCAACCTCACACCACCCCCTCTGCCCTCCCAATCAGAGGAGTGAAACCCCAACTGCCCTTCAACCTATCAGAACAACAGTTGCAACTTTGCATGGGGGCTGTGCGCTGACCAGGGACAGCCTCAACATATACGCAAGACATAAAATAGCAAATATAATGCACATTTCAGGCATCGAATACGCATTGTCCGTGGAGCCCCCACATCAGATTCTGACCAAGGAACTAATCTCGAAGGATACTAGGCGTGCTCCTGTACAGAGTGACGGGACAATAACAATTAACCAGGGAAGTGGTCATCAAGGAACTTAGAGGCCTTCTCTGGGATGGTGAAAAAGTAGACCTCATCATGTTCGACTCGGAGTTTAGCTGGATACAACATGGAGTATTTAACCCCTAACTTACAAAGCCACTTCTTGGAGGCCAAAAAGGACTTGCGCTCCTGATAGGCGGCAACTGAGAAGTCTGGGTAAAGGTGGAAGCTGGCAGAGCCCAGCATCAGGTCTCCCTTGATTCTTGCTGCCCGCAGGAGCGCATCCCTATCGCCATAGCTAAGCACTCTGGCAATGATGGACCACGGGGGGCTCCACGCCTGGGTTTCACCACCAAGGAACAGTGGGCTCGCTCAATTGCAAACTGTGGTGACAGCTTGGGGCCATCCAAGAGAGGAGGATGCGTTCCATGTATTCCACCATGGGCCCGTCAATGTTATCCTCTGGTACGCCAATAACGCAAAGGTTATTTCGTCTCGAACTGGATTCCAAGTCTTTGTTTTTCTTACCAACGGCCTGGACCTAACTGGACAGCAAGGTGACTGGACCTGAGTGCAGTGATGTTATCTTTGGTTGAGCCCACTCTGGCCTCCACCTCAGTGAATGTCGAGTCAGTGTTTTCCATCTGGGCCTTGATGGAACTAATCGTCCAGTTCATGTCGTCCAGTTTTGTATGGAGCGTTGTGAAACCTTCCTGCATGTACTCCATCATTTCCTGAAGTTCAGTGGGTTCCCCGGACGTTCAGGGGGTGGGGGGACTCGGCCTCTGCGTGCGTCTCGTTAGGTTTTGGCGGTGCCTTGGTGAACATGTTGATTGAGCTCCTTTTCCTGCCCGTTCCCTTAGACATGGGAGTGTAGCATTGCGTGCGCAGAAGTGGAAGAGAACGGAAACAGGGAGCCGGAAGTAGTCCAAAGGGTGGTTGAGGCGGCTGGGTCAGCGCACCGTCCACAGGGCGAGGCTAGCATCCAGGTTAACTAGACCAGTCCAAGACGTTCATGGGGTGGTGTGAATTCTATGGCCAGTATATAGGTGCAAAGAGCGATCCGCTCCACATGGTTCACCACCACCGCAAGCCTCTGGGTCCCAGAGTGTCAGAAGAGGTGTAGGTAGACACTGGTAGAGGAAGCCGATCTCAGGGGTCAGAACAGAGTAGAAGCGGGTGCCGAAGGCAGCAAGGGCGTCATCAGCAGGTGCGAGGGGTGGGAGGGTCGGGTGCGCCAGAGCTGTGGGCCGAAGCTCTATAGAGCTCAGACCACACACCGCAGCCTCAGAGTGGTTGGATCCCAGTGCCCTGCTTCCAAGCTTAAGCCAGTTCAGATACAGTTTTCTTAAGAGCCAAGGATCTCTGTAACCACCTGCGGCATGGGGGTCAGAGGGTTTGGCAGCAGGCTCTGGGGCAGCCGTAGGTTCAGGGGCCAGATCGGCACAGGCGTGGGATTCCAGGATTGTGAGGTCGCCGCCCATGGAGGTGCAGGGATGGGTCAGGCTCCGCGCCCCTAGGGGCCTGAAGCAAGCAGGGCCAACGGCATTCACCGTAATCACTGTGTAGGTTTCGCCTGCTCTCCTCCCTGTAGCGTGTGGGCTGTCGCCTGAGCTATTCCATCGCCCGGCAAAAGAGCGCCAGGGGGCCCCGGCAGAGGGGGTCAGACTGAGTGGAGGGACTAGGCGACTAGCGGGGCATAGGTTTACGTTCCCCAGTGGCCTCAATTAACTCAATCTCAGCACATCAGTAGGGCAGCGACCGGGCCCCCAGAGGAGGAGCCAGCCCTCAGTATGTGATCAGGAGTATCGTCGAAGCCAGGGGCCAGCTCAAGTCACGTAGCAGGGAGGGGGCTCAATGCATGCAGCCCTGTGAGCCGCACTCTTAGATTCCAGTCCGGGATGGCCGTGCTGGCCGGAGCAGGGAGGGAGTTCCACTCAGTGGAAGTTGCGATGTCCGGGGAACAGGCACCAGCTACCAGTGCTGGCCGCCCTGTAGTACAGGGTGCGCCCCCCCCCCCCATCCAGCCCGATCAGTGGGAGGGAGCAACGAGCAGCAAAGTCAAGGCTGCCGGACCAGAGCCCATGGGCCCGTGCCACGCCAACACCAGTCTCCCTACAGCACCGCTCCAGCTGCTTTAGTTGGGTGCTCCACTCCCCGCCAGGGGACACCCAGATGGTGGACGTCAGTCTGACTTTATGGGCCAAGGGGCCTACACAGCCCAGGAAGCAGGAGCGGCTGCGGGCAGTCAGTCCAGGCCAGATGCCCACACCATGATGATTGAGATCCCGGCCGTGTCAATTGGCGCGGGTCCACAGCATCTGCCAAGAAGCAGGGGGCTCGAGCATACGAATAGAGGGGCTCGGGGGTACCAACATCGAGCCTCAGGGTGCCGAGGGTAAGGTCAGTCTTCCGCTGGGGTTGTGAGCTCTGATGGGCCCGATTTGGTATTGTTCGCGACATGTGAGGCCGCCAGAGCAACAAACTCACGCGGCCATCTTGGAATCAGCGCAACAGCGCCCCCCTTGATCGGGCTTTTAAATGTATTCCCAAAGCCAAAGTAATGCAAAGTCCCCATCATATAATAACAGTCAATGCAGTCAAATGCTTTATACACATCGAAACTGGCTATGGCCCATTGTCCTGGTCCTTTCCTCATGCTTTCCATTATCAAGAAGAGACACCTAATGTTCGTCAGAGTATTTCACTTACGAATAAAGCCAGTCTGATCTTCATGTACAACTTTATGAATGACTTTATATAGCCTTCTAGCTAATAATGTAGTCAATATTTTATTACCTACATTTATCATAGTTACCAGTCTATAAGAATTGCAATCCATTTGGTCCTTGCCCTGCGCAAGTAGCACTGTGATCAGTGCTTTCCTCATGGTTTCCAGCAGACAGCCCTCCCCAAATTCTTGGTATACAGCTACACTAGTTTAGGTATGAAAACATAGGCATCTCTTTGTAACATTCCACTGCCACTGTCATAACATACCCACAAGGTGTCTTGCCATTTTGTAAATCATCATTGCCCACTGAATTTCTTCCAGAGTCAGTGGTCTATCCAGTGCCTGCCTGTCTCCAACACTTAACTGCGGGACCACTGCTTCCATTAGCAACTCCTGTATTTGTTCTGGGTCTGGCCTAGCCCATTGTGAATGCAAGAGTTCCTAGTATTCCTGTAAAGTGTGATTAATCCCTTCCGGACTCCGAATTGCATTACTGCCAGAGTCCCCAACAATCATAATCGCCTCCTTTTTCTCCCTATTCACCAGCCAGGAAAGGGTTTTGCCCGGTTTATCTGACTCGTCATGTTATGCTATGTTAAGTGTATTTCTAAAGCGCTACTTCCATCAAAAAGGCATTTGTTACTGAATAAACCAAGAGACCCTGGACTTAAAAAAAGAATTTATTTTTTATTTTTTTTAATAGCGTCTGCAATGTAAATGGTTTTCAGTAGCCCGGAAAGAGCGCGGACGTGTATTGCATAAAGTGGCCACTGACAATGCATGTCCAATGAATGTTACACACAATAGGGTTTGGTCTGCTGCGCATTTGCAGCCCATGATCACAATCCCCCTCCTTACAGCTTGCAAGTCTACCTCCGGTCTCTATGTCCCCCCTCTCTTCCGATAATCCACCACCATAATGGGTACCTCCTACAATTCCTCCCCATCCATCATACCCTACCAACCTTTCCATCCCTTTTCTCTGTCCATATTACACTAGTTGATGACCATTCCAGCCCCACTTCAGTATCGCTGGCCCCCATTCCTCTCTGAAGGTGCTTGCGTAGCCATCAATTTATCCATTATGAACATTTCTCTAAATTTCTGCAACTAGTCAGCATGGCCCAGAAGATCTAAGCTCTTCCACTTCTGGGATAGGGCAACTCGTCCGGCTCTGAACGGCTCTCGCATTCTAGGGTATCTAAATACTTCTGTGTCGGCCGGAGGATCCCCAGGAGTATCTGAAGGGGGTCCATTGGCAAAAGCTCACCGTGACTGCAGACATGCACCTGCCCACTTCCTATCGGGAATAGTGGAGAGGCTCCCGTGAACAATTCAGAGATTTTCAGTGAACCTCTGTGCCAACTGTGCAACATCTTAAAACTGTGCTCCATAGCCGCTGTAAACAAATTCCCATGAAACAAAATCTTAAATATTCTTTCCAATTTCTCTTCTGAGACCTCCTCTTCACCCAATTCATTCCAGTATTTCTTTCAATTTTGCCCATCAGCCATGGCCACTATTATCAGTGTCCCATAGAGTCTGGACAGGAAAATTCCTTTCCTCAAGACGCAGGCGTCCAACACCTTCTCTAAGGGAGTAAGCAAACGCCAGAGATTATTTCCCCATTTCTCATCTGTGAGCATTCCCTTGAGGCAGAGATGGTCAAAAATCGAAATCTTATTCCTACCCAAAATTTCACTGACCGAGTCATAGTCCAAAAAGTTTCCTCTCTAAACAGCTGCCCTGATCTCTCCAAACCTGCATCTGACCAAGATTGAGCCCCCCCCTGAAAACCCTGCAGCCCAAGTCCAACCGAAGGGCCCCACACCAACGTCATAGGCAACAGCCAGGAGGATAATTAATGTTATGTTATGTTACTTTGCATTTATATAGCGCCTTATGTACCATTGGTATGGTCTGAAGGCGCTGGTAGGTTGAACGCCCTCGGGAACCAAAGTTCAAGTCAGTAGAGAGAGTAGAGATAGTCAAAGGTGCTTGTGAGCACCGGATATGTGTGCAGCTGGAGTGGCATTCGTGTAATAGCTGCTTCATAGCGGTAGGTGTGGGGGTTGAGAGATCAGGAGTATGTGTTCGTTCTGGCAGGTTTTATCCAGACCGGTTCTGGCTGCGTTAGGCCCGAGGAGAACGCCTGGCTGGGGGGTGTGAAACCAGCAGTGATTAGTTAGAGTGATGTGGAGTATGAGGCAGATGTTGGTATGAGAACAGCTATACCGAATGGTGTCATAGTATCTCTGTGTTCTAGTTGAATGGTGGTGTAAGGAGGAGAGTAAGCATGGTGATGTGATAAGATGGTTTACATGCTCTTTCAAATGTTACATGCATTACAAACCATTCATGTATGTCGTGCAGTTCCATGCGCACTCCAAACCGTTCCGCGCACTCCAAACCGTTCCGCGCACTATGGAAAATGTACAAACAGGGAAAGGAGGAAGAGCCGCGAACAGATTGGATACTTAATGTATGCACAGAGGTGGCTGAGACACCTACCACGCCACCCGCCCCACCCGAAATGAAAATTGAATAAAGTAGGACGATTCCCTTTGGATCAGTACCTTCCACTTACTTCATCCGTTCAATCCACATACGTCTCCATTCCCTTCACCTACGCCCCCATTCCGTCGACATATGTCCCCATTCCATCCACATACTTTGTCCGCTCCATCCGTTCTAAGTACTTGTCCGTTCAGCGCACTCGTCCATCCACATACATCACCCGTTCCATTCACATACATCACTCGTTCTATCCATATAAGTCACCCATTCCATCTACTTGCTCATCCGCTCTACGCAACTCGTCCGCTCTACTCACTTCCTCATTCTACGCACTCATCCGCTCTATGCACTCACTCGCTCTACGCATACACCTGCTCTTAGGCACCCCTCCTCCCTTACGCACTCATTCGCTCTTATGCACTCATCTGCTCTATGCACTCCTCCGCTCTGCGCACTCTTCTGCCCTCGTCCGCTCTGCGCACCCATCACGCTCTGCGCACCCATCCGCTCCACGCACGTACTCGTCAGTTCTACAAAGTCGTTAGCTCCTACGCACTCATCCGCTCCGTACACTCATCCGCTCTATACACTCATCCGCTCAGCACAATTATCTGCTCCTGCGTTCTACATACTCCTCTGCTCTACAGCCACGTCCGCTCTGCACATTCATTTGCTCTATGCACTCCTGCGTTCTACACACTCCTCCGCACTTAAGCACTCATCCGTCCTACACAATCGTCCGCGCTACACACATCTGCTCAACACACTCATCAGCTCAACACACTCGTCCGTCCTATACATTCATCCGTTCTATACACTCATCCGATCTACACACTCATCTGTTCAACGCATTCGTCCGCTCAGCGTGCTCATCCGTTCCATGCGCTTCATCCATTCTAGCGATTTCATCCGCTCGATTCACTTTGTTCATTCATCATGCATTATCGATTCAGGCCATGTGACTTGTCATCCGCACTGGATCCGTTCCGTGCTCTCTATTTCATGCACTACTCTCGTCTCATGTATTTGAATCTTCTATTCTGTGCTTTCCATTTATGCCATGCACTCATACAGTCATCTGTCTGTGTACTCATCAGTCTCTTGTATTCATCTTTCCATCCTCTTCTCTTTACTCATTTCGCCCGTTTTGTTCATTTTGCCCATTGCACTCATTACATCCATTTCATTAATTTAAACTTAATTACTGTTTTCGTACAATTTTGTTTTTTGTTATTTTTTTTATCCACTTCACTGCTTTGGTCTACTTTACTCGTTCTATTCTGTTTGTCCTTTTAGTTTGCATTAGCGGATATTAGTTGTCAATTTCTCACATGGATCTTGATGTTGTATTGTTATTTGTCTTATTGTTATTCAGGATCTAGTAGTTTGTCGGATTGGTGTCATTGAGCTGCTGTTATTCTGTTTGGGTTAGTTTGCGTACGGGTTGGTTTTAGGGGAAGAGCCAGGTTTTCAGTAGTTTGCGGAAAGACATTAGACCTTCAGTTAGGCAGATGTGGGTTGTGAGTGCGTTCCACAGCGTCGGGGCCAAGGCTGAGAATGAGGATCCGCCTTACCTGACTGAGTTTGTTTTAGGTATGACTAGGAGGCCGGCTGAGCTTGATCCTAGAGGACGTGGAGGGTTATAGGGTTTTAGCTTGTCTTGATGATATTGAGGTCCAGTTTTATGCAATGCTCGATGAGAAATGCATGAGGTTTTGAAAGTCAGCCTTCGGGCCACTGGAAGCCAGTGCAGAGTCTTAAGGGATGGGGAGATGTGGTCTCTCGGGCCGAGCGCTAGTAGCAGTTTGGCTGCAGTGTTTTGGGCCCTTTGAAGTTTATTCAGTTGGTAAGCGTGGACTCCGAGGTAGAGGGTGTTTGAATAGTCCAGTCTTGACATAACAATTGATTGGACCGCGGAGAGTCTGTTGGGAAAGGAGAGACATGGAAAGATGCACCTAAGAGTTTTAAGATGGTAGTGGCAGGACTTTGAGACGCTGTTGACTTGGCGCAAGAGTGTTAGGTCCGAGTCAAGGGTGCTTCCAAGGTTTTTTTACTGAGTTAGAGGGAGTCGGTGAGTTGCCCATGGCGGATGGCCAGGGTAGTGGGTGTGGATGAAGTTTGGAGTTGCCACATACCATGATTTCAGTTTTGGAGGGGTTTAACAAGAGGTGGCTTTGGGTCATCCAGAGCTCTATGTCAAGGAGGCAGGAGGCGAGGTCAGGTCGGCAGTTGGGTTTTGAGTTCAGGAGTTTTAGAATTAGTTGAGTGTCATCAGCATAGTTGTAACACAGGATGTTGTGTGAACAAATTATTGGTGAGAAGGTGGTCAAGTAGAGATTGAACAGGAGGGCAGATAGGCATGCTCCTTGTGGGACTCCCGTGTCGACTGGTCGGGCTTGGGAGGAATAGGTGGAGAGTGTTGTTATTTGGTACCCATCTTTGAGGAATGAAGCTATCCATTTGAGAGCGGTTCCACGAATTCCTAGGGAGTGGAGGCGGTCAAGGAGGATTGAGTGATTGATTGTGTCGAAGGCGGCAGATAGGTCGAGAAGGATTAATGCGGCGCATCCCGCGGAGTCTGCCGTGATTTTAAGGTCATCCCAGATTGAAGTTAGGGTGGTTTCAGTTCCGTGACGGGCTCTGAAACCTGAGTGTGCGGGGTCTAGGAGATTGTTGGCTTTAACAAAGGCATTTAGTTGGGAGTAGGCGGTTCGGTCAATGAGTTTGGCAAGGAATCTGGTGTTTGAGATGGGCCGGTAGTTTTTGGGCTCGAGAGGGTCGAGGGAAGTTTTTTTTTTTTAATAGAGGTTTGACATGAACTGTTTTGAATGCGTCGGGAAAAATACCAGAGGAAAGGGAGTGATTTATAATGGATCTTGCGTGTTCTCCTGCGCAGGTAGAAGCGATAATTTCTTTGAGGGTTGTGGCCGGGCAAGGGTCTAGCGGAGAGTAGGATGGTTTGCGGGCAGAGAGAAGTTTGAAAAATTGGTCGGGTGATATTGGACTAAAGGTGTCGAATGTTGATTGTGTAGTGGTCGCAGGCGGGGGGGAGCTCGGCCGATATAGGGGGAGGGTTGCCAGGTGGATGTAAGAGCCAGTTTGGTGGTTAGTGCATTTGTTCTTTCGAGAGCCGTGGCATAAAAGTAGAGAGAGTTGCACAGTGATTGTGAGGGGGTGGGGACGGACGGTGGTAGTGAATGCCGGTTTGGTGAATTCGGAGAGGATTTTGTCAAGTTCTTTGCTGGGGTTTTTGCAGTTTAGGATTCGGGAGTTGTAGTGGGCTTTTTTTGCTTTCCGGATTTCGGCCTTGTACTGATGAAGGTGACAGGCCAAGGTGGCTCTGTTCTCTTGGGTTTTGTCTTTCTGCCATTTGCTTTCTAGGTATTTATATAGTGGTTTAGTGGTCTTCAAGTCAGGTGTGAACCATCTAGGGAACAGGCCACGGTGGGCTGATGGTTTACAAGAGGGTGTGAGGCGCATTAGTGAGGCGTTGAGCCATGAGTCAAAGGTGTCGGGGGGGGGGGGTGGGTTAGTTGTTTATTGAGTTGGCAGGTAGGTGGAGGAGACTGGAGGAGTGTGTCGACTAGGTCAGGGACGATTATTAATTTTTTCCAGCATTTGCGTAGATTCGGAGGTTCAGATTCGAGTACGGGAAGCGGGTCGGGTGAGCAAATGGCGAAAGATACAATGAAGTGCTCGGACCAGATGATAGGGGTAGGGGGGTTTAGATGTATCCAGTTGTGGGAGCTAAAGATGGCATCAAGAGTGTGTCCTTTATAGTGAGTCTGGCCGTTTGTGGGGTTGGAGGTTAATCGCGTCTAGACCGTCAACCAGAGAGTGTGTCATAACATAGGGTTGGTGGGGATGTCGAGCCATATGTTGAAATCTCCAATAAGGGTGAGGTTGGGATGGTTTAGTTGAAGGGTAGCAATAGTCACAGAGGTGGTTTGAAAATTGTCCATCGTAGCCAGGTGGTCTGTAGATTATTAGGAAGCTGTGTGAGAACGACAGGGAGAGGGATAGTTTAACAAGGAGTGATTCGCAGGAAGGAATGGAAGGTTAATTGTCGATGATTGAGGCGTGGAAGTGAGACTTAAAGATGAATGCTATTCCCCCCACCTCTAGAGGGACGGTTCAGTGGGATGAGGGAGTAATTGGGGGGTGGGGTGGGGGCTTCGTAGGCGATTAGGGCGAAGTCGTAAGAGAACCAAGTTTTGGTGATGAAAACCAGGTCTGGTTTGTCAGAGGCGAGGAGGTCAAAGATGCTGTGTCTGTTTTTTGCTACGGATCGGGCATTAAATAGGATGCAATTTACTTCGGTGGGTGAGGTTGGTGTCGGAGCTGCAGCGGAAGGGGTTGGGGGGGAGAGGGTGGAAGCTGGAGAGGGAGAGCGGTGGGGTGATTGATGATCGATGGGAAAAGTGGGTGAGCAGAAAAGTTGGTGTGTTTCAGGTGGTTGGATGCGTGTGTTAGGGTGATTGAGTTTGGCACAGGGGATTTGAAGGTGGGGTGTGGGCAGTTAGGAGTTTCAGTTGCAGTCGGTGAGAAATCCAGGGAGAGTGGTTTCAGGAAGGGTGAAACGAGGGGGGATGGTGGTGATTGGGGGAATGAGGTGGTGGGTCGAGACAGGGGAGGCGATGAGTGGTGAGAGATTGAGGGGGACCAGGTACATTTCCTCTTTAGTGTCTTTGTTGCGATTGGTGTGTGAGAGAAGGTAGGGGGTTGAGAGGGGGAGAGGGATGAGGCTTCTGTTCTTGCTAGGGCTAGGCGTGCAGTTTTTAGGGAGGGGAAGGGGTGTGGTCGGTGGGGGATGATGGTGGGGGTTAGTGGGAAAAATGCGGGGGGTGTATGATTGCAGGGCGGGGTGTGTCCGGTATGATAGTGAGGGGAGCGGGCATGATTAACGTAGGCTGGTCGGTGGTGGGGTTCAGGGGAGCAGTGGTTTTAGGGTGGTTGGCTCGCCACCGTGCCCATCTGGCTTGGTGTTTGGAAAGGGGAAGGGTATGGGATGTGAAGGAAGGTGGGAATTTTTGCGAAGGGGGGGATGGGAGGCAAGGCTGGCCGGAGAGTGGAGGCGGTCCACGGTGGTCGTTTCCAGCAGACCCTGGTGGATTGGGTGCACTCATGGTTAGTACGGACTTACGTTCGGCTGTATTACTCGGAGAGATTAGTCTTGGTTTTAGGGTTCCACTAAGCAGGGTGATATTATTCACTTATTCTAAATTTTAGTGTATTCATTGTAATTAGGCTGCAGATATTAGGCAGTTTTGAGGTGTAGCTAGACCTTAGGATATGCTGCTAGGGTGCCTATTTATTTCCAAATACAGCATAGTTACGCTGTTGGGTAGACTTTCTTCTAGCAAGCTGGAATACGGGTAAGCTATTAGGGAGAAATTGAATGTAGCAGCCACAGGGATGCTTTCATGTGGACTTTTAAGTGCAGTCTAGTAGGCCTTTCTAATTGTAGTTCTAAATTCAGTCAGGGCAGGCTATTAGGCACACTTCTGGATTCAAGCAAAGGGCGATAATAGGCCCACTTCTAAATTTGAGTTTTTGTACAGATAGGATATTAGTGCCGCTTCTATATTCAACTAATAACTCAACGCTAATGGGCACACTATTGCACAGCGAGGGATATTATGTACGTAGGATATTAGGCACACTTCTAGGTTCAATTTGCACAGAGAGGGTATTAGGGATACTTCTGAATTCAACTAGGACACGTTATTAGGCACACTTCTAAATTCGGGCAAGGTGCGCTATTAGGTCTACTTCTGAATTTAGCTTTGTACAGAGGATATTAGGGACACTTCTAAATTCAACTTTGGACAGAGGGGATATTTAGGCACACTTCTAAATTAAAGTTTTGCAGAGTGTTTTAGGCACACTTCTATATTCAACTGTACACAGAGATGATATTAGGCACACTTCTAAATTTAACTTTACACAGAGATGATATTAGGCATACTTCTAGATTAAACTTTGCACAGATAGGATATTTAGGCACGCCTCTAACTTCAAGTTTTGCACAGAAAGGCTATTAGGTACACTTTTAATTTCAACTTCGCACAGAGGGGAAATTAGGCACAGTTCTAATTTCAGCTTTACACAGAGAGGATGTTAGGGACACTTCTAAATTCACTTTGTACAGAGGGGATTAGGCACAGTTCTAAATGCGGCTTTACACAGAGAGGATATTAGGGACACTTCTAAATTCAGGTCTTGCACAGAGAGGCTATTAGGCACACTTCCAACTTCACCTTTGCACAGAGAGGGACAATTCTAAATCCACCAGGCACAATTAGGCACAATTCTAAATCCACCAGGGCACGCAATTAGGTACACTTCTGAATTGAACTGTGCACATAGAGACTATTAGGGCCACTAGTCAGTTCAACTAGGGCACGCTAGTAGGCACATTTCGCAATTCAACTTTACACAGAGAGGCTATTAGGCATAAATTCTAAAATCAAATTTGCAGAGGTTATTAGGGACACTGGTTAGTTCAACTAGGCACGTTATTAGGTACATTTATAAATTCCACTTTCACAGAGAGGCTATTGGGCACGCTTCTAGATTCAACCTTCAGAGAGGCTATTGGGCGCACTTCTAAATTCAGCTTTGCACAGAGAGGCTAATGGGCACACTTCTAGATTCAACTTTCAGAGGGAGGCTAATGGGCACACTTCTAGATTCAACTTTCACAGAGAGGCCATTAGGCTCAATTCTAAAGTCAATTTTGGACAGTAAGGCTATTAGGCAGAATTCTAAAATGAACTTTACTTAGCGAGGATGTTCGGCACACTTCTAAATTCGAGTCTTGCACAGAGAGGCTATTAGGTACAGTTCTAGATTCAACCAGGGCAGACAATTAGACACTGCAGAGAGGCTAATGGGCACACTCCTAAATTCAGGTATGCACTGGTATAGGACAGAGTTTCTAAATGCAATTATGCCACAGATATAACGAGTTTACAATGGTGAGGCTTCCTTAGTTGAGTGGTAGGGTAGTATGGTGTGAAGTAATTGCTTCTGGCCCCGCCCTTTCCACATTTACTAATTGTTGGCTTCTTGCTTCTCCTGCCGATACCTGCAGATACGACCTGGAGCCGTCTCTGTAGGAGCCGTCCTTTGCCTCAGGTCCTTAACCGATGGGCTGCCGGGCAGAGGGCTGCCCTGGGAGTACTGGCAATGAATGCAGATCTTCTTGTCAGGACCAATCAGGGGAGGGGGCGGGTTGGGAGGTGGCGGGGGGCGGGACGGACCAGGAAGCAAGATGGGAGAGGGGCTGTGGGAGCGAGATCAGGACGGAGGGCTGGTGGAGGCAAGGGGATTTTGGGGTTCTGGACACACACATTTGCACCAGACACGGATGTTTACTCACCAAAGGGTGCGCGGGTCAAAAGCGCTACAATGCACACCGCTGCACGTTAGTATCCACCTACATTAATCTGAGAACGCCCCCCCCACCTCCACACCTACCACAGCACCCCCAATGCCAGATGAGCCCACAATCGCATTGGTATGGCCGAGCGGGGCCCATGTCCTCTAGATATGTACAGAAAGTCCACAAAAGTATTTCTGCTACATATGAACAATGTAATCACTAAGCTTTTGTCCGTTTCTGCCAGTCTGTGGCTCAGTGGACTAATGCATCCACTACAGTCACAGGTCAGAATCCCGGCAGGTCCACTCAGCCCTTCATCCTTCCGAGGTCAATCAAATGAGTACCATTAAGTTGGGTAACAATAAACATCTGTTATTAGCACCAAGATGCCCCTTCACGGGTGACCGTGTACTTTACAAATACACCTGTTATGTTTGTACCGATGCCCCCATCCTTGCTAGTGAGAAATGTCCAATTCTTCTTTTTGCTGATGATGCCGTTTTAACATCTCTAACCCCAGTAGCCCACAGGAAACAATTCCAACTGTTTGAAGAAATCAATGGTGTTCTCAGCCAAAAGGAGGATGTGTACTTTTAATTTAGTTGTAGACACCTTTCAAATTTAACAAGTGAGTTTGCTCAACTATTTAGGTAGAAGGTTTTCATGAAATGGCAGGTCGGACCGCCAATGAAAAAAAAACAGGAATTTCCCTAGCTAGATACTCGACAACAGATGGCTATACCATTAGAAATTGTAAGAGAGCCTTGAGCCCAGCTTTAAAAGCCTACCAAATGCAAGCAAGACAAGCAGCCCTACATGAAGTGGAAGTGTTGCGCTATTGAAAATAGCTTTTAAGAAAAATATTGGGTCGACCAAAAATCACTGACTATATTTATACATGAGGAACTGGTCTTCCAATATTTAGATCAGAATGGTGGCAGTTAGCCCACTAATATATTAAAGCTATGGTCAGTGCTTGAACTGGGAAAATACAGGGATGCACTGACTGATGTACTTAGCCAGGAAGTGGGCATGGCATTGCCTTGGGTCATCCATGTTTAAAGTCTTCTACATTCCATAGGTTGCCTGGATCTCTGGTCAAGCCCGGCGAGAATTAGTGTCTACACAAAACTGAACATTAATAAAAAATATCAAGAGCTGTGCAAGAGAGAACTATTAAGGAAGATTTCCTCTTCAACGCATTTACATACATATTGGGCAGTCAAGACATCCATTGAATATCAGACTTATCTGGAAAAGATGAGCTACAGAGTAATGCGTTCCATGTATACTAAAATGAGATTCAGGTTACTAGCATTAGCACCAACGATCCACAGATGGCACAACGGCCAAACAGAAAAATGCTCATATTGGGTGAGTAGAATGGAATCTGAAACACATTTTTTGTTAATATGTCCCTTATATGTAGATTATAAGAAATGTATCAGAGGCTTAAAAAGAGGCTGCAATTAAATCCATCTAAAACAGAGATGATTTTACATGGCCCAGAAAATATGTTGGCAACTCCTGCATTTCTTGTCCTGCTCTATTCGCACCACGTTCTCTTGCAAAGTCAAAAAGCGTGGCTGCATCTGGCAGTCTAATCTGAATTGTAATCTACGCATCACTGAAACTGTCTTATCGATCTAATATCAACCTAAATTATTACGGCTCACTCTTCCCCTTATGACTGAAAAAGATCATCCAGCCGTTGTGGGGGCATGGATTAATTCTAAATTGGACTATTGCAATGCCCTTCTTATGGGGACTCTGGCTAGCCAGATGCATCGCTTGCAAGTGGCACAGAATTTGGCCACTAGATTTCTCTATATTCTCCTGAGAACCATATCAATATCTTCTTTTCGCAGAATCCTTCACTGTGCCTCATCTTCAAATGCCTCCATGGCATAGCACCGAGTTACCTCATCTCTAAGATCTCACCTTCCCAACCAACCAATTTAATTCAATCTACAGAGCAAAATATATGTTGTGTGAAATGTGGAATTTAGACATGCAAGCGATATTGCAATTATAAATGCAACCGAGACCTAAACAGACATCTTTAAACAATTATGTTTTAGCAAAGAGGTTTTGTGAAGCAAATTGCTGCTATGATTGTTTTTAAATTGTTGATTGTTGCTGTGCTTTTACGGGTGTATACCCGAAAATAAAGCTCATTATTGAAATAGATTTGCAGAATACTGTTTGTGCTTAGGCAAAAACAAAACTGCCAAAAGGGAATGCAAATCTGCGACAAATATAATGCATTACCTCTCTCATTAGCCTGTCCCTGGCTCTTCTTTCGCGTTCCCATTCTTCTTCTCTTTTTTCCCATACCTGTTTAGCTTCCTCTCTGAAGGAGAAAACACAGAATATTTTTTTGATTACACAAGAGAAAATGAATACATTTATACAGTGCTGTGACAAAGTCCACTATTTCATGTTAGAGGATGAGAATGCGGACAACTGGGGATGGGTCAGGGGACAACCGCACGGTACACGAAGTAGGCCCCAGACAGAATCCGGAGGTCTCCAGTCCATCTGGGTCATCACCTCCAGTTGCGGGAACCTCTGCCATAGGTCCATATTATATATATTTATATTGTGCAGGCCCAACCTGTCAAGACATCCTGGCAACACCACTGCAGTGGCAAGATTAACACCTCCAGGTCCATACAAAGGAATATATCGAAACAAATATTTAGTCAGAGCTGGAATACGCTTACGGGGGACACCAGGAGATAGAGAGCATCTATTTGCCAAACTCATTAGACAGTTGAGCAGTTTTACTAGGACTGTATGTAACCTGTAACCAGCAGACTACACACTTGTCTCTGCAGCAGGGACTTTAATATGCAGAGCTATGCATCTGGGATTGGAATTCAACTGCTGAATTATCTCAGCAGCTTACCCTAGGTGATTTTCATAAAGTGTACAGTCATCCATGGTTTGATAGGGGTGTAAGGCTATTGTTTAAAGGCATTTTAGAAGCACTGGAGTTGACAGAACTCCCTTAAGGCCATTGTTAACAGGTGCTGTTATCCTCTATAATGGCACTTATCGTACCACCCTGGAAAGTATGAAAGGCTGACAAGTGAACCTTAGGGAATGGGATCTTGAAGAAGTTGGTACATTTTACACATATTATAAACAAAAGGCTGGAGACTAGTAGAACATGTGGTGGCGCAGCTTACTGGGGAAAAGCCACAGTTCGCAATAGAGCTGCTCCTGAAAAGCTCTTGTGATAGTAGTGAATGGGGACACCCCCACAAATCCCTTTGGAAGTCACTCCCAAACACTAGCTGATGTTTCACATAGGGGACACACACAATAGTTCATTGCCATGAGTGCATCCGAAGATAGCATTCTTCATAAGGAAGCCTGAACAGGCATGGCACACTGCAGCTTTAAGGAAGTGCTGCAAACAACCTATACAGCGGCATCTCAGTACAACAATCTCGTGCAACTTTTTTATTGGCTGCATCTGACAGGAGCAGTATATCAAAGCCCAGGACTGACAAAAGTGTAGCTTTTGTGAATAGGTGTTTAACACATTACCATACAAGGAAATATTTTTTGTTTCCAAATGTGTGAGCCACCCTGAAGATCTTGGCGACAGGTGCTGTTGCTAAGAGGCTACCATATAGAGACAAGTGCCACTATGCCTTAAACCACCTAGAAACAGATCCACACACAGTACCAGGCTACTTCCGAACTGCACGCATCAATACAGAAGCAAAGCTATTTTGCTCCCCCCCCCTCTCTCTCCACTAAACTACTCCCTGCATTCGGATCTGCTGGCACACATGGAGATCATGAAAATGGCAGAGGCGCATAGTAAAAATACCAGAATCAGAACATGCTGAGAGGAGTTTTAGTAAATGAAATTTGATTACAAAAATATTTCTGGTTGGAAAGGCTACTGACATTGCATTATCAATTGAAGGCAGAATCATCACAAAAATACATTATGCAACATCACTAAACCCGGTTAGGGGATTGCGCTTAGACAATGACAGTACAGCTAGCTTTTGTTTATATTTCCATGATTTCATAATGTTGGTGAGGCCTTGCAGCCTAAGTGTATCCTAGTGTTTTGCCCTAGGTGCTGTGTGGTCTAGAAACTGCCTTGTGGACACTCCTCTCAGAGGCAACACCATGTATGTAGACGGTTAAAAGATTCCCTACTGTAACACTTGAAGGCAGTTCTTGAATTAAAGCTGACCTGTATTGCTTCAAAGCTCTTTTACTTACAATGCCACACAAACTGAATTGAATTTGCATCACTGGAAACATTAAATGACTGTCCTTTTTAGAGATCAACCATATAACAGCAGACAGACTTTCGAATTTAAATTGACCTTTAAACGTGGTTTCTCTTTGATAATGTCGAAGTTTACATGAAAAGTACAAAAAGAAAATAGATTTCCTACTATATACTGCTATTTGGCTTTTCAGATTTGTGATGTAGAACAATGTGGTGCTGTATAGGGTAATATAAGACCTGTTAGCACACCCTTTTCTTTGGCACTTTAAGCATCTGTATTCACATTAAGAGAAAAAAAGAATTTTACTTTCGGCTAGAGGTGTGCAAAATAGCATGACGGCAACACAGGGCGCTCACAGTTCGGTCAATACACCGAAAGCTAGGTTTTAAACGGAACTCGGTTTTAATTGAAGATACCTGCATAGGAATGTCTTACAAAGAAAAGAAGGCCTGCAAGTAGAAAAATAAAGTTGTGAAATGCATCTGCATCGGGCGGGGGTGTTCCTGATTAAGGGGAAGGGGGGGGGGGTAAGGTGCAGATGAACCGTTTGCTGCAAGATTAATCTGGCCCTGTGTATAGTAACACAGTACCATGAAGCCCAAGGGTTTAAATAGGTTAAAATGTACTATAAATAAGTACTATTCGAACACTGGCCTTATTGGAAGAAACAATGGTTACTCGACACACCCTGTTTTAATGTTGTACACGGCTAAAATTCGAACAATGCTCATGTATGCCATTGAAGTTTTGGGACACAAATACGTTACAAACATAATGAAACTTGAAGCCATGTTGCTGCGCAAGCTATCGAGACTACCAAAATGTATACCCGCTGAATATCTATATCTTGAGTTTGACGTGAAGAGTTTTGAATTTGAATTTATTAGAATCATTGTAAATGATACAATTGTTGTTTCATTTATGTAGGCCTTTGAACAAACTGAGAATAGCAACGCTATGGGCACACTTGGTAAAATTAAAACTATTTTAAATGGGCTGCAAGATTTTCCCCAAGACTCAGAACATAACATACACCAACGGTTTAAAGGTTGGCTAAATAAGAAGATGGCTATAGTTGGTCACGAACGTTGTATGGTCGAATTAGCAACAAAGACACACAGTGGCCCCTACTGCCAACATAGGCTTGAACGTGAATCAAAACTGAAATATATCATGGAGTTTCCTAGCCCCAAGACATTTCATTTTTATTTACTGCTGAAATTCAACAACAGTGAGGCTCTTGAAACAAAAGGTGGCCAGTTAGGTTTACCGAGACCCAATGGGAATGTGCAGATTATGCGGCAATGAGGTAATTGAATCACTGGAACACCTTATGCTATATTGTGATAGTTTGTTGGAACTGCGATTTAAATATCTTAAGTCATATGAAAACACCATGGATATTAATAATCTTTCCAACACATGGCAATATTTTATGAATGGAGATAATTGTAAATTATATATTATATGGATTTATTTTATGTAAGATCTGTGGATTTTTTAAAAGTGTTTTTAAATATTGTTACACCCAATTTATACATCAATCACAGATCACATTAGTATGCATTAACAGGGGTGTTCATAAGATACTATAGGAAAATTTGAATCATTTTATGTTATTAGATTTGTGTTTGTCATGGTTTTGTAATATTTTGTATATACAGAGGGTTTGGGTATAAGTATATTAATAAAATAAAATCATAATTACTATAAACGGACACCTGCCAAGTGTATTGTGAAAGGAAGTACGAGACCTGCACCCTTCCAAACTGTGGATTGTGAACCCAAGACCAAAAGCAACGTTGCGAATGTACCCATTGGTCCAATGAAGAAACGAGAAGAGACCTGTATGCTAGCCCTTATGAAATACATGTCCAAGTGGACTGAAACCGAATTCACGTAAGGCATTTCCAATAGAAAAATACAGTTTTTCACTGAGGTATTACAAAGTGAAGAAACCTCCCTTGACGTTATCATGGACAATGGTACAGTTTAGCTCAAACAAGATTACATTCCTAGATTGAAGGAGCATTCATGACATTGGAGTGCCTCCATCAACCACAGAGAAAAACACCAGGTAATCACATCACAAGATATATCACAAGAACCTTGTGTCGTGCCTAGGGCGCTGCACCATTCAACATTCGGCATGATCATCTGCCTATTCCTTGCTGCCATAAACAACATTCCTGCTCTTTTGCTGCTCTCCATCGAGCTACCTCCTGGTTGTGAAGGTTTGTCAGTTGGGTGCACGTTTTTTCTTCTCCCTTGTCCAATCTACTGGCTGCCTGCTCCTCCGGGGGCCCTAGACGTTGCACTGGCTTGCCGGCACGAGACTCTTTTTGGCACAGTCTGGGATGGCTGTCTGCCACCCTTACCTATTGCCATCCTACCGCGATTACCTCACCTGTTCCAGGCATCTGCTCATATCATCAAGTGGCCCCTGGTTGTGGAGCAAACCAGCTTTAAGAACTGCAGTCCCTCTGGGAGGCTGCCTGCCGTTATACTGTCCCCTTGAGGAACCCTGGGCTGTCTACTATCTAGCGTGTGTCCTGAACTTTTCCATTCTCTGTGGCCCATCCATCAACTACCATCTATCTGCTACGGATACTTGTTACATCAACATCCAGTCTTGCGGAGTTCCAACCTTGAATGTTTTTCCTTGCTTTTCTTTACCATCTTCAACTTTTTAAAATGTTGTTTACTGGTCTGTGCTTCAATACCCCAGTACCGTCAACCTTCTGCAGCATCATGAAGGCAGCATGCCCAACTTGCCTCTTAGTTGGCATCTCTCTCTATTACATTCCAGTGCTGCTTCCATCATTGCATCTAAATTCCGTCAATCACAAGATGTCTACATTTCTCCCTTTGTCTAGTTCTATTCCTACTCATTGGTCTCCTCACAGACTTCCTTGCTTTCCTGCTTTTCGTAATAGTTCTAATCTTCTCTATCCACCCTTGGATCCTGGCGATTCTTGCATTGATGTTGCACTCTGAAATGTTCCGTCGATCAACAAGAAAAAGAATTCTATCCTTAATATGTTTCTCCGACTTAACCACCACTTTCTATGTAATACTGAGACTTGGCTCTCATCTTTTAACTCTGCTATCCCTGCTTCGTTATTCATTTCTGATACTGTGTTTAACCATACTCCTCGTTCTCTGGGTCGTGGAGTGGGTACTGGGATTCTTTACCGGCCTTCGTCCACAATGAATCCTAATTCCCTCTTGTTAACTGCCTTTACTTCTTTTGAATACTGTACATCTGCATTGTTAGTCCTGTGACCTTTCTTCTGACCCATCGTCCCCCTGGGCCCTCTTTCCACCTTCTGTGACGACATTGATGCTTTGCTAAGTGTTGCCTTGCTCTAATTTTTTCTTGTTACTGGGCGACTTTAATCTGCATCCTTCTTCTAGTCATGCCTCTTCTCCATTTCGGGCTATTATTGACTCCTACTGTCTCTCTCTTTCTATTCTGCCTTCTTTTGCTCCTTTTTTCTATTTATCTTCCTGTTTCTGATCCTTATTTATGCCCCCTTGGTCTTATCGTTTCTTTTCTCCATCGTGATCTTCGTACCTTCAATAGCCCTCTCTTTGTATCCTCCTGTGTCTCTACTCTTCCATCTTACTCTACATTTGCAGCACCCTCTATGGATGATGTAACATGTTTTCTTCGCTTCTCTTTCTACTTCTTTTGACACTCTCCCCTTTCTAAATGTTCTTCTCGAAAACCCTCCCAGCCTTGGCTTACTCTGTATCTTCAGCTCCATTTCGTAGAGCTCTGCGTCTCCTGCAGCGTGGTTGGATAAATCTTGAGCTGTGTCTGACGGTGTGTGTTTTTCTTCCTGTCATACTTTATATAAGGCACTTTTCTTCCAAACGTCTTTATATTCTTATCTCTTGCACTCTCAATCATCCCACCCTCGCCGTCTCCTTCAATCCCCCTTTGCCTGGTCACTCCCTTCTCTCCACACTTGCTGCATCTGACTTTGCTAATTTCGCCGCTTCTAAAGTGAATTCTCTCCGTTCTGACATTTCCCTTGTTTCGCAGCTTCCATCCTTTTCTATTTCTCCTTCCCCACCGTTGCGGCCCTTTCCTCTTTTTCATCCATCTCTAATTATGACATTTTACTCGTCTCTCTGGCCCATCCTACTGCATCTCCTAAAGATCCTGCTCAAATTTCTAAAATCTATCCTTCTCTCAATTCTTAGATTACCAGCTTTCTTAACATATCTCTTACCACTTCTATTTTTCCACTTTTATTCAAACATGCTATTATTCTTCCTGTTCTGAAAAAACCTTCCTTGGATCCTGCCATTACTTTGATTTTCCATCCAATTTCTTTTCTTCCTTAGCTTTCTAAATTACTGGAACGTCTCGTATACTCTCAGGTTTCTTCCTTTGTTACTCTTAATTCTATTGTACCTTGCTTTTAATCTGGTTCTCAACCTCTTCACTCGACGGAAACTGCTCTTTTATCTGTCTGTGACGCTCTCCTTTCTGCCCGCTATGCAAAACACTCTTGTATTCTTTATACTCTTGGACTTATCCGCTGCTTTTGATACAGTGGATCATACACTACTTCTCTCACTCTCCTCTTTTGGATTTTCTGGTTCTGTAATGACATGGTTTCAATTTTCTCTCTCTAATCGCACTTACTCAGTATCTTGGGCTGGTGTTAATTCCGACCCCCTTTCTCTTCTACACAGTGCTCCACAAGGGTCTGTTCCTGGTCCATTTATTTTCTCTCTGTATACTTCTCCCATAGCCAAGATTATCTCTTCTTTCAGGTTGTCTCATCACTTTTATGCCAACGATACACAACTATTCCTATCCTTTTATTCTTTGACGCCTGATATACACATTCAAACCTCTCTGACTGTCTTTCTGCAATCAAAACCTGGATGTTGGAACATTTTCTTGTCCTTAATCAGTCGAAGACTGAAGTTCTCCCTTTCCCCAACTAATACTATCCCTCTTCCGGTCTCTCCTCCATTTGTTCCCTTTTTCTCCTTTGCATCTGCCTTTTTCACCCGAATACCCGCAACCGTGGTCTACATCTTGATACTAATCTTTCCTTTGCTCATCATATCTCGATCTTGTCGCTGTCATATTTTTAACTTCCGGAAAGGTAGACCTTTTCTTACCTTTAGTGCAACAAAGCTTCTAATCTCTTTAATTTGCTCTCGATTATTCTACTGTTCTGTTTTTCTCTTTGGTCTTCTTGTGTCCCATCCAGCTCCTCTTAAATCTATTTTCAATTCCTCTATCCATCTTCTGTATTCCCTACCTATTCAAGACTATTTCTCCTTCCTTGGCTTCTCTTCGATGGCTACCTTTTCACGCTATACTGAAATTAAACCTTCTCTGTGTAGTATTTGAATCTCTTTATGGTCTTGGTCCTATTTACCTTGCCTCTCTGGTTTCCTTTTATGTCCCTTGACGTACTCTTCGTTCCCAAACCCACTCTTTTAATTGTCCCTCGCCCCCTCGCCCCCCATGTGCTTCCTCTCGTTTCCGTTCTTTTTCTCTTCTGGCTCCTCTTCACTGGAATGCTATCCCTCTTTTCCTATGGTCTATTCATTCTTATTCTACCTTCCTTGCTGCTCTAAAAACCTTCTTACATCAGCCTTAATTGTATTGCGAGTTCTATTGTAAATTATATTATTTTATTGTACTGTAAATTGGTTTTGTACAGCGCCTTGGCGTAAGGTGCTATATAAATGACAAATAAATACAAAAATTATAAAGAGGTGTATGAACGCAATGAGGCACAAAAGATCATCCCAAACAGGGTGATGGGTGTTAAGGGTATGAGGAACCTCCCACGCACCAGAGCCCTTTATCCCCCCATGGTTGATGGAGTAACATATTACTGAGAGTCCCCCAGGAGGAGTTCTGGAAATTGTCACACGAAGAAAATACACCATCACTCACAGGAGGATGGTTGGGTTATGATCAAGTAACCACAGAAAACCATAGTCACGTGGTGTACATACATACACACACCTTTGTTCCAGTGGCATCCACACATGTGTTCCTTCATGAAGTCTTACAATGTAAAAATAATAATTGTCATTGTGGTGTTAGGAAAGATTCTTCTTTTTGCTGCTTTTCAGCATAGACATCAATGTGACACCATACCTCTTGCTAGTGTTCTGAAACTTTGCTGACTTGAAATTTGAAGGGAAATCCCACACGCGTCGAGGTCCCTCCAATTGTATTTTTTCTGCCGTGAGGGAGCCTTATGACTATCGTGAGTGAGTTCAGAAAGAGAGAAGAAGTAGTAAGATATCTATGTTGCTTCCATCCGAGCGGGGAGGAAGGGTGGGCGCATGTGAATCTGAGCAGATACAATCATCAGAAATGCTATTAAGGTAACTAATGCATGTCTTCTGATGCTTGTGAATCTGCTTAGAATCACATGCTGTGCATAAACTAGCGATCAGTACCCGGAGTTGGTGGTGGGGTGCGAGAAGGAACAGTAGTGAAAAGATGTCTTAGTACTGCTTGTCCCACCCGAGAATCAGACCTAGAGTGAGTGTCTAAGCAATAGTGTTTTTTAAAAGGTGTGTACAGAACTCCAGGTTGCCGCTTTGCAAATGGATTAGAGAGGGACATTTGCAATGAATGCTATGGAAGCCCCAGTGCCCAGAGTACAGTGTGCTCTAGGCATGAAGGGCAGATCTCTCTCTTGGCAAGAGTGTAACAGATTGTGATGCAATTGACAATCCACCTTGAGATGGTCAATTTAGAGACAGGGACCCCTCCCTACCAGCCGCCACAAAAAAACTTGTTTGTTTTCCTTAGTGGTTTACTTCTTTCCAGTACATGACTGCCCTGCGCGCACATCCAGTGTGTAAAGGCTTCTTTCCGCCACGTTGGTGGGGTTCTGGAAGAACGTCGGTAGTTCTATAGACTGGTTCAAATGGAACTTTTAAATGAATTTGGGCGCAAACCGTGGGTGCGCAGAACTACTTTATCTTTTGTGAATTGTGACAAAAGGGTCAAGAATTGAAAGGACATGTAGTTCACTGACTCTCCTCATAGAAGTGACTGCCACTAGGAAGGCAGTTTTGTAAGCGAGTGCCTTGAGGCTTGCCTTGTGCATAGGTTCAAAAGGAGACCCCATAAGTCTGGTTAATATCACATTTTGGTTCCATCCGGGAGCCGGGTTAGAAATAGGGAGATGAATTCTTTTAACCCCTTCCATTAAAGCTTCTATTACTGGGATCTTCCGCCACTACACCTTTTGCTGGGACGTGGTATAGGCTGAAAGTGCCTCTTACCGGACCTTCAGGGAATTTAAAACTAGACCCGAGTCTAGTAGGTGAGTCAGGTATAGTACAATATGAGTAGGAGAGCAGTCAATGGTATTGATGCTCTTAGAATTGCACCAGATGACGAAGCGTTTCCATTCATTGGAGAAGCAATGTCTGGTGTAGGCTTTCTTGCTTCGCGAAGTATATCCATGCATCTCTGAGGAAGTTGGAGATGTCCGAATGAGTCCGACCGCTAAATTGAGAGACTGCGGCCATAGATGAAGTGTTTTCCCCTTGTCCTGAGATAGCATGTTGAATGGGCAAGGCAGTTTCATTGCAGGAGAGAGAGAGAGACATCTCAATCAGATGGGAGAACCAGGGTTGGCGGGCCCACATCGGGGCCACCAACATCATGGTGACTGGTTCCAGTTTGTGCACAATCTTGTTGAGTAGGGGAGTCAGGGGAAAGCGTAAACAAATTTCCCCGACCATGTTATCCAGAGACCGTTTCCCTTGGATCGGTTCTGAGGGTACCTGGAGGCGTAATCTGGGCATTGCGAGTTCTCCAGAGTTGCAAACAAGTCGATCTCTGGGAAGCCCCATTCTGCGAAAACATTGGAGACGATGTCTTCATGTAGTTGCCATTCATACACTAAGGGTAGTGGGAAGTCTCTGCTGAGCACGTCTGCCAGAAGATTACGTTCCCCTCAACCATCTTGTGTTTGAGAGCCCACTTCCAAATGTTCTGGGACAGTTTGGATAGCCCTGGAGAGGGAGTGCCCCCTTGTTTGTTCAGGTAGTACATGTCCGTGTTACTGTCCGCGAGGACCAGTACTGTCTTTCTTACAACTCTGTATGAAAAGCCTTGAGGGCTTTCAACACCGCTAACAGCTCCAACAGGTTTATGTGGTTGGACGCTATTGCTGGGGACCAAACGCTGTGTGCCATCTGCTAAAGGTGGTGAGCGCCCCAACCCGTGAGAGATGCGTCCGTCGGGAGAGTGGTTTCTACTGCAGGGGTGGTGAAGGTTTTCCCCTTCAAGAGGTTTTCCCCTCGACCCCCACTGCAGAGAGAGAACGAGGGCTGCCGAGACAACCACTAGATCGTCCCATTGTCCGCTGGCCTGACACCACTGGCTTTTGAGCTACTCTTGCATGGGGCGCATGCGCAAACGTGCGTAAGGGACTAAATAAATGCAGGATGCCATCATCCCTAACAGTTGCAGGCCTTGTGTACCGTCACCTCTCGACTGGCTACATACTGAGGAATCTGAAACAGCATGTTTTGGACCCTCTCGTTGGAGGGGAAGAAAAGGCTGTCTTGTGTCTGAATTAAGGCCCCCAAAAACTGTTTGACTTAACTGGGGTCTAGGCTGGACCTTTTCTCGTTTATGGAGAATCGCAGACTGAAGAGTAGGTCTATAGTCCACTAGGGGATTCCTATACAACATGCCTATCAAACACCCATCAGCCAGTCGTCGAGGTAAAGATATACTGGAATAGATTGCCTGCGCAGGTGAGCTGCTGCAACTGTCAGCACCTTTGTAAACACTCTTGGTGCTGAGGCGATGCTGAAGGGAAGAAACTTGAATTGATAGCGTTTGTCTTCTATCATGAACCTTAAGTATTTCCTGTGTGCCAGCAACATTGAAATATGAACCTATGCATCTTTCATGTCCAATGTTGCCATGTAATCCCCTTGCGTTAGCAGAGGGATTACTTCTTGCAGCGTTACCATTTTAAACTTTTGTGGTTTGACAAATTAGTTTGCTGGGCGCAAGTCTAGCACAGGGCGCATGGTGAGATCCTTTTTGGGTACAAGGAAGTACACTGAATAAATATCCTTGTTTATCTGTAGAACAGGGACGACTTTGATTGTGCCCTTTTCCTGCAGGATCTCAACCTCTTGCAGCAGGATTCTGAGGTTTTCCGGTGTTAGACGTCTGGACTTCAGTGGTCTGAATCGAGGTGGCCATTGGAACTCGATGCAGTAACCCTGGGTGACAGTTTTGAGCACCCACTGGTCTGTGGTCATCTCCTCCCATGTGTGTAGGAATGACGTTATACGTACCCCGACCGGGGAGGAATGTGAGGGGACCCGGATCTGAGAGTCATTTCTGACTGGAGGCCAGGGAGCCTCTGGGGGTGGCATTGCGATCCCTTCCTTTGACACAGCATTGTCCTCTAGGGGGATACTAATTTGAGGTAGCAGACCCTTGTCCTGAGGACCATGTGTTGCCTGTACCATATTGGTTATGTGGGAAATGATAATAGGACTGTCCGTGAAAGGAGCAGCAAGAACTCCCCCCCGGCCCCCTTCTCTCTGCTGAAAGGGCCTTCAAGTGATTTGAAAGTCTTGTGTTCTTTCTTGGCAGTTTCAAGCGCCTCATCTGCAGCCTTGCCAAACATGTTAGAATCCTCCACCGGTTTGTTGATGAGAGATGCTTGTGTCTCCGGTTTGGACCCCGAGTTCTTTAACCAGGTGTGTCGTTTCAAAAGGGTACCCCCGGGCCAGGGTTCTCCCTGCTGTCTCCGCAGCATCTAAGTGTTTAAGCATGTTATGGTTTACTTGCTTACCCTTTGCTACAATTTTAAGCAAGCAAGAACGCACTGGTTCAGGGCACTCCTGTAGCAGGTTCCACTGAACATCAGAGTAGCTGGCCAACAGCGTAGTATTGTTGGCAACACGGGTGGAATATGCTGCCGCAGTAGTGATACCCTTCCCTAGGGCATACAGTTGTTTACATTCCTTGTCTGGGGGTGCCTCACCTGTGGACAAGAGCACCCCTGCCCTCTTCCTTTTTGTAGTGATCACGAGAGAATCCGGAGTGGCATGTTCCCGAATATAGAGGGTCAGTAGGGGAGGGGTGAAAATATTTCTCCACCCGAGGGTTCACAGCCCTCGTTTGTGAAGGTGTTGGTAAGGAAGGGGTCATGCACCTTTTAATGGAGTTAAGTAAAGGGATAGCCTGGCTAGCAGGAGGCTTCTCCTTTAAAATATCCTCCACAAAGTATCCACGCGTGGCTATTTGGAAATGTTTGGCTGCTTTTTTCAGAATGCTGTTAAACGCCATTTTATCATCTATAGGAGATGCCTGACGCAGAAGTGGGGAGGAGGGAGGATCCATGCATATGGTGTCGGGATCCGGAGTATGATTAGGTGACAGCCATGGTGGGTTGTCCACCGGGGGCTCACCCCCCTCCCCCCAATCTGGGGCCTGATCAATGGGATCCTCAAAGGGATCATCCTCCTGTAAGTAGGGGTCATGAGGAACCTCCTCCTGATCTGTCAGGTCAAAGACCTCTCCATGAAGTGGGTCAGTGGTTCTCCGGTTTTTGGCTACCGAGGGGTAAAGGTCTTCTTCACTAGGCCTCTTAGGCATGAACCTCTCCGAGAAGTCTACACATTTTGCAAGCCTATTCATACAGTCTTCAAATTTGTCCCTGGTCCACAAAGAGGAGTTAGAGGGGTCCAGAGGATGAAAGGGCTCTTCCTGGAAATCTACCTGCCTAAAACGCCGAGATTTTTCTGAGAGAGTTCTGGATAAGGGCTGGGGACTCTCAGAATAGTCATCCTGTGTTTCCCGGAGTGTGGACGTTGTCTTTTGACTTGTGCTTGGATTTACAGGCCGCCGAAACGATCTTTGCGACATTCTTGCGGATGTTCGGCATCTCCGGGAGGGGTTTAGGCTGTTCAAACGGCTTTGCCGTAGATTTTGACGGAGCCGGAACCTTATGCGTCAGCGCGTTCATAGGAGGAGTCTTGATAGACTTGTAACTTTTAGTGCTGGCGCCCTGGTCTGTAGAGTGCCCGGATGCATGCCACTTACGCGGTTGCAGGGAGGGGAGGGCAGCCAACCGCGCAGATCAGCGGGGGCCGTCGAGGAGCTCAGCATACCTATTAGCGCCTTGCACTGTTTTGACGGACCAGTCGAGGTGGTACTGGGGGTTGTGCGTTTGCTTTTATGATTCGCGGGTGCGTCCCTGTCGCCGGGGTGTACATTCCCCATAGCAGAACTATCGTCCTGCCTGGTGGGGCCGGTGACGGATGGTTTGGAGCGCGATCACGCTGATGAGAGATCGATGGCATCCATATCGGAGCCACGGCCATCGTTTGTCTCCTCATCACTCTCGGCGACTGCGGCGATGGGGGCGCTACCCTCGGCCTGCATAATGCATTTAGGACGCAAGAGTTGACAAGATCGACAGGACACCTCGTGGTGATCACGAGGGAGACACTTATTCCACCTCTGGTGCCTGTCCTTCCAGGGGTACTTGCCCTTACAGCAACATTTAAAATGGTGGCCTGTCCATAGCTCAGGTGTATTAAAGTGATGGCAAAACCAAAGGGGCAAAGAGAGGGGAGAAGGAAAACTATTCTTGAGGAAGAAAGAGACCCCTATACCTCTCTCTCCCGACTGTATAGGCCGGCCTGATGGCACTGCCACGCGGTCGACAGGAGCACCCGCCGTAGAAGTCTGCTCTTTCGCTGTCTTTGGCTGTGGTTGAGAAGTAATCGTCGAAGAGCTCCGCATAAGGCGACCAGCAAGCTAGGCAGAAAAAGAAAAAAAAACCTGAGGGACCTCGACACGCGAGGGATTTTGGGTACACTACACGTCACATTTGGGATAGTGTTACAGACACGTCCATGTCAATGTTGCCTTTCGATCCTCGAAAGACAAGATGCAATACTCCATGGTTACCACTAGATGTCAGACTATATGCACAGCATGCGATTCTAAGCAGATTCACAAGCATCAGAAACAAGGTTACTTTTAGGCCTTTCAGAGTGTAAGCCGAAGTGGAGTCACAGTTTGCAAGTTTACCATGTACCCGAGTGTGTAATGCACAAGCGCAGATGCACATAAAATCTTTGAGAATTGCAGAACAATAGACAAGTGAAAAAAAACATATACAACCCAAACAAACGACTTGAGGAAAGCTGTACATGTATAATCCCCAGTGTAAAACCACACCATAACCAAATTGTGAATTTGGGGAATTGGTGAACACTGAACTCGCCTGAAAAGGGTGTCCACTTCTGCCTCCCGCTCCCTTTCCAGGTGCAGTTGCTGCTCAATCACCCTCTTCATCCAGGCTGCGTCTGCTGCTGCCTGCTCCCGTCGGGCGGAACGAAGACGCTGGTTCTCATCTTCTTTCTCAATGAGAGCAGAGAGAATCTTCATGTCTGTTTCCTAAAGGAAATAATCATGCTATTACAGTTCATTTTAAACAGATCACATTCTTCTTTCAGTGTCTCAGGAAGGACACAAGAAGTACAAGTTACTCACCTTAGGGACAAATTTAGTACTAGTTTATACTGCCCTTTCCCCGTAATTCATGGGATGCTGTCCTGGCACAGTGACCGGACTGAGAAATTATGATAAGCAGCATTAAATTCAAAAGCTGTGCCAGAGAGCCTGCGCTACCACATGCCCACAGAAGTCTCTAGCGCATACTCTCAGCTGTAACTGCTAGACCTCCTATTAGCAAAAATATGGTTGGCCACTTGTTAGCAGGGACAGAGGAAGGTAGGTATGGAGGAAAGAGGACTTCAGACTAATTTACTGACACCTACACATTGTTAACTTTTGCTCCTTAATCCTAGGAGAACCCCAATAAAACAGAAGGATGGTAATTAACCATGGAAGATTCAGAGAGTAAAAAACATGTATATCTTCTTAGCCACAAACCTTACATGGAAAACCTTGACGAAACTGGCCATGTTCCTTGGAGGTTGTGTACATGAAGTAGTCTTTACAGAAAGCATTAGTAATAGCACATATTGCAGCCTCACACAAGGGCAGTTGCAGCTGAAAAGCAACTTGTGCTACTTAAGGCCTCACAAATTGTGCATTATCTTTAAGAGGGTGAACTCCTCAGAGTAGAGCATGTCAGTATGAAATGGTGAAGGCAACAGCCTGCCTCTTTGTGAAATATTTGCTTGCCATCTTAAAAACATTCCTTTTAAATCCTTTTTGATGGCATTTTTCTCATAAAAGAACATTACCGAGTAGGGTCTTTCAGATTCAAGCTCGAATCTGCCCATCAGTAACAAAACTTTCCAACAGAAAAAGTTCACTTCTACCATTCTCTCCTCAGATATAAAAACACTGAAGAAAAAGCAAGGGAGGCCAGGATCCAAAAAATAAAAGGGGCATCATCAATTGAAGAGGCTAGAACGAATATCCAGAGGAGGAAAAATATAGAAAAATGGAGGACAGAAAACTCCAAATCTTCTCAAAGGTAACCTCACAATTAGGCTTTCTGAACTAGCGCTTTTCAATTGCAACATGTTCCCTTTATCACTAACTAGCCTTCCACTATTGGCCATACATTACTCTTCCATACTCTTTCTGCCCACTAGTAAGGCTCAAATGACTCGCCAGCTCCACCCCAGGTGCACAGCATCAGGCTCCTAAATCAATACGACCATTTCTCTTGTAATATTAATGTTAGAACCAATGATGTAGCCTGTCCTGGAAAGAGGTCTCTCCAGTATTCAGTCACTCTGTTGCAGCCATCGAATATGTGTTAGGCTCCCAGACCACCCTTTTTCATCTGGAAGACAGAGTCACAAGCTGCCAAAAATCAAGTCCTCACAGACCAGCTGTTAAAACCATCAATTTTGTGTTTATTTTATGTAATGCACTATGGTTACATTACAAACCATTTGCACATACAAATAAATAAATACAATCACTAAACTTTAGTACATATACAACATATCATTACTCAATAATTCAGATTAAATAAACATTATGCAACCATCCAAAATAAGCAAAATTAGTACTATCATAAAATCCTTTAAACCCCAATAGTACACTCATAAATAAACCTCAAATTATCTTTATAAATTAATTACATAAGAAATATGCAGCAGCAGCCATAATTAACGAACTCCCTGAGTAAATTCCACTCCAAAATGGATCTGAGTTGATCGATCTAATATCACTTACAAACCTTTGGTACCCTTTAACGTACCTTTCAGACAATGTGACAACCCGTTAGTACATGTCTAGAGCTCTCTACCACTGTGTTACAAAGTCTACACTTACGAACCTCATATGCCATTTTTTTCCATGTACCTATTGTCTCAAATATTACACCTCCGTCTCATGATAAATCTTAAAGCAACACATTGGGCCTCATTACGAGTCCGGCGGTAACCGCGCCTGAATTTCCGGCAGATTACCGCCAGACTCGTATTACCATTCCGCCTCTGTGATTGCCGGAATCACCAGGGCATTACAACCCTGGTGACCCGGTAATTCCGGAGGTGGAATTCTGTTAATCCCCATTCCCATGGAGTCCCATAGGGAAGTGGAAACACCGGCACCATGCTGTAATGGTGCCGGTGTTTCCATGTCTGCCTGCAGGCGGGTGGCGTTAAACCCGCCAAGTCAGACCTGGCAGGAGTGACACCTCCCGCCTGCAGGACTCTTAATCAGCCGATCCGGAAAGAACAGTGGTGGTGGATTTACCACCACCGGTCTTTCCGGACCAGCTGACTCTTAATGAGGCCCATTGAGTTTTTACAATACAAGTACACGGACGAGTAAAAGGAAACCCTGCCTACGATAGATTTGATACTTAGACTTTCGGGATAATTTCTCCAGCATTAACAATCTATACCACATTTTCACTTTCAATTTCATTGATCTAACAGTAGGACCTTAATTAGTTAAGATTTAAAACCGATCCAATCAAAGAATTCATACACTTCAATACAATTCTGCATTACACCCGAAGATTGTACTGTACCCTTTAACATTCTTCAAAGGTGATGTGTGCCCCTCAAAGGTTGTCAAAGCATGTGCTAGGCAGGTGATCCTGATGGTCACAAAATGGATACTCCTCATTTATGGATTGTTTGGTATGAACTAGCATTAAGCAGACAGATATTCCCATTAATAGAAAAACCTTCCCTGCACCCAACGCGCCATTTGTGCTTAAGATGCTGGATCGAGCTGCCTATCTGCATGTACAAAGCTTCTTGGCTAGTCACCAGATGCTGGGGCAGAGGAAGTCAGGTTTTTGCAAGGTCCGTAGCACAGAATCGTCCCCATTGGACCTTAAGGCAAATATTTTGGACATCCTGAAGACAGGAGGCACAGCTCTTCTGATGCTGGTCGATCTTTGAGCGGCAACCTTTCCTCTTCCACATCCCCAGGGAATCACCATGGCACATTTGCCCTTTCATTCTTTCCCCTTCTCAGACACAACAATACTCTGGTTTTATGCAAACAGCTTTGCTGATTTATACATAGCAATTCATGAATGAGCACACTAAATCTGACCCCCCAATTGTGTGGAAAGGTGGGGTAGCTTGTGAGACTGTCTTGTTTATATTGTCTACATTTCCCTCAACTCACAAGCTCCCGCCCACCCCCACCCGTAACAAAAAGTGGGCCTTCTTTGCTCAAGTAGTGATTACACGAGGACTTAAACAGTACACAAATAAAATATTAATAAAAATCTCTGGGAACTATAAAAATTCTTTATAGAAATGTAAGAACCCCTCTGCACCCATCTTGAATGGAAGACTAAAAAGACCACAATGCAATTCAGCTGAAGAAAAGAAAAAAAAAGCCTATTTGCAAAAGTGCTTTCAAGACCTAATACTCGCAGCAAAACAGTTAAACAGTTGGAGTAAAGTTAACTTGTTTTTCTTTTTTTTCCAAGTTATTTTTATTGCAGTTTTCTATTGAAAAACAATTCAAACAGTGAAACAATGGGACTGAACCGCAGTCCTCAACTCTTTCTCTTTCTCTCCCTTCCCGCTCCCCCCACTCCCACCGGAATGCGGCTAATGTCTCTGATCCAATTGCGAGATCTCTAGAGTTTTAGGTTATGTAAACAGGTCCAGGATGCAGAGTTTATGGGGGCACCACTGTAACATGTAATCACTCTGCAAATGATCGAGTGCTCAACCCCAATCTGCGATGAATTTATGGGTCTCACCCTGGATGTTGTGCGTAAGTCTTTCCATGGTAATATGGGACCAGATTCTTCTGAGCCATTCCTGAATGGTCGGTGGAGATTGCGGTTTCCATTGTTGTGCTATTTCTAGCCAGGACGCTGTTAGGAATCCCATAAAATTCTTTTTTTGGGAGTTCATCAAAGTTTTATCTCTGGGGTTCCACAGTCCACACAACCAAACCTCTTCTTGTAGTTTTCCACCCCATTAAACATGGCTTGCATATGGCTTTTTACGTCTGTCCAGAATTGTAGTATTTTTGGGCAGTCCCACCAGATGTGTCTCCAGTTCCCTGCCAAATTTTATCCTTTCCAGCATTTGTTCTGGGTGGTAGGATACATCTTGTGTAGTCTTTTGGGGGTGTAGTGCCATTGGATCATGACTTTTATCCACACTTCCTTTACCTGAATTGTTCTGGCCCATTTTGGGATGATGCGCCACACATAGTCCCATTGCTCTTTCGGTACCGCTTTCTCCAGCGTTATTTCCCACCACTTCATGTATTGCCATTTGACATTTTCTGTTGGTGTATTGAGAAATCTGTATGTGGTAGATACACATTTTTTGGTTCCGGTATGTGTCAGTATATATTTTTCAAATGGCGACAGATTTCTGTTCACTGCTTGTTTTACACGCGGGGAGGATAGCCAATGATTAAGTTGGTCGTATTTTTCCGATAGACCCAGGAGGTCTCTGCGTTCTGTGAAGGATCTGATTTGTTGTCCGTTAAACATATCTCCGACTTTTGTGCAGTCTGCTTCTTCCCATTTCTGATATGCGCCCTTCTCCATGCCAGGTTGGAATTCCGGGTTGTCCTGTATAGGCATAAAGGGGGCTGCATCAAACGTCAGAATTTCTTTTCTGGTTTCTATGTTCCATATGTCTAGTGGAGTTCTCATCACCTCACTGATGCAGACATTCTGATGTCTATGCTTGATCCATAGGAGTTTGCGAAGTCGATTCCTTGCCACCGCCCTGTCTTGTGCCTCCCATATCTTTTGGGAATTGTCCGGGATACATTCTTTGAGGACCCACAGTTGGGCCGTTTCATAGTACCTTTGGAAGTGTGGAAGCGCCATTCCTCCCCCTTCGCGCTGTAAGTGTCTGGTTCGATAGTCTGATTTTATTTCTGCCAGATGTACGCCGTTGTTGCCTTTGTAAGGGTTTTGAAGAAAGCAGGGGGAATTCGGATGGGGCAGCGCCTGGACGGTGTATAGCAGTCTGGGCAGGACCGTCACTTTTATCACTGTCATCCATGCCCCACCATGAGATCGAGAGCGGGTTCCACTTTGCCAGATCCCTTTTTGTCCTTTCTAGTAGATCTGGGAGGTTTTATGTGTAGAGGTTGGTGATTTTGTTCGTTAGAGTTATTCCCAGGTATTTAATCCCTTTATTTGCTATTTTTAGTTGTAGTTCCGCTGCTAGGTTTTGGATTTCTTTGTTCTTGCCTGCTAGGATTAGAATTTCGGATTTTTGTCTATTGATTTTTAAGCCTGAGATGGTGCCATAGATCTCTATTTCTCTCATTAGCGCCAGAAGGGATTCCTTCGGGTTCGACAGTGCCAGCAGCATGTCGTCTGCATTTGCCATCTATTTGTGTGTTGTTCCCTCCAACCCACCCCCCCCCTTGTCTATCCCTTGTATTTCCGGGGTTTCTCTGATCCCCTGCAGAAGGGGTTACAGGAAGATCGCATATAGCAATGGGGAGAGTGGACACCCCTGTTTGGTGCCTCTTCGTATGTCAATCCTGTCTGTGAGTTCCCCATTTACCGCTACCCGGGCTGATGGAGTCTTGTAGTTTGCCCGTATCATCTTTATATATTCTTCTCCCATTCCCATTTTCTCTAGTATGCGGAATAGCAGAGACCATTCTAGTCGATCAAATGCTTTTTCTGCGTCAAGCGCTAGCAGAATGGCCGCAGATCTAGTGTGTCCAATCTTTTCTATCAGGTGTGTGATCTGTCTGACATTATCGTGGGTCATTCTGTTGGGGATGAATCCCGCTTGTTCTTGGTGGATCAGCTTGGGGAGGACTTCCGAGAGTCTTTTGGCCAAGATTTTGGTATACAGCTTCGCATCCAAATTTATTAGCGCAATGGGGCGGTATGAGCTTGGGGTTTCCGGGTCTTTCCCTGGTTTTTGGAAAACTAGGATCTTCGCTTCATTCATGGGTGGAGTGATCTCTTTGCGGTTTTTAAAGGTATCGAATAATTCTGCTAAGGTCGGGGACAGTTCTCTTATGTATGTTTTATAGAATTGTGCTGTAAACCCATCCGGCCCCGGTGCTTTGTTGTGCGTTAGGTCCCGTATCGCGTCCCCCACCTCATCTGTGATGGGCTCACAGAAGAGGTCTAGTCTTTGCTTTTCCTCTTGCGTCACTGTCTGCAGTGTCACGTTTTCCAGGTAGGCGGTCTGGTCTTCTCTTGGGTTCTCTGTGGCATATCGTTTTTGGTAGTATTGTTGGAAGATCTTTCCTATCTCGGTTGTTAAAGTGCATTTGCGACTGATCGCCATTGGGTTTGTCGTTTGCCCCGTAGCTGTCTGGCCAGTAATTTGTCCGCCTTGTTCGATTTCATATAGTACCATTGCTTCAAATATAGGAGGTGTTTTTCCACTGGCTTGGTCCGTAGGGCCTCCAATTGGCCCTGAATATGTCTGTATGCTCTTTTTACTTTTGATGAGTTGTTGTGTGCCATTTCCTCTTAGTTCGGTGCTCTTTGCTTCTAATTCGGCCTCCCACTTGATGTTTAATTTGTCCCTTTGTGTTTTGAGCGCTATGAAATGACCGCTTATCACCGCCTTATAGGCCTCCCATAAGGTTGACTTAAGAGATGTCCGGCGTAGTATTCTCTTTGAAGTATTCTTGCGTTCGTTCTCTAATGGTCTCTCTCAATACTGGGTGCCGTAGTATTTCCCCCGGTAGTGACCATCTCCATAGGTGTGTTTGTTTGCGCATGGTGGGGAGCCAGATCCAGAGGGGGGCATGGTCCGATAAGGAGATGTCACCCATCTCTGTTTCACAAATCTTCCCTGTTAGGGAGAATTCTCTAACCTAGTAAGTCCCCCAGCAGCTTTGCTGGATTTTTGGGGTTTATTTTTTCTCCTGCCAAGAGTGAGACTCTTTTACCCTCACTCTTGGGCATGATTTGAGATTGTTTCTTTGACTCCAGATGTGTTTTATGGGCTCCTTTACTCCATAGGGTCTCGTGTGTTTTTACTATATGTGTGTTACACAGCACCCTCCGTGCAGTAACACAGGGGTGTCATAGTGACACCCCACCATAGACTCCATACCCTGGGACTGACTACTGTCTCCCAGGGCATGTAAAGTCACCATTGGCTTTACTAGTCCCAAATTATTAACAGAAACCAGTACAAACCATCATATTGTGGACGTACTGGCCAGAGCAATTTGATTGCCCCGGGGTCTGTTAGTCGAGGGGGCACGTCTCCGTCCCCCCTGATCGAGTTTTGGCTGGTGGCAGTGGAAACTACTTTTTATATTCGACCGCGAATATTTTCCTATGGAATTTTCCCATTGTTCGAGGCTACCAACTTTAATTATTTAATTCTCATAGCATCGAACATACCGCCGGTTTATTTAATTAATATTAATTCGCCGGTTGGTATTTTTTGCCAGGACTCGATTCTAAAATGGCGTTTGTGTTCTCTTCTGTGACTCCAACCCAAGTCGAGCCCTTTGTTCCACTTTTTGGCGGGCTTCTCCACAGAAGCCTCCAAAAGTGGTGCCACTCTGTCTGGGTACCACAGAGGGTGTGGGAGGGGGTTTAGGCACCCTGGACTGAGTTACCTTGGTAACTCAAGTCGCACTCCTGTGTGATTGGCCCAAGTGGTGGGCCGGCCGGCTCACCCCTTAGCATGTTTGATTGACAGCTAGACTGAGTGAATGGGGGTATGCTGCATAAAAGCAGGGGTTTGGGGACTGGAATTTCAGAAGTCGCCACAGGACCGAAGAATCCGACGAGGGAGAAGCTGAGCCGACCTGCTACGACGACACCACCGGTGGAGCCCTGCTGAACCGTCTCACCACTTTTCCCAACGACAGAGGAGATCTCCAGCCCAGAGAGTCTTCTTCCGTCGACTGGTGGGGATAACCAGTCTGCTTCCTTTTTCGCTTCCTGGAGCATCTCGTGAGCGCCTTGCCTGTGCCAAGCACCCCTGCAACCGGGATACTACGTTTTACCACTACCGCGAATCAAAGGGTAGTACCTTTAACCGGTAAACTCTGCGGCTGGTTTCTTCCCTGGCAGTGCAACGACCTTCATCTTTCCTCCACGTCGAGACCTTCTCTTCTTCTGGACGACGCAGCGACTTGCACCCGCTGCCAGGAACAACTGCCCCCGCTGGAGGATCCTTTCCACATAAGGTACCGTGTTACGCCTGGCTTCCCTTGCAACCGACTGTACGAGGTAGATTTAGCCCCCGGCTTTCGAACCTGGGTTAGCCTGGGACACCCTGGCTAAACTTTTCTGAGCCTAACTAAAAACCCTTCTGAACTCCTTGCAAGACTTTTTAAGCCTGTTGTCATTTTGTGATCTTGGGTGCATTTGTGCCCTGCTCTCTCCAAGAGTGGGCACGGCCTATAGACTTTGGCTCACAAGTAACTTGACTTTCCTGCCTTGCTTAAGAGTTCCTAAATATTAGTGTGGTGTATTTTCCTACATTCTGCCTTTTTCCCTCCCTTTTTTGTTAACTTATTGGAGTGCCATCTATAGTTAAGCGCTCACCTCTGTCTGGAAATAAGTGGTGTTAACTAAGACTTGTCTGATAAGGAATAAGGGATGTATATATAATAATAGTAACTGTGTTTAGAGTGATTTACAATAATAGTGCTGGAGTGTTTCAATCAGTGTGTTTTTAAATAAATAATGATATACCTTGATACCAAAGCTCTGGTCAGTGTTTGCTTGTGCTATTATGTCCGAGTGCCTATTGTGTATACTTTACATACTGCCTAACTCTTCTTGAGGGAAGTCTGACTGCTCAGCCACAGCTACCAGGTAAATCTGGGTGGTACAGACTGCTACCAAGTGGGTTTACTGCCAACACCTGTAGTCCTAAATCTTTTGCAGTGGTCCCCAAGGGAACTGCACAGGTTTCTGCCCAACATTCCCCAGCATGTTTGAGGACGTCCAGGTGTAGTCTATCCCGGCGCTTGTGCCATGAACATGCGAGAAGTGAGTATAGCCCGGGGTCGAGCCTCCAAGTTTCCTCCAGGTCTTTTCTAGAGCTAATTTTGTCATAGCCTTCTCGAGAGCCTTTGAAGGCGTACCGCACACCCCATTTGTCTCGGGGTTGATCGGTCTGTACATGGGTCCCAACCGATGCTGAAGTCTCCTGTCAAGATGATCTCTGCCCTTGCGAAGGATTCAAATGTATCTATGCAATCCCTTATGAATCCATCTTGGCCCAGGTTGGGGGCGTATATCGTTGCTATTGTCAATGGGAAGCCTTCGATTCGTGCATTCGCGAACAGATATATACCTTGTTTGTCCATCAGCGTTTCTTGAATGCACACATTCAAGGAGTTGGCGAATGCTATTAGCACCCCTCTTTTCTTCTCTGGATCGTTTGCTTGGAGGCTATGTGTGCCTCCCTTGATTCGGGTTTTCCCTTTGTCTTTTTTTTTTGGTATGTGTTTCCTGAAGTGTCAGAACGTCGAATCTCTCTTTGTGCAGGTAGTGTTCCACCTTCTTCCTTTTTACAGGGGAGTTTAACCCTCAGATGTAATAGGTGAGTATTTTCAGCCCCATCTTTTATGTATGTCTTCCTGTCTTATATGTCTCACAGAGATCTGATGTCTTAGGTCTTCTTCTTTCCGGTGTATTTCCCCTCCCCCTTCCCAACTTCCCCCCTCAACTAATCCCACCACCTCCCCCCTCCGCCCATAACTTTCCTGAGGAGGGCTCTGGGCCCTATGTTCACACGGGCGTGTCGCCACTCGCTCCATGCCCTCATATACTCAGGTGTAACTTGGTCGTGGGGGGGGGGTCCTAAACCCCACTTAAGGTTTTCACAGTTCTTCTGTTCTTCCCGACTCTGGCCGACCGTGTATGGTTGCCGGCAGTCACGTCCTTTCTTGCATAGACATGTTTTTGGTGGTGGTTCAGTCAGATTTCTCTCTGTTGCGATGGGGATGGTAGCTTCTTGTGTTCCTGATTCTTGGGAGCGCGCTTCCCTTTGGATGCAATGGTTTGCCAGCCTCTCGGGGCTCTACGTCCATCTGTAGACTCTCTGGCTCGCACCGTCCTCTCGCAGTCTTCTCGCATATTCATGATTCTCAGGCCTTCCTCGCACGCGATTATCCTCCTTTTGGGCGCCCGCCCATGTGAACAAGAGGCCGAAGGGGAACGTCCATTTGTAGCGGATTTGTCTTGTAGCAACTTTCGTGATTGGAGCCATTTCTCTGCGCTTTTGGAGAGTTGATTGTGCCAAGTCTTGGTAAAGTTGAATATTAACTCCATTCATTCTTATCTGGTCTAGCGTCCTTGCTTTCCATGGGATTTGCTCCTTCTGTGCGTACAAGGTCACTGCGACTAGTACGTCTCTAGGGGGCTTCCGGGGTCCCTTTTCCAACGCGGGCCAACTCTATGGACTGAGTATCGCCGATTCTTCTTCATCGATTATGTCCTTAAGACTTGTTGCACTGCAGTTTTTAGGTCTTTATCTTCGACCGACTCTACCATGTTCTTAATTCGTATGTTTGATCTCTGAGACCTGTTTTCCAAGTCTTTGCGTTGTATCTCCAGATTATGTGAAATTCTGGCCAGACGTTCTTGAGTTTCTGCATATTGCTGGGATTCCTCGTCCATGTTCTGAAATGCTCTCTCTAATATATCGGTTCTTTCTTCGAGTTTGCCCATTTCTAGTTTGAGCTCCTGCACAGTTGGTTTCAGTTCGCCCTTCATGGTCTCGAACTGTGTATGCATTGGGGCCATAAATTGATCCTGGAATTCTTGAACTAGTCTCTCATATCTTCCTTAGTGGCCATGTCGGTTCTCTCCTTTGACGCTTTCGGATTCTACCTTGACCTGAGAGGATGCTTTCGGGTGCCCTTGTGTGTCCGTCCCCCAGAGTAATGCCAGATTCTGGTCGTGCTTCCCTTTAGATGTTGTGGCATATGTTTGTCGGCTCCTGGATTTGGACATGTGTGCTGTCTTTGCTCTTCCACGTGAGCCGTCCCACGAGCTTTGATGCCTATTTTGGGTGTTCGTAGTGGATATGAAACTTCGGTGCTCTTAGTGACTCCTCTGTTTTGCCCTCATTGTGCCTTCTCGTGTCTGTATGGTCATTGGAAGTTATGTTGAGCGGGGGGAGGGGACTGTGGAACGTGGCCGCACCTCCCTCCTGTGCCGCTAAGTGTTGAGGTTAATTTCGGTGGATGGATGGATGGATCCCGGATCTTTTCTAGGCCATCTGTTGTATGTGCGGATGCGAAGCTAGCATTAGCATGCGCATGTTATGGGGGGATGGGTGTATGGGGGGGGTGTTTCAGAGGGCTGTCCTTTTGCCAGTCTTGGCCCCCCACCTCTGTTTGGGTCTCTGCGGACCCCTTCTCTTGGAATATCTTACTGTTTGTGCTGTTTGCCTGTGTCTCCCAGGGCTTCCCCTGTTAATTCCTCCTTGTTAGGCAGAAACCTGTGCAGTTCCCTCTGGGACCACTGCAAAAGATTTAAGACTACAGGTGTTTGGCAGTAAACCCACTTGGTAGCAGTCTGTACCACACAGATTCACTTGGTAGCTGTGGCTGAGCAGTCAGACTTCCCTCAAGAAGAGTTAGGCAGTATACAGAGCATACAAAATAGGTACAGAGGCACAGTAGCACAAGGAAATACCGACCACAGCTTGTGTAAAAGTATATAATTATTTATTTAAAAGACACACTTGTAAAATTACACTAGCACAGAAAAAGGTAAGTAAATTCAAAACACAGTCCTAATTACTATATGTACATCCCTAGTTATTTGTTGGGCAAGTCTTAGTTAACACCACTTATTTCCAGACAGAGGTGAGCGCTTAACGTTAGATGGCACTCCAACAAATTGTTTAAAAAGGGAGGGAAAATGCAGAATTAAGAAAGCAATACAGCAAAACACTTTTCAGAGAACCACAGTACGTATTAGAGAAGGCAGTCTATTGAGGAGCAAGGAAGTTCAGTGCCAGGCCCACTTTAGGGAGAGCCAGGCCAAATATGCCCAAGATCCCACAATGTCCCAAAGTCTCAAAAGTCTTTACAGGTGAGTAAAAAAGTTCTGTTAAGCTTAGAAAAGTTTAGTTAGGGTGTCCCAGGCTAACCCAGGTTCGAGAGCCGAGGGCTAAATCTACTCCGTACAATCGGTGGCAAGGGAAGCCGGGCGGAACACAGTACCTTCAAAATGGAAAGCATCCTCCAGCGGTGGCAGTTGTTCCTGGTAGTGGGTGCAAGTCGCGGCGTCGTCCAGAGGAAGAGAAGATCTGGACGTGGAGGAAGGCTGAAGGTCGTTGCACTACCAGGGAAGAAACCAGCCATGGAGTTTTCCGGTTAAAAGGATGTTACCCCTCTTTCGCGGTAGAGGTAAAAAGTGGTATTCCGGTTGCCGGGGTGCTTGACACAGGCAAGGCGGCCACGAGATGCTCCAGCGAGGCGAAAAGAAGGCAAAAACTGGTTGTCCCCACCAGTCAAGGGAAGAAGAAGAATCTCCGGACTGGAGATCTCCTCTGTCGTTGGGAAGTGGTGAGACGGTTCCGCAGGGCTCCACCAGTGGTGTCGTCGTGGCAGGTCGGCTCAGCTTCTCCCTCTTCGGCTTCTTAGGTCCTGTGGCGACTTCTGAAGTTCCAGTCCCCAAACCCCTGCTTTTATGCAGCAAACCCCCATTCACCAGTCCTAGCGGTCACTCAAACATGCTAAGTGGTAAGCCGGGGAGCTCACCACTGGGCCAATCACACAAGAGTGCGACTTGAGTTGCCAAGGCAACTCAGTCCAGGGTGCCTAAATCCCCCTCTCACACACCCTGTAGACCCAGACACAGTGGCACCACTTTGGAGGGCTTCTGTGCAGAAGCCCGCCAAAAGTGGAACAAAGGCTCGACTCGGGTTCAGGGTTACTGAAGCGAACCCAGACGCCATTTTGACGGCGAGTTCTGGCAAAAAATCCCAACCGGTGAATTAATATTAAATAAATAAACCGGCGGTATGTTTAACATTGCACCAAAAAGTGGTGCATTAAAATCAATGGGAAATCCCATTGGGAAATATTCCGGTGGAATATTTCCGTGGTATCTACTGCCACCAGCCAGAAACTCGGCGAGGGGGGACGGGACAGTACCCCCTCGACAAACAGACCCAGGGGCAATCTAATTGCCCCTACCAGTACTTCCACAGTATGATGGTTTGTACTGGTTCTCTTCACAATTTAAGACTAGTAAAGTCAATGGTGACTTTACATGCCCAGGGAGACAGTAGTCAGTCCCAGGGTATGGAGTCTATGTTTGGGGGTCACTATGACACCCCTGTGTTACTGCACTGAGGGTGCTGTGTAACACACATACAAAAACCAATGATAGCCTATGGGGAAAAATACCTCAAAGCCCATAAGCACATTACAAGTCACAGGAATACACTCAAATCATGTCCAAGAGTGAGGGTAAAAGAGTCCCACTCTTGGCAGGAGAATAAAATAAACCCCAAAAATCCAGCAAATCTGCTGGGGGACTCACTAGGTTAGGAAATTCAGCCTAAACAGAGAATTCTCCCTAACACGCCTTACCACCTGTCTTGAGGGAGTCGCCGCCTGTATGTCTCTGCCACCAGCTCCAATGTAGTCTGGGAGTGGGGGGGCCTTCCCCTTGAGTCTCTTCTCCTATATTGGGGCCCCGCCGTACCCTGAACCGTGTCTCCTGTAGTAACTGGGGCTTCTGTCACCCCCGCGGGGAGAGCGCGCCCCCCCCCGCCCTGGCTCCTCAGTGGTCTTCACGCTCCTTGATATGCGCGGCGGGGGCCCGCTCCGACGAGTGCAGTGGGGAAGGTGGGGGGGCGCATGACTCCTGGTCCCCCCCCCCCCAGCTTCTCTGGTGCTCGGTCCCTCTCTTCGTTTTCCATCGTGTCAGTCGTTGTTGGCTGGGGGCCACTCGGGGTCCCGCTCTGCTTTCCCTGGCGGCTCTCTCCAGGGCCGCACCGGCGCATCTCTCCTCGGCTGCTCCCCGCCAGTCGCGGCGATTGCCCGCCTACCTTGACACTTGGGGAGCCCAAACCCTCCGTCCGCTGGCCGGTCCACCGCTTGCCTCGTGATGGCCACTCCAGCACACCCCCGGCCATGGTCTCCGTCGGCTTCCGGGACCCGGATGTAATGGGCGCCGTGTCCCAGTCTTATGCGTAGGCGCTATCTCGGAGCGAAGGCAATTCACCTCTGTTCTCTATTCAACACTCCTCCCGTCTGAGATTACACCACCAGCAGTTCCTGCCTTCTCGGTGACCGCGCCTGCATGTATGGTCTGCTTTGTTGTGTCGGCCCCGAGCCGGGAGACTGAGCACCGCTCACGCACGTCTACCCTGCTTGATCTTGGAATCCCGGTAACTTGTTTTTCATTGCATGACAAAGTAATGCTTGACATAAGATGTGAAAAAAAGTGACATTCTGCAAAAAAATTAAGGCTTTTTAGTCTATAAATGAGATAAAACGATAAGGGGGTTTAAAACATTACTGTGATACTGTACATGTCTTGAAAGAAGATAAAGATGTGTGTAGCTAACTAGTGCTCTGTCTGTGCTTTCACCATAAAAATGCCACGATTGCAGTTCTTATCACCGAAAATTGTGCAAACACAATGGCTACTCGAATGAGCCATCTCTTAGAAAAAACACCCCCATTTAAGTGCTCGCCTTAACAAAGATTGTTAAACGGATGCTCTTGCTGTGCCCGGTCAGCTTGGCTCCTGGAGAGGTGGGGGTGGCAGGGAGTGAGGTGGGGTGGGGCAGAGGATTCAAGAGTATGACAGCGCTGGGACTGCCAGGAAAAAGACTCGTGCACCTCGGAGCAGCCCGGCTCCTCTATAAAACACACTATTAGTTGGTAAACACGTGGTCACACCGAGCGCAGGGCCATTAACGATCCAATTGCTCATGTTTGGGGCTGACGCTGAACTTGCAAGATTGCTTGCTTTGTATAAAAACAAAAAGCATCTACCAAGGTCTGTGAATCATGCAACCTATCCAAGCACGTAATGCACATAGGCTTGGTGATCATTTAATTTAATAAAAACACTGGCTCTGACAGGGACTTCATTGATATTGATATTTTATTTGTATCGCAATCGTACACAAGTGTTTTAGAGCGCGACAAGGCAAGGGAGGGGAACAAGGGAGAAAAAAACAATCTTACTAGGCCCAGTGACATTGAAAACGCGCAAGTGCATGGGAGAGGGAAAGCGGAAAACTGCATGGAAGGGGTTGCGGGGGGGGAGTGGAGAGTGGAGCGAAGGACAACAGAGAAATACTAAAATAAATAAATAATAAAAGGCAACAAACAGTGGCAAGTGCTGGGTTTAAGGCAGCAGTCAGGGTATGTCTGATAAGTGCAGGAAAAAAGGGGGGGTGGGGGGCTGTATGGTTACAGATACAAACTCCAGTGCAAGGGATAGCCGGGAGGCAGTGCAGGTGGGTGGGTGGCAGGGTGAGCAGGTACCTGGGCCGGAAGACAAAGGGTACGCCATGTGCACAGTGCCGAGAGAGAGAAGATCAGCAGGGGAGAGGAAGGGAGAAGGCAGAAGCAAAGAAGGTCTTGAGGTGCTTCGGGAACCGTAGATGGTTCTCCTCAAGTTTCAGTGGCAGGGAAGCTGTTCCAGAGAGAGGCCCCAGCTGAGGTCAGAGATCTAACCCAGCTTGTTTCTTTGAATAACGATTGACCCTGAGGGAGTTCGAGGTAGAGGAGCTTAAGCCTCGATTGCTCAACCTTCGTTACCATATAGAGAATCTTGGCTGGGGTGCTCTGTGCTTCTACTCTGCCATATAGAGGGCAGGAGTACAGAAACCCCCCTCCCGTTCTTTCCATCAGCAGATGATGACTGTTCAGTTCCCTACAAGTGCCTCGACGTGCTTCAAAAAGGCAAGGGAGAAATTGCAGTCAGGTACCTATTACTGATGTAATAAGGGAGCCTCTAGAGCCACCCCGATCCGAAGCATTTTTAGGGCACAGCCAAACTCAGCCCTGGCACACTTAAAGCGAGGTCCTAACCACAGAAGGGACCCAAAGAAGAAGAACGACTCACTTGGTGTGGGATACCGATATCTTCATTACTTTTAACGATTCTCCTTCCTGGTGCTAACTAGCCTGATTCTGTTAGTACTGAGTTCAGTACTTCCATTACCTACTTCCTTTTTTTTAATAAGAAATCAAGTACATTGCTAGGTTTGTTTTGTTCCTCCCTCCTTGTGACAGAGGCTATGTTCACATTTACTGAGTCATGTTTAAACCCATGGGATAGGATACATGTGTAAATAACACAATAAGATAAAACACCAATAATGGGGAATTTAAACAGAGTAGAGAGACTTGCTTAAAACTAAAAGGTGCAGTGACTAACACCTGCCAGATGGAATGACAGCAGTCTACTTTTAACAGTCATAGGACTGGAATTATAGGATTGTATTGCAGGATTTATCAGTCTGACCTACATTCCAACATTATCAATTCCATTCAGGAGAGGTTTGGTCATTGCTGGTTTTAACATTGCATTCTGGGACGTGCAGTCTGGATTTCTGATGGGGAACTCCAGGACTACAGGCCCCATAATGCAAAGTTAAAATCATGACTGGACTAGAATCTCCCAAATTCAATAAAGAAAGTTGGCATGTATGATCTAAACCAACGATAAGTCGGAAGTTACAAATAAAATGCATTTGTTTCCAATCCAACAGGGTTTAGTAATTTTTGTGATACAAGTAAGGGAGAGTACTGTACTTTAATAAACTGGCTGACACCCCAGTAATAAGTTACAGATTAATTATGTTGAAGCAATGCAACTAGGTAACAAGGCATAAAATAAGCCGTGTCGCATAGCAATTTGCTATGCAATTCTGTAGTTTTGCTAATCAAATGAACACTTGTGTAGCTAAGTTAGCTATTTAAGTTGCCCTCTTCAATGAAAGCACAGTTCGCCCTGCATTACTCTCTTGCCGTTGGTGCTATGTTCACCCTCTTTTCTCTGTTCACCTCAAGTGCTACTGTAGGGAAAATGCAGCAGTAATCCTCTTCTCCACTCTTAAGTACCAAATGCATGTGTAGGAGTGAAATATTTTTTTTTTTTCAAATAATTAATTGCAAGCCAGAAGTAATTGGGATGGTACTTTTATTGAGCTTTTTATATCCTGTCTGTGTCAACTTTATATCTTTGAAAAAGACAGTCATGCAATTCCATTCCTAAAATGTAAGTTGTTAAATAATACAGAATTAAAGTATTGAAACTGTAAAACCTTGCATCCATCCACGCTTTACAGTAAAGTTTAGGTTAGTGTATCTGAATTTCATAGTGCCACATTTTTCACTTTGTTGGGGAAGATGCATCATGTTGACTAGTGAACTTTTGAAAATGCACATTATCACATGATCAAATGCTTTTGTTAGCAAACCTATTCATACATCTATATCACTCAGGTCCTATTACATAACTTTATACGTAACCTGCAGGTTGTGTACATCTTGAAACTGGTGCTCAACCCATACTCCGCTACTTTCTTTATTATAAACCTGTTGCTTTATACCACTGTCATGATCTCTGCTTCCAAAAGATCAGGACTTGCCCGACTCCCTTGGAAGCAGACCCATAACCCCGGTTCCGAGTGCCAGCCAGTCCCAATTGGGACCTTTTGGACCCTGTCCTGGCGCCAGTGGCACCAGGCTCATAAAGATGCCCAGTCCCAGCGCTGGAAGCGCCGGGCTCATAATGCTTGGGTGGACTTACCTGCAGCAGACCATGCTGCTTACTTACCTGCCAGTTGAACCCCTGATCCTCTTCTGTTTGGGACTACTTTTCCTGTTGGGTGGGGCAGGAGCCACTCCCTAGGTTCAGAACACTGGAACTCTTCTGGAAAGCAGGAACTCTTTTCTTACCTAGGCGTGGCTGTGGAAGGAGACACCTAAGCACTACAGGAGGCTATTTAAACCACACCCGATGGATGAATCTTGCTTTGTGTTATTCTGCATTCTCTGCAGCAGAACGCTCATCGTGTCTTCTGCTTCTGATCCTGGGCCTAAGGGAACAAAGGCTCATCATCCTGGAATCCAGTCTTCAGCAGCACCTGTAAAGACAAAGAAAGAACAGGTTAGCACTACGGTCTTCAGTGGCAGCGCATCTCTTACCTGGTCCATCGGCTGTCACCAACGCCTCGCGCTGCATTCCGGCATCTGAAAGACAAAGGCTTACCTACTCTTCGCATGCTCCGGAGGTCTTCGCACTGCATTCCGGCATCTGAAAGACAAAAGCTTACCAGCTCTTCGCACGCTCCGGAGGCCTTCGGCGCTGCATCCCGCATCTGAAAGACAAAAGAAGGTGCGTTTAAAGACATTGGGCAACTTTATTACTCACGTGCCATTACTCCTTCCCACGCCGAATCCAGTGGGTATTCCAGCACCCTTCAGCTTCTCTAAAGCTCCGAACTTGTACCTGCAAGATAAAAGGGACAGTTAGTGCGCATCGTGAAGCAGGCTACAAGCGCTTACTTACGTGCTTCCAGGCGCTTCTATTCCTCACGCGGGTTCGATCCTCAACTCTCATCAGCCCGCCATCCGCCATCGCCGGAACCCTGCAAAACAAGAGATATCATTACAAAAGACTTTTAAGACATTTGAAGTGCCCAGAACTTACCGTTCGTGCAGTTAACGACCGACAGCAGTCCTCTGAGGTCAAGAGGCCTGCACCCTTATCCAGTGAAGAAACTGGTTACGGCACCCTGCCCCGAGGCAGATGGAGAGCTCGGCGTTCACTTACCTAAGGTGAGGGCGTTAACCTTTGGGGTTCTACAGGAGAAGAGAAAGGGAAGAGGAGAGAGGCACCCAATAACCCCAGTTCATTAATCCCATATTTTCTATCTGCAGACATCTTACTCTTCAAGTCAGACATACAGTGCACAGAGGTCCAGCCCAAAGAGCCAACCGTGTGTTACACATCACCTTTGAAGATACGGCATTCACCCAGTCAAGACCGGCGCCTCTGCGGGAATCAGGTGAGCATTACAACCACGTACCCTGAAAGTGAGATGACCACAAGCTACAATATTCCACCTAGTTTGGCCATTTCTCTGTCTACTACACAATCCGCTCTGCTTAGTCTCTTTCTTTCCTCTTACATAATAAATACACAAAGCAAACTAAATGCTTACGCAAAGTAGTGATCAATAGTTCCATCCAGTCTGTAGATCTACTGATCTACTGCAATAACAAACACTGTAGTTAGCTTCTAGAGCTTGCTTTGCTTTATGATTGTATTATATATTACCACCTGTAGGAGACAGCTGGACATGTTTTCCGAGCCTTTTTTATCATATCTATTTGTGTCCATTCATGCAACTAACATTTTACAGACACTCATTTATGGCTCGCAAAGTTCTTTCACCCACTCAATTGAGTAGATTTTATGAAGGGCGGGTAGCGTTTACAAGAGGTGTTTGGAACCTTTATTTAACATCTACTTTGTCTGCAGTAAATGTCAAATAAAAGTTTCACTGTGCATGCCTGGACTCTGGGGGGCAGCATTATGCCAAACAAAGTGGTTTTGTAGTGACATGCACCATTATACAGAAATTGCATTATAAATGTGTTGTCCTCCGTTGCTATGGGTCAAATGCATGTCTCTTAGCTTAAATAGGTAAACTAAGTTACCCGACCTGCAGGTCTAGCTGAAGTTTAACGGATTTGCAAGGCCTGAATGACTCCTCTCACAAATGTCGTATTTCAGCGGTAAGCAAAACTGCTGTATTGTTTCTCATTTCATGTCTTGGGTACAAATAACATCCGGTGGCATTAACAATATTAGTACAACATTGCTAATCAAATGGGTCCGTTTGCTAATCAAAAACATTTTAATTAGCAAACTCTGCTAATCAATTTTTGGAAACTAATTTATGCCTTGAGGTAAAGCTAAGAATTTCAGGGGAAAGAGAAACAGGAGCGTGGTTAGATGATATTAGCCATTGCAGTGTCTGATCCCTTACCAGCTCTTCCTGTATCTGCTGGGCTCGCCTCCTTAGTTGAGCATTATATTGGCGGCTTAGAAATCGACTAAAAAAAATAAATATCACATATCAAAAGGTCAATTTAACTATTATACATCATTTTAATTGACATGACAACAAACCCATTTTGCCCATTCAGGTTATCGGATGTTGTTTATCTTGCTAAACAAGACTGCCTTTAACTTTTATTTAGATTATATATATATATTATATATAGGCTCAATAGTACAGTTATAAGTTACAGCTGTAATAAAACACAATACATACAATCATCCGTGTAATACAGTGTTAGGAAAGATGTTTTTTGCTGCTTTCCTCCCACAGATTTCAATGGGACGCCTTTTCTTTTTGCTTTGTTTTAACTCCTGGCCTGACTTTTTGGAGGTAGGTAAAGCCTTCTACTTTACTCCCCTTGCCTTGTGGTCATTTATATGGGGAGACAAAATAGTCCATAAAACGATCAGTGCTGAGAGACTGTTTCCCTTTATGGATTTCTTGTATTTTGACAACCGCACGCATCACCGCGGTTAGCATACCTTGTATCCTTCCAACACTTTCTTTTGTAATTTCTGGATTACAAATACAATATGTCCAGGATAAGCTGGTGGCAGAAGATATTTTCCTACCATGTTTTATTTATTGGTCATTTGTAAGGAACTTATACATCAATAAAATTGTGTATCAAAGCGCCCACAGGGCAAAGGAAGGGAACAAGGAAAACACAAAGAACAATGAAAAAGGCAAAATACAGAAAGAGCGGTCCTACTAGGCCTTGTGAACATTTGGATCGTGCAAGTGCAGCGAGAGAGAGGGGACAGGGGAGGGGGACACGTGCTAGAGGGTGCACAGGGGGTGGGTGGGTGGATGAAGTGCCAGGGGGACAGTCGCAAGGCAACAGGTAAGTGCAAGAGCCAGATGCAAAGGCAACAGTTAAGTGCCAGGTAATGACACTTCGATGGAGGGGTGACCAGCCCATAGAATAGGTGCAGGCCTGTGAGGTGGAAGAGGCCGGGTGGTGCCCAAGGGCAAGTTCAGTTGGTGGGGGAATACTGCAGGAGATTGGACAGAAGGCCTGGACCCAGAAGGACACAAGGGACAGTCCACCAATCACAGCTACTGTGGGAGTTTAGCATGGGAGGGAGAGAGGGAAGGAGGAGGAGAAGAGGAATGTCTTGAGGTGTTTGCGGAACTTGAGGAGATCTTGTTCAAGACAGAAAGGGGGAGGCTGTTCCAGAGGAGGGAGCCAGCTTAGGAAAGGGAACGGCCACCCGCTCTCTGCTTAGAGAAACGCTTGACAAGCAGAGAGTTGGAGGATCAGAGGGATCTGGTGGGGGAAAATGTGGTGAGGGGAAGTTGCCGATCCCGTGGCCCCTGGCCCCAGACAGCCTTATGGATGATGCAGAGGCATTAAAATTTGATCCTTGCAGCAACCGGGAGCCATTGGAGAGATTTTAGGGCTGGAGAGATGCGGTTCCAGGGCTTAAGGCCAAGGATAAGTCTTGCAGCCCTAATCTGGATTAGCTGGAGAGGGTGCATACAAGAATGTAGATTGAGGAAACAACGGTTGCAGTAGTCCATCCTGGAGAGTACCAGAGCTCTGGAGACATTGAGCTTCTGGGGGAAGTGAGGAAAGTGAGGATACCCTTGAGGAGTTAGAGTTGGAAAAGGGCCTTCTTGGCAAGGTCCAAGATGTGAGGAATGCAAGAGAGAGGAGTCGGAAGATAACTCCAAGGTTCCTGGCCTCAGAGGAAAAGAGAACAGGAGTCCCGATAGTCTTGCTGGCATTGAGACAGAGGTCGTTGGAGGTACACCAAGACTGGATAGCGGACAGACAATCAGGAATGATAGAGGTCAGAGGAGATGCAGAGGGTAGTCTGAAGAAGAGTTTGGTGTTGTCTGCCTAACACTGGAAATGTGGTGAAAAAGTGGAGATAAGGTGAACAAGGGGAGCGAGATGGATGTTAAAAAGCCAGGGCGAGGATTCCAAGATGGCGGCCGGCGGAGGACTATGTGCATGAGCGTCTCTCTCCACCGGGCTGCAGCATTATCAGTTAAATAAAGCTTTGTGGTGCGGTAAGCCATTTCCCCTTCTAAACAAAAACGAGAAGCAGATGAAGAGCAACATCGGACACTCGATACGAGCGCAAAGTAGAGAGGAGACGAACAAGTTATCCCCCAGTGCAGGGAGGGGCACGCAGGCCATAAAACAAAAAGGAGGCTCTGGTCCCGAGCCAGAGACAAGAGGAGACACCCTCATCCCTGAGTGTGAAGAGGAACACCCTCCCCGCACGGGAAGAAAACACCCCACAGGAGGACGCGAGTGCTGGGAGATTAAAGGTGAGAACCAGAGGACAAATGAGGAGGGAAGCAAGGCAGCACCCCCCTCCAACACACAGCCCCCCCCACAAATCAAGGGAAGGCGATCAGGAGGAAAACTCCAGCAGGTTGGTGTTACGCTCACCTGGTCTCTGCGGGGGTGTTGGGGCACGGTTGGAGCGCTGCCTGGACTGGACTCCTCTGACTCAGGCTCAACCCCCAGCTGCTGTAGAGTGGACTGCTCTGGTTGCTGGCATTACCCTTGGTAGAAGGTAAGAGGAAATGAAAATGCTGCGGTTGAATTGCGATCCCCCTCGAACCCTTCGTGCCAAAATAAGGTGAGCATGCGTTTTCCCACATGATCTTACCAGTTGTTTTGTAAGGGTGAGCTCTCCATCCTGCTTTCTCTCAGCAGGGGCGCCGAGGATGGACCAAGTTGCGTCACTGGTCCGTGTGTGTGGCAGCCCAGACCGGCTGTGACCAATCCACTGTGAAGTTTTTCGTAGCTGCGATTATCGTCCGAGTCCTTTTGTATTGACTTTTCCCCAATGATTATTGTCCGTAATGTTTCTAATGTCCCTTCTCTCCCTTAATAGGTGTTAAGATGGCCACGCAGAGTCACGGTGATGGAAGCAAGTTCAAACGGTGACAGAGGGGATTTTGGAAGGCCCCACTGAAAGTTAAATTGGGTTTCCGGATGTTTTGCGTTTGCGTGTAGCGCAGCCAAGCATTAAATGTTTATGAAGTTGCTACCCTTGTGCGTTCTTTTTCCCTTGCAGGTACGGCCCGGCGACGCTTGGAGAGCGGTTATCCGAGGACCTATTGGCGGCCAGATGGATGGATCTGTGAGGATGCAGAGCTGAAGGATGTCTCCAGTTGGAATTGGGTAAGCAGCACTTCGAGCGATGGCGTGGCTGGACTCGGGTAAGATGCACGCTGTAGTTGCAGAGATGTAATCAGGTTAGCTGTGCTTCGAGCGATGGCGTGGCTAGACCCAGGTAGGTGCGCGCTGAAGATGGAGTTCCAGAGGCTGAAGAGAAGCGTGCAGAGCTGGAAACAGGTAAGGAGCTGTAGATGGCAGTAAGCGTTATGCTGCACACAGCAGACTAACGCGAAGCGCCTGCATGCGGGTGGTGTTGGTTTATATAGCCTGGCCCCAGCCACTCCCCTTAAGACCCGCCTTGTGGCCACCACCTTACCATTCCCTCAGACTTCTGCACGTGCTCCCAATGCTTTTGTATGGCCACACCCGGCCTGGATGCACGTGCCTTAGGCACACCTTCATATGCAACTCCTGGGCCAAAGGCGCCAGGACTGGGTCCATTTGGACCCTTTGGAGCATGAAGGTAATGGCCCTTGACCAGTGGCCATGACAGTTGGCCCAGAGAACGGAAGGTAGGGGGGCTACAGGACAGAGTGGAAGCCCGCCCAGTAACTACAGATTCTGAATAGCCTAGTAAGGGCTATCATTTGGAAAACAAAATAAGGGGGTGGGTCCAATGTAAGGGCTGAAAGCACAAGGAGGAAGAAGCCTAGAGAAGGGAAGGAGCGGCTGAAACACGAGCGAGGCCCCCCTCACAGAGCAGCAGAATACCTAGATAGGTCAGGACTTCAAAAGTCCGGGGGAACCTCAGCGACGAGGAGCGCCATCCAGAAACCGGAAGGGTACGGTGAGTGGAACAGCAAGAGGCATCTACGGGGTCAAAATTCCTACACCAGCGCAGATTAGAAGCATGAGACAAATTAACAGGGACATACTACAATAACACAAAAGGGTCCACTTGCCCAAGACAGGGGGGAAGGTGGTGCCGGAGACTCAAACAAGACAAGAAATGAGCATTAAGCAACTCTGGAGCTCCGAAAACACAACACACCCAAAAAGCAGAGGAACACGCAATAAACCACAAATGCCAGAGACAATACCAGAAGGATCTATGGCAGTATGTAAAGAGGACATGCAGACATGGTTCAGGGAGTTCCAAGAACAGTTTAAAGCCTACTTCCAAACACAGTTTGAAACATTACAACAAAAAAAAAGAAACAATCGGTACAAGAGTTGAAAGTGGATGTGGTCAAACTGGAAGAAAGAACTGACAACTGGAAAAGGTGGTGCAAAATATGAAAGACGACGCACAAAAAAGTGACGAAACCATGGAACACTTAGCACGTCTGTCACATAACTTCAGAAATCAGTCTCGAAGATCTAACATCAGAATTAAAAAACTTGTGGAAACAGTGAAAGACAAAGATCCAAGAGGCAAGGTGCAACAAATCTTTAAAGACATTTTGGCAAACTGTAGAAGAAGTGATTCAACTGGATCGGGTACACCGAGTAGGCCCGCGGAGGATGGCCGACCCAAGCACACGCTCAAGGGATGTACTAGTGGCCTTATCCTCCTACAGTCAGAAAGTACACATTTTGAGGAAAGCGAGGACGGTGGGTCGATTAAATGGAGAGGAAATGCAATTATACCAAGATCCCGCACAGTACAAGCTCCCAAAAAGGCGGGGGATGGGCCCAGTAGTGAAACATTTGGTGACAAAACAAATAAGTTATAAATGGATGTTTCATTTCGGCTTACTCTTTTCATGGGAAGGACGACAACACAGAATCACGACATGTGAAGAGGGAGTGCAGATTTTGAACATACAAGAGGAGAGTGAGGAAGGTGGCGAAGAACAACAAAAAGGAGACAGAGGATGCAGAAAGCTGTGGGAGTGGAAAACAGTGTAAAAAAAAGGGAAATCATGGCACAAGAAATTAACAACGAAACAAAGACATTTGATAGAGATAAACAACGTCACAAGCAACAAGAGCGGAGGGGAACGAAGACAGAAACTACACCTCAGGAATGGGGTTTCAGACTTTAACAAGTATGAGTAAGCATGCGGCCCATGGAGGGGAAGGGGAGAAGAACTTGGCATCCTTAGTGGGGTTTAGCATCCCCCACGATGACTCTGGGTTGTTCTGAGGGCCAGGCGCGACAGACAAGCCATCCGGGTGATCATAGGAACCTGGGCCCTCCTCAGGGAAAGGAAAGGGTGGGTGGGCACTGATTTGGGTGCTGTTGGTGATCTATGGGGAAGGAGGCAGTGGAATTATGGGGGACCGTCAGAAGAGAAAAGAGGATGGGCAAGGATCTGCGAAGAGGGGGGATAAAAGATGGGGAGCACTCAAATGAAGGACCTTAAGGTATTGACATATAATGTAAGGGGATTGAACACCCCAGTGAAGAGGAAAAAGATGGAACATTTTCTGAGGAGAAAAACTTTTGATATCCTCACGTTTCAGGAGACATATGTAAGAAAGACAATGGTAGACTCAGAATTCTAGGGTATATTCAACTGCATCAAGCAAATACGGGAGAAAAAAACGGCGGGCGTAATGATCACATTCCATGATGGGCTGGGAGCACAAATTCAGGAATCTATGGTGGATAAAAAGGGGAGGTATATATTCCTAAACGTGGTCATGGAAGACTACAAGGTCACACTAGCCTCACTCGATGCCCTGAATACAGGCCAAGATGGGTTTTTGAGAGAAACCCCATTGAAATTACAGAACTTCTGTAAAGGAGATATCATAACAGCAAGGGATTTTCATATGGCATGGGCTCCAATACAGTATAGGAGCGGGAACACACAACAGGCAGCACAGGCCCGACCAAGGGATTACGGCGGAAGATGGACACATTAACGCTCCACGATATTTGGAGAATAGTAAGGGGACAGGAGCAGGGCTTCACACATTCTCCCCACCCCCCCTCCCCCCATGTACATTCCTCCATGTCTAGAATAGATTACATTTGGGCCTCCACAGGGCAACTGGGAAATGTTCGGGACGTAGAACTAGGATCAATCTCATTATCAGACCATGCCCCACTGTGGATGAGTATAACAATGGAAGAGAGGAAATCGGGGCTCTGGAAATGGAAATTTCCCACAGAGCTTCTATATGACCCAGTTCAGGCAGGAAATCTCAGAGAAAAGATCTATTTATATTTTAGAGAAAATGAAACAGCGGAAGTACCACAGGAAATAGTATAGGATGCATTCAAGGCAGTAATGAAGGGGCACTTGATAGCACTCAAAGCAAGGAGGGCTAAAGAAAGGAACCAGTGGGAAAAGGAACTTGAGGGGAAACTGAGTGAGATCCAGGAACAAATTTCAAAGCACCCTAGCAACAAACTAAGAAAGGCAATGAGACACGTGCAGGGACAACTGCAAGCTATTAGAACGAAACAGGCCGAGAAGGGACTACGATATTTGAAACAATAGCATTATATCAAAGCCAACACATCAGACAAGCACCTAGTTAGGCAATTACCAGAGAAAAAACGCACCCAACCAATGATAAAACTACAGAACAATCTAGGACAGGTAAAGGCAACAAACTAGGACATGGGGAAAATATTTAGGGAATATTACCAAACATTATATACATCCGACGATCCATCAGAACATGAACAGGAGGTATATCTGAGGATGCTAACACTTCCACAGATATCAGAGGAAGAGAAGGAACTATTAGAAAAATCATTTCAGACTTACCATTAAATAAGGCTACGGGGCCCGACGGATACACTTCGATTTTCTACAGAAAATAACTTGGCCACTACCCTTACGAGATTGTTTAAAACAGTGAAGACTAAAGGAAACATTACCCCATCAATGAATGAAGCCAAACTGGTGGTGTTCCACAAACGGGAAGGATCCGGTATTCCGAGGGTCCTACCTCCCAATAGCGTTAATAAATCTTACACAAAATTATACACAAAGATACTAGCAAACAGACTCACTCGGCTGCTAACAAAATTAATAGGACTTGATCAGATCAGGCTTCATACCCTCAATGCAGACATTTGATAATACGCGAAGAATAGCCCATCTAATAGAAAAAAATAGGAATGACACAACATCCAGCAATTTTAGTGTCATTAGACGCTGAAAAAGCATTTGACAGGATCGAATGGCCCCTGCTGTTCCGCATATTATAACAAATGGGGTTTGGGGAGAAATGTAGCCAAATGATGAGGCAACTATAAATCCCTGGGGATCCTTATCGCCCTGAATGGAATACTTACAGAGAAAGCCATACTGGGACGGGGCACTGTTAGGCAGAATTGCATGCAGTTCCCTCCGGGACCACTACACACAATTAGTACTACAGGCGTTAGCCAAACCAACCTTTGGTATAAGTCTGTACCACACAGTTTTTGGTAGCGAGCTGAACCGCCAGGCTTATCTCAAGAGTGAATGTGAGCAGTACTAGTAGTTACACAGAGGACTTTCAATCACAGTGGTTCAAGTAGACACTTATACTCAAGGTTTCTTGGTAAAACACTTATTCATTTATTACAAAATCATTTAGAAAACATTTCACTAGAAGGAGGCAACTTAATATTATAAACCAATACACTTCAATACAAAGGTTTTAAGACAATTTGAGCTCCCCTGAAATAGGAGCTAAGTGGCAGTTTAGTTACTTAGAAGTGAGCAAAAAAGCACAAGGTAAGTAGAATAGATCACATATACTTGTTAGACAGTGCAAATAGTTTCAGTGCACCAGAAGAGTTCAATTCAAGTAAATGGGCCAGGCCAAAGTCAATGGGCTAGTGTTCAGGATAGGAAAGCAGTTCTGGTATCAAACAGTAAAGTCTTTGCAAAAATATTCTCAGAAGTAAAAGAAAAAGAATCAAGTTTTGGCTCACAAGCTGATTAGGCCTGCAAGTTGGGAAAGTTTCACAAACAACTACGAGAGTGGCGTTCTTTCAATCGGGTTGGCCCAGTACCTTAGTATGAAGAAACAAATGCAGCTGAAGTTGTTCGTTCCTGGCAGTTCCTGCAGATCTCATTGTTCCTGAGCCTCAGTCGTGGGGACAAGAGGGAGGACGTCGGGGGACTCCTGCACTGCACGTGATCATCGGAAAACGCAAACAAAATGGAGTCGCTTCAGTTAGAGTAGCTGTTCTTCAAGTACACAAGCTGGTGTCCTTCCCCCTGGTTAATCCTAACCAGCTTCGAGAATGGTATCCAGGTGGCTTACGAGTTGATTGGTCCCACCACCTCAAAGGAAGAAGTCATCCTTGAAGGGGCTTCTCTGTCGAGATGAACTTGGCAATTCAGACCTGCAGCAGGGCTTCACCGAGCTTCACCAGGCAAACCAACGATCCAGGAATTGCAGCAGTCGTCCTCTTCCAGCTCGTCTTCGGTTCTTTCGCTCCAGTGGTCGACTCTGCTTTCCAGTCCAAAAGACTTGCCATTTAAACAGTTCTCTCCCTTTCATTACAGCCTGGCTGTCACTCACCCAGCAGGGTGGCTGTCCTTGCCGGACAGTCAGCCAGCCAATCACGCCTGAGAGCATTTGAGTCTCCTAGGAGACTAAGCACAGGGAGTTTAGAGCACCTCCCTCACTTCCTGCCCATCCCAGACACTCAGACACCAGAGGTGGTTTTCAGTCCTGAAGCCTGCCAAAGGCATACGAACAAAGGGACCAAGCCTGGTTTGGCACGCAGAGTCAAACACTAGAAGGACCTTTCCAAAAAGAAACAGCGAAAAGAGAAGACGGTACCCGTTTAAAGAAAGGGGCTTAAGGCACCATCTTGAAAAACATGGCTCCCGTGATTTTTAGCTACCGGTGTTCACGGTTGTGAAAAATCATGTTAGTTTGTTATAAAACCACTGCCACCAGCCTTTTCCAATAGAAAAGGGTAGAATTTTACTGCTATGTGAGTATTTAGACACAGGGGATACTAGGTAACACCTCCAGCACTCAATTGTAAGATGGTGTGTGCTGGGTCTATAAATTTGGAAAGACTAGTAAAGTCAATTTCACTTTACATACTCTGGGAAATAGTAGTTTATCCCAGAGAAGGTATTTAACCCTTTGGGAAGTCTAAAAAGACATCCCTGTGTCACTGCACGGAGGGTGCTGTGTAACACACATGAAAAGATGATGCATATGAGTTCTCTAAAACTCCATAAATCAAAGAACACAAGTGTAAAACACACATAAAAATAGATGAGTGGGAAAAAAGGCTCACACTTTTTCCAGGTAAGAAAATGAAGTCCTCAAAAATCCAGCAAAGTTGCGGGGGGGGGGGGGGGGTGGGGGGGGAGTTTCTAAGGTGAAGGGAATTAGCACATTTATGAGAATTGAATTCTCCCTAACAGGCACTAAGCAGGGTTATCCCCTGTCACCGTTGTTGTAGGCTATTTATTTAGAACCATTATTGTTTAAAATTTGTGAGACAGACCAACCAGCTCAGGAGAATAGAAATGACGAGAGAAACACAAAGCAATAGCATATGTGGAGGATATGCTGGTCGCAATGACGGATCCCGAAAAATAACTCCCATTATTAATGAAAGAACTCGATAAATATGGGAGGATATCAAGACTAAAAATAAAAAGGCAGAAATCAGGAATCCAGAACCTATCGAGAGAGCAGGTAAATGATGGTTCTACCGAAATTGATTCACTACTTTCAGGGACTCACCATTCTGGCAGGGGAGGCGGGGTCACAGAGAGGAGTTGAAAACTGTTGGCATGAATATGCTGGTATTGTATAAGAAACCAATACAAATATGTGGAAAAACCAAAAAAAGCCAGAGCAAGAAGAGCCCTGAGAATGCCAAAGGTGGAGATAGAGGTGGGTGAAGAGAAGGAACCCATGACGACATGGGAGAAACTGTCAGTGAGGAATGAGGTCAGCCAGTCCAGTGCCCGCTCAGAGATACCTAGAGTATCATGGAGCTGTTGAATGAGGGTGATGTGGTTAACTGTGTCAAAAGCAGAGGAGCGATAGAGCAGAATGAGGAGAGCAGGTGAGTTAGAGTCAATAGAAGCTAGCAGTTCTTCACATGTGTCCAGGAGAGCAGTTTCTGTGCCTCTGGATGCTCGGAATCCAGAGTGCGAGAGTGCGATAGTGCGAGAAAAGGATTTCTTGAGTTTTAGAAGTGAAACGGGTGGCCAGTGCAGAGGGCCTGGCAAGGAAGAGGTGAGGTAGAGACTGCAGATTGATTGGCTAGTTCCTTGCAATTTTTAAAGAGTTCAACCATGTTCGTGTTGTTAGAAGCTCCCGAGATGCGGGCCTGGATGGGAGCCCTCTTCTTGAAGCAAATGGAGAAACAATATTGTCTTTGTAGAAGGTGGCAGGCCAGTTTATCAGAGGATGAGCTTGAAGTCTGCCACTTCAGTGGGTATACAAACGCATCCAACAGTTGGGGTGTCTTTGGTATTTTGGTTTAAAGTGCAGAGATTGAGTTGGGTAAATATAGACTGCCCCCTCCTTTAATGTCTAGAAGTAAACTCCATTTATTTATTTTGATATCAAAATTATACCCAGCATACTACACATACAGGGAGGAACTAGTATTAAGCAAGTTGTACCATCACTGCAAACCTGCCCTTTTTCCAATTCTAGAATCTCATCGGAATAGTATGAATCTAAACTGGCTTGCTATGCATCGACTCAACTCACTTTTGCATGGATTGGGCCCGACTTCTAGTGTGAGACTCATATTATCAATTGGAGAAGAATGTGTTAACAGGGAAGTGGAATCCTTCCCTCTGATTAAACCCTATTATAGGCTCATGGTGCCCGAGAACTTGAGAAATGATGTTCTGGCACAAACAAAACAACCATTCAGATTGAGGGCTCGGACAAAGTGGTTTATTTTGACATGATAGGGGATGTATCTTTAGGTATCAAGAATAGGGTTATTTGGTATAGCCTTATTCAGAACCATCATTAGAGTCCAAATACGTTATATTGTTTAGGTTTAGACCGCACTGCACTATGTTGGAGAAAATGCAGCCATATGAGTCACTTGTACAAAGGTTTTGGTTCTGTGAAAGAGTGCAGACTTTGTGGGATTATGTTTGGAGGTGTCCATCTGCAAATTTAGGATGCACCGTTCCTCGTAATCCCAAATTATTGCAATTTGGGAAAGTTATCCCCTTAGTTTGAATTTGATGGGTTAACCAAAAAGGTAATACACTTGTTTTATTCTCTGTTATTCTTTTACAATCAAAGCGTGATGGCGTCCTCTTAATTAGTCAATAGAATAGATCATCATCTGTATTATGCTTAGTAGAAAGAGTATTTTTTTGCAAAGGCTCAAACCCCAACCACCCGAGACTTTTTGGGAAATTTAGAATAATTTAGCTTAATGGGCATATATGTGTAATGAGTAACTCCTATTGATACCAGTGGTTGTCATGCATATGATTCAACAAGAAATGTTTTGGGATAACGTTTGTATGAAATATTTGAAGGAGGAAATGATTTTATGATGTAGATAGTGCATGATGTGGTAAAGTGCATGATATGGTTAATTAGATTATTACTGATGGTCTGGAATGTTATAAACTTTGTATTTTCAAAACTATTAATAAACAATAAATAAAAAAATGTATCTGAAGAAGACAAATGAATGGACATGTAAACAAGCCGATGATAAATACTTGCAGATGCTGGCAGAATGCAATAAAGTTCTAGAGTGCAAAGACTTTTTGGCAAATCGTGTAACAAATCAATTCAGAAAGCTTTTCTGCCCAAACTGGAATATTCAATGGTCTTCCATTTACCAAACAGTACAAAAGTACTGGGTCATTAAAGGCATCACGGTAGCACATAAAATCATGCTGAAGAGCTTGAAAACTACTTCAAATACTTCTAATACATCTAATACACAGATTCAAACTAGGATGCAAGACGGAATTCTGAACATCTGCCCTATTGCATTAGATTAAGGGCAAGTGCACAAATATTGTAATAAGGCACTCTGTAGAACTTCCTTTTAATAATTATAAAACATGTGGGTATGAAATTAGAGGGTATTTTACTGTATTTAGGTCTTAAAATAAGGTGTATGAATTTTTCTATTAGGCTAATCGTAGGAGCTCTATTATAATAAAATGTTTTATATAGCGTTTATAATCCACAGGTATTTAAGCGCTGAGATAAGTTATTATCCCACTACATGGAACTCAGTTTACAGACCTCAGAAGGATAAAAGGTTGAGTTGGCCTTTCGGGATTCGAACCTGCATCAGCAGGCTGCGCACAGATGTCAGAACAAGCGCTTATCTCGCTGTGCTATCTGACCGGCTGAGTGGTGAGTTGCTATGATGCATTTATCAATAATTGCTGCAAGCAATTACTGATATAGATTGTACAGACTGAACTGCAGAAATGGTTGCTATGCTCATACCCAAGTTCTGATTTCTTTCTCCGTTCTTCCATTTTCTTTCGCTCTTCTTCAAGTTCCTCCAGTTCCCACTGCTGTTTAAGCAAATTCTCCTGCTCTTTCTTCAGTTTTTTGGCCTGGTGTAAACAGAAAGCCAGATGCAGTCAATAGCAAGAAAATAAACAAAACATTCTGAGGAAGGTACAAAATCACATAGAAGGGAAACATGTAAGGTAGTGAAATCAGACTGTTTTAGAGAATTTTACAAACATATGTCCACAACCGTGCTTCTTACAACAAACCTCTCCCCGCACCATTAACTAAAGACAAGGACATGAGACCACCAGCGGGCACTGGCGAAATGGCTGCCTAAGCGTCCGCCACCCCGATAGCCCACAGAGAATGGCCGTGTTTCAAAGACTGCCCAGCCCGTGTCAGAAATAAAGTGGCTGTATTTGTGGAGGAACCGGTCACCATACTGCAGGTCCAGTAAGGAAAGAAATCGGAAGGGAATACCCCCGGTACCAGGTGCTGTGAGGAGAGCCACCCTGCCACCCAGTTCTGACCTGAGCTGAAGCCGGAGCTGAAAAGCAGCTGTGCCACGTGAACGCTGCGGGGCCCCAGCAGTGAGGGACAGGAACAAACATAAGAGTCGGGAAAGAGGAAACGGGACGCCTTTGCCCAGATTCCTATGCCAGGTCGAAAGGCCAGCGAAAGGAGTACAGGATGACAACAAGTCGTTTACCCCGCCAGCACTAATAAGAGCCTGAAGCAGACAGCCGGCATTGCGGTAAGGAGCAGGGGGGTGGGGAAAAGGCCAGCCCCAGAAGAACTATAACAAGCAGACCACAAAGCCAACTCCATCTGGGGGAAGGAAGGGGCCAGTTGGGGTGCCCAGGGTGCCTAGACTGCCGGCCACGGCCTTGCAGACCCGCAAGGCCCAGAAGGCGCCAGATAAGGCACTCACTACCCCATAGAGGGAAGGCAAAGCACCGTGCTGACAAGTGCAACAAGTAACCCAACCCCCTCACCAGTTGGGGCCACAGCTCCCCCTTCAAGAAGCGGTGGGCTAACAGGAAGCCCCCTTTTTCAGCACAGCAAAAGCAAGAATCCACCAAAACACTCCCTCCCCTCCTCCCCAGACCCCCCCCCCCATGCAATAGCCACAAAGGCGATCCCCACAAGCAGGGGAAGCAACGAAGGACAGACAGGGGCAGATCACAAACACTGCATACGCTGTGGAAACGTGAAGCTCGTCTCATACTCGGGGGAAGACCATGAGACCCCAACAAAAGTGGACATACACCTCTTGTTAGATTAAATGAGATCCCTACGTAGCAGCATGACTTCAACATTAAACGCCCTTCAGGAGAGAGTCCACAAAATTGAAGACAAAGTAGGAGCGCTCGTAAACTACCAAGAGTCCACGAACCTCATGGAAATGAGGTCATAAAGCTGCTTTCAGGACCTAGAGCAGAAGAATATGGACTTGGCAGCCAAAGTAGACGACTTAGAAAATAGGGAGAGAAGGGCCAGTATTCGGATACAAGGCCTCGAAGAAGCGCCCAACGAGACACCAGCATGCCTGGAGAGAAGAGTCAAAGCCCTAGTGAACTCACTCTTCCCTACTCATCTTGAATTTGAGAGAGTCCACTGGGCTGGAGGCCCCCCGAACGGACCAAGATCAGTTTTACCCAAATATCACCATTTGACACAAGGTGGAGATAGTGCAGCGAGCCAGATAACGAGAACGCAATGACTTCTTAGACTCCCAAGTCAAAATCTATCACCACCCTCGCCCAAAGATGAGACTGTCGCCCTCTAACCGCCTGGCTACGAGAGCACAACATCCGCTATAGGTGGGGCTTCCCCTTTGCACTTCTGTTCGAACACGGCAACGAGGAGTATAGAGTGGTCTCGAGTGAGGAAGCATGCAGCGTCTTGCAGGGCCCAACTGTAGGCACAGGAACCACCGGAGGAGCTCCCGTCATCCTCAGAGCCAACCAGGAAACCCATTGGCCCCTGGCCAAAGAGAGGATGCCCCAAGGGCACAAGAAAATTCAAACACTCCCTGAGAACGAGAGGCTCACCGTCACTGAAATTTGATCATGGAGATCCGAGGGAGGGCGAAGCAAGGACATTACCAGAACACAGGCACAATACCTGGGAAGAGGGGCAGGCGAAAAGCTACTTTACCAAGCAAAAACAGCCGGCCGCTCCACGGGCCACCATTTTTTGTTCGGCGGGCTGAGCGATTAAGATTGAGCACTCGCGCCTACTAGCCGCTAACATGTTGAAGTTGATGTTATAAGTTGTGGGCCTTCAGGGAGTGACCCATAGTGTGGCCCTATGGTTTTTTCTAGGGCATCTCAAGTTTCAGGGGGAATCCCTCTTTTGTTGGTTCTTCATATTCGTCGCAGGGGGGGGGGGTGACTATGGGAAGCAGCACACAGGAGAAGGGGTGAATGGGGAGTCAAAACCAAGGTTTTATCAGCAGATAACTTTGTTTGCTTTTCTTTTTTCGGCCCGCACCCATCCCCGACATTGTTAAAAGAGGGGGGTAAAGGGAGGGGGGAGTGAGTGGGAGGAGGGAGAGGGGAAGAGGACAAGCATTTCTACAAAAAATCTGACCATTTGTTCTGTACGGAATCTGAAAAGCAATGTAACCTTTGTGCATCTGTTGATCTAAATAAAAACCTTAAAAAAAAAAAAACAAGGACATGTTTGCAAGATGAAGCACATCAAGATTTCTAGTACCTTTTGAAACCTCTAAGATTATGCACATATTTCATTGATCACTTCATGTTTCACTTGCAGATTATACCATAAATTAATCATATTATTCCTCTTGTAGTTTACACACTGACAAAAACATACATGAAACTCCCTTTTGTATAAATGGTAGCAGTAATCATACATGAAAAGGCTCCTACCTCCAGTTCGCCAAGTTTTAAGTCCTCCATTTGCTGACGCAAAATATCAGCCCTGTCTTTCTCGTCTTGTCTCCGTCTCTCTTCATCCTGTCTCATTCTCTCCAGCGCTTCCCGTCTAGCTATTTCATATTCATTTTCATACCGCCTTTTTTCTTCTTCCTCCATATCTTTTTCCTTGCAACATTAAAACAAATTATAGTAAAGATGAAAACAAAGCATTTAATAAATGCACAGTTCCATCCCACTTTAAAGGATCTGCCTTCCCGCCCTATGTGCCGTTTCCAGGACCTATCTCTACTATTTTTTTAAGAGGTTCTGGGGGGGTATCATAAGCTAAGAAGGCTAAGGAGACATATCACTGGCATTTGGAAGCTGCCACTGTTTGGGATCCTGATGTGCTATCCCACCTTTTTTACATTCAAACGTATATGTAAGAGGTAGAAAGGTTTGTGTTCCCCTGCAAAGTTCCCAGGTACTTAATCCCCTTTTCTTTATGATCATGCCAAACATGTTGACCCCAAAGTTGGGCTCTTGCTTACAGGACTAAAATAGCTGCCAGGTTGCAGGGAGTATTTTTAGATGTTTTAAGTGACAGTCATAACGATCGCTGAAGAATGCCAATTTTCTTTTTTGTACAATTAGCCTGAAAGCATTGTATTGATGAGCATCTTCCACAATATAAATCTGATGGAACCGTATGAATAATTACAGTACCAAAATCTGTGTTCAGTCTTTCTCGCACACATTTTACCTTTAGCATTTTGTGCCTTAGTATTGACTTACTCCTCGGCTCGCCCCACATTGCTCCGGTCAGCATATCTGTGCCTACTGGTATGACATTTTGAACAAGCTCTCCCCCATTTTTCCAGTCTAAGCTATCCCTTAGCAGTAATCATATTCAGTTTGTCTGCAGATGCTCCCACTTTGCCATGCTACGTTACCCTTATCTGCTCTACCAGGTGGTATGAAATTAACCAACCTGTGGACATGCATTGGCAATGAGAAACTACGACAGTGGTAGCCATCGCAGTATAAAAGACTAAGTACTTTTTTATATATGTATATATGAAAGGCTGGAAAGTCACTGTTCTAATGATGATGAATTACTTCAGTCTATCTGAGTGGTCTTAAAACTGTAGTGCTGGGTCGGGGGGGGGGGGCATGAAGGATGACCAGGGGTGGGGTGCAGTGCTCTTCAAAAAGGGATTACAGTGACGGATTTTAATACAAAATATAAGCATTTAATGAATAATATGAACAGTTATAGCTTGTGGGTGGGCCAGAAATAATATTTCTACTTAAGGGGGGCACCAAAGTTTGAATACCCATCACAAGATAAATGTGCATGAAAAAGCAGTTCAATCAAACAAACTATAAAGCTGATGCCTAGCTTTAAGGATAATAATCCTTTGCAGCTCTTAACATGAACATTGTGCTAGTGGATCCAAAGCACATTTTATAAATTAGCAAGACTTCTATTGAGCTCCACTGACGTATCTTAGAAATTGCTGCTTTCTTAAGCATGCATTCACTAGTGTAAAGGTTGAAGTTGACCTATACTGTCAGAATATCCAGCTCATTACTGACATTGAGATAGTATCAGCAATAAAACAGAATCGATAACGATACAGCTACATTTCTAACAGAAGCATTAAAACACTTGGTGCAACAAATCAGACAGACGCAGCAATAGCCCACCCATAGAAAAAGTCAAGGCTGACGAAAGAATGTTGTACTGTAAAGCTGCTTTAAATAAGCCCAAGATGGAACAGTTCAACCACTACTAAAAAGCAGTGTCAGTACCGCCTTCGGAGTACAGCAATGTGAAAATCTGCTGACCAGCTTACCAAAAGGAAAATAATGCTCCTCTTTAGCATTGGTCTGCTCTTCATGCCAGTCCACATATGCTCTGTGATTGTGTGCATGGCTTAGCAACCAGCTTTTCAAAACCTGGTTAACAAGAGCTTTTACACAAATATCCTTGAGCTTTAGTTAGAAGAGTAATTTATCCAGTCCCTGACAACTGCATAGTTAACCAAGTTAAGGGCATGGACCGAATCAGCAAACATCATTCCCCTCAAGTAGACAGGGCTTCGGAAGGGCCTTAACATCACTATCAGTGGGCTGGCACTGGTAACCGGCATCCAACAAACTTGGGACATTAGGAAAAACACTGTGTATGCTGCATTTATTGATTTAAGTGCAGCATTCAACACTGTCGATAGGGGGAGGTTATGGCCCAAGTTGAAATCTTGGAACATTCCACCTGGTCTCCTAAAGATGATTATCCATTTGCACAAAAATACGAGGGTTAAAGTCCGCCTGGATCAGCAAGGTAGAACAACTGGTTGGATTTACACCTAGAAGGGTATTAAAGAGGGCTGTATACTGCTCAACCTCCATCTGTCGGATTTAGGGGAAGGCCTTTGCAACCAACTGTCCATATCGGTCCTGTCCATAACTCCTAAACTAGGGCATAGCCACCTGCAATTGACCTTCAAAAGTGTATAGAGAATTCATACAAACTTTGAACCTCAAAAGCTCATCTGATACAATTGGGAAAACATAAAATGACAGAAAGAGTGTTGCCTTATGTGACAAGGCCAGTTACCTGGCCTTGAAAATGTGTGAAGAGGGAAACCTGTTGAGGGGCTACACTCCCAGATGTAGCCCCCAAGGTCCAATTGTGCTAGTGTGTGTCGTTGTGGGCCCTTGCCTCCAAATCATGCCTCCTACACAAGGTGTTCGCCGGTGGTATCCTTATTTCGGCAGAGCACCAGAGGTGCATAGTGACCAGGGGAGGAACGGGGCAAAAAGGTCGGCTAGGCTGTCAGACAACTGCACTGCTTAGTGGCGACTCCCACACCCCGCTGAGGCAGAGCCATGTTACCATGGGAGCATGACCATGTGAGAGCTACAGGAGGGGAGACAGCAACTGCTGTGGAGAGAGGGTGAAGCAGGGCGGCACAGCCAACCTGCGTGGCGAAGGGACGTTGGACGAAGCAACCAACTTGTGAGAGAGAGCATGGGCAAGGCAGCCAATCCGTGAGAGTCCCAGTGAGGGAGGGATGCCTTGGAAAACCGATCTGTACGTTGTGATGAATCTGGACAATGTGTCCCTTCTCTCCAGAGGGGAGCCAACCCCTTTGAAGCTAGAGAGGTTAGTCCGCTACCCAAGACACTTCCTAGGGGTCTGGGCAAGTGGGACTAACTGGGAGCCATTACCCTTTTGGGAACACGGCTCCCATTTCAACATGGAGCTCACAGTCATAACTACCCTTTCTGCATATATGGATGCCCGAAAAAACAGTTGCTTTCCCTGTTAAAACTATAAATCCCTGGAGCACTTACATCCTGCAAGGGGGAAACTACATTGAGCCCTGGAGCCAGCAGTGATGAGCAGAATGAGCGAAGCTCGACCGGGGGTGCCTTAACAGAGCAAGAGGCTCTAGTCAAGGCAAGACCGGGGACGGAAAGACAGCCGTCTTCCAGGGTGACGTGACCACTGAAGAGCAGTGGTGGGCTTGCCGCCAAGCAACCAACACCAAGACCAGCACGGAAAGAGAAGCCCAAGTACCTAAGCTCACGCCGACAAGCGTCTTTCCTGCCACAAGAGGGACTGATGTGGAAAGAGACGCTGCTGACAGAACAAACAATACGAAAAATGTACTGAAAGGCTGGAATAGCTGCCAATACTATGAAGAGTCAAGATAACGTAACGGGCACACAGCCCCTCTAATCCATAGAGAAAAGGGATACAAACAATGTTATACAAGGCTGGAATAGCCGCCAAAATACGCCAAGTTAAGGGAATGAGAGGGATACACGGCCCACACTGAATAATAGTGGGAAAAAGATACAGAAACTGTATATCAAGGTTGAAATAACCACCAAGCGTATCAAGGAAGCACACACAGAGGTCCCATGTTGAGACAGAGTAAAAGGAAGTGTGAGGAACTCAATGGTATTCTCGCTCTTACTCCCCTTGAGTACACTGCACAGGTGGCCAGGGAAAGGCCATCGCTATTGGATCTTGACCATGGGGGTGGAGAAGTGAGGGAGGATCACCTGGCTGGAGGGTCTTTGAGGACTGGGAGTGGGGTACCCTTAGGCGAGACATAGTATCCCCTTTTCTTGTTGATGACCAATCTAGCCCTCCCCAACCTTTGTGGGCCATTATGAGCCAGTTCCCCTCAATCGCCCACATATCATACTTGACAGTACTCAGACGAAGAAGAGACCACTAAAAGCAGTGATTATTACACCTTTTGACCACTTTAGTAGTGGAACGAAGAAGATGCCTGATGGGGGTTGTGTGAGGGTAAGGAATGTCCCTTTAATGGTGGTCAGGCAAGGCTAAGTGGACAATCACACCTGCAGCCTGTCAAGGGGATGGCTGCAGGTGTATAAAAGGAAATCAGCCAGACAGAACGGGGAGCTAAAGGGAAGCAGCAGGCAACCCTTATGAGGAGGGTGCCATGGTGGAACCAGAGACAGAGCCAGGACGCCGGCAATCATCGCAAAGGACTTGGGAGACCCGGAGAAAGTGGGCTGTATGTTTTCCCCAGGTCTGGGAGCCTCCCTCTACAAGTACGAGCAGCAGAAGCTGCTGACGAGGAGCCTGATGTTTCAAGGACGATGTCTGCATTGAGGAAACAGCCTGGGAGCCTGCATACTGAGAGAAGCACACAGCAGGCAAGCGGAACTCACGCCGGCTGGTTTGCCGACTTCACAAAGCCAGAGGAAATCGCAGGAACCGCCAGGAGGACTTTTGAGAAGCCAGCGAGTGTCGGGAGGGCGGCTAAGCACTGTGGCACTCCTGAAAGACTGTGAGCGAATAGCGGTCTGTGTATTGAATACCAAACTAAATGAAAAACGTACCTTTGCCACAAATCAATGCATGCTGAATATCGAACTAACTGAAAACTTAACTACGAAGCATCTAAAACATTAAATACCGAACCAAATGAGAACTAACCTTGAAGAAAATAAGCGCATATTAAATACCGAACTGAGCGAGATCTTACAAGTTAAGCAACACCAATGAACATTGAATATTGAACTGAAAAAATACCCTATTAAATGTAGGTTACCTAAGTAACCCAAAACCTGAATGTAAAGACATCAAGGTTACAAGAAACCATACAGAGAACTTTAATTAGTAATTGCAGTGTGATAAGGCCACAGCTTAGCAAGCTGTGTGACACGGAGTGGCAGGACCCCAAAGCTAACAAGAAGGAGCCAACAGAGGGCAAGACGATACATAGAGCCAAGAGGCCGACCTAAGCAACTAAGTGAAGGTGACTTGGTGCACAGGAGGAAATGCCATGGAACCTGTGTCGAGGAGTCCCGGGGAGCGGGTTGCGCAACCTGTAATGGGTGGACCATGTGGTCTAACAACTGCACCTCGTCAAGATGGCCGTGAAATATAAGAACACTGAGCAACAGCCTAATAAAACCACTGCATATGAACTGGCGAAGTAAGCCAGGTTGACCTGGTGTTTTGACAAGACCTTTTTTTGGCAAGACTACTACAAATATGCATGGCAGAGTTGAAGTCTTTGGGAAGGGAACTCTGAGACTTAAAGGAGCCACATTTGTCGTCTTGAGAACATAGTTCAAAGTAACACAGTTCAAAACAAAGGGGGTCTTGACACTGTGTTGCTTGAGCTTGGGAAAGGGCATCCCATCTACAACACTGTAATTGTGAACCTTTTTCACTGAACTTTCTTGTTCTTGGGGAAGGCAGAGCTAAAAGTAAGATGTGAGTTGGAAACAACTCAGCACTTTAAGTTGAATACTGTTTCTTTTGACTTCGACCTCCCTACACATTTGTTAGTTGGAATTGTGAGGGCAAGGATAGGTTTTGGACACAGACTGACTTTTCCGTTGAACTCATTGACCCAGACTTTCCTCAGTTTTATTCAGCCACGGAAATCCCACCTTTGTATAGGGCAAGTTAGGCATTCGACCATCCTGACATTTAAGTTAATAAATATCTTTTGTTTGAATTTTAAGTCGGTTATCTGTGTCTTACTTCGCAATGCCTTCAAGAAGCAAAGTACTCTATAGCAGGGACAGCATATAGCATTAAATCACAGGGAGCAGTGTTATTCGACTGAGCAACCACCCCAAGCTAAATTGTATATTGAGAGATGAGACTTTTTACCACAGAGCTAACCGTCTTTTGGGAAGTCCCAACTCTACGAAGGTGAGAAAGAAAGAAGTACATTTTCAAGTCGTCCTAGAGGGTTCGGAACATTAAAACAGTAATTAACTGTTTCCTCATCAGAGGGAGAGAGGAACCCCTTACAGAAAACCGTTGTTGATTTTCCAAAAGGATTTTGTGAAGACAATCGACAAGAACTTAAGACTGAGAACAAGTAAACTACATTTGAGCCAGACAGATGTTCATACCAAGGCTAGTGAACAAGCCTCCCTTTTCTTTTGAGCTAGGTATTTTTCTAAAGTGGTAGGGCCAGTTAACTACTTGGATTCGGGAAGAAGTCTTTATTTCGACTTGGCTAGTACCCTTAGTTTTACTTCAGTTAGGTAGGGAATTTCCTTCATAGAGATAGGATTAGTTAGGCATTTTGGGTCTTATTTAAATAGAACTTGTGAATCATGACCACATGTTCTGGTTCACCACAAGAGCGTCCACCAAGAAAATGTGGCCCAGCATAAAAGCATAAAGATACCCACTAAACCACCAGAGATTGATCATGCCACTCACCCAAATAAGCCTGGAGGATGATTCCCAAAGCACATACTCTTCCGGAGGACGGGAACCACCTCCAAGGCACAACACATGACACCGTAGGAAGGGGCGGGCTTAGGCCCATATTCGAACCTTTCCTTGCCCCAACACCTACTGGGACCAAACAGTTGAGTTAGATTGGCTAGGGAGAACCAGACAATGCCAGGAAAGGGGGGGGAATAGAAAGGTGAAACAGGAAGATAAGGTTATCTGGGTGAGGTCAGCAGCGGAGTGGAGGAAGACCAAGAGACCAGCGAAAGGAGAGGAGTGGTGGCGTGTGGCAGCATACTGAAGGCAAGGTATTGGTACAAGGAACTGAAAGGGTGTTACAGAGTGAGTGGGATGTCTGTGTGGCGAGTGATTAGAGTCAGTGTAGAGTGAGATTGTGAAGCAGGAGGAACAGGATGAAAGGAGGGTGTCTGAAGTAGTAATGGTGAGAGGAGAACTAGTGGCAGTAGTGAGGAGATGTAGTAGTAGCAGCAAGAGGACAACTAGTAGTGGTAGCAGCAAGAGGAGAGGTAATAGCAGCAAGAGGAGAGGTAGTAGTAGCGGCGAGAGTAGAGTTAGTAGTAGCGGCGAGAGGAGAGGTAGTAGTAGTAGCGGCGAGAGGAGAGGTAGTAGTAGTAGCAGCGAGAGGAGAGGTAGTAGTGAGAGGAGAAGTGACAAAAGTGAGAGGAGGGTATTCGGAGTAATGAGAAAAGAAGAGTGGTAGTAGTCGCAGGCAAATAGTAGCAGTAGTGAGGGGTACAAGTCATGAGTAAGAAGTATGCAGTGAAGAGGAGGAGTAAAAGTGGGAGACGAGGCAAAGTGGTAGGAGGCAAGTGGGAGAAGGAAAGGAGTTAACATCAAAGGGTGAAGGCAGGAAGACACAGTGAAAGATCAGAGGGACAGAAGGTTGAGGGGCATGAGAAGGGAAGAGAAGGAAGTTGAATAGGTGCAAGTGCAAGGCATTTTCTAAAGCTCCCTATAGAATATCAAGTAAGGGCAGCTAGGAGGTCTCTGAGGCACTCAGTGAGCCCGAATTCAGGGAAACCACCCCCCGATAAAACCAGTTAGTAGACAGTGGGGGTTACCCTTCACTAGTATTAACCAGGGGTTGCAGAAGTCTGGACTAGGTTGGGTATCCTGAAGGGGGAGGGTGCTCAGAGTAGGGAAGTTATCACTAGCCAAAATGGTGAATGAGACACTACACTCTGATTGGCTTCTGTGAGAATAAAGAATTTATGTTCAACATTCTAAACTGACTTTCATTAGTTTAGCCCTAGAGGCAGGTTATGTTTTAAGTAAGTTCCCCAAGTTAGGCCCAAGAGTTCCAGCAGCAAAAAGTGGCAGTTTAAATATCCAGAGATTCAGGAGACAGGAGTTGAGGGAGACTTTAGAAATCCAGCAACTGCTTCAGTCTGCAGCTAAGTGCACGTTGTTAGATGTTTGATTTTAAGCATTTATACCGTGCACCAAACAACTGTATACAGGTGCAGATGGAAACCAAACTGTCCTGTACCTCGAAATGAGGTACAGGACAGTTCATGTGCAAATGCCACCCCTAAACTCGGCGAATTCTATTTGAACAGATAGGTTTCAAGAACCTTCTGAAACCGAGACAATGACTGGCAGGATCCAATATCCACAGGAAGGTTATTCCATAGTTTAGGTCCATAGACGCCAAATCTATCACCTCTGGAGAAAAGGCCTGTTCGTTGGATACTCAATAACAGCGTATCCCCGAACTTAGTGCTCTTGCAGGGTGGTATCAGCAGACTTTGGCATTAAGGTACTCCGGGGGCCAACCCGTTAACACATTTGAAAATGAGACAAGCCCCTTTAAATTTGATTCGATCCTCAACCGAGATCTGCAGAGCAGGGAGACCTGTTCCTTTTTACCCAACCGTCCCACCAGCCTCAACGCAGCATTTTGGGCCTCCTTTAGTCGGTATATTTGCTGGGCCAGAATACCCACCATCAAACTGTTAAAGTAATCCAGGTGGGTATTTATCATAAGCCACCCACCCGCCAACAACCGTGTGATCTTCCACTGGTGGGAATGGTAACAACTTTCTGAGCATTTGCAACGAGTAGTACACTGCCTTGACCTTGGCTCCCACCTGGGCTTCACTTCCGAGATTCTCCTGCCAAACACAGCCCAGGTTCTTAATAGTTGAGGCAAATTGTAATTTCTCGTAAAGGATGTGAGGAGTAAAAGAGTCCTTGGTATTCAAAATTTGCTGCTTGGGAACGAGCAGAATAATCGTGTTTTTTTCTGCATTGAGCTGAAGCTGGTTGTTGGCCATCCATCTATTGATGTCAACCAGACACTGGTTAACTTCAATAAAGGCGTCCTCCATGTTCTGAGTCGCAATATAGATTTGAGCGTCATCGTGTACGAGTGAAAATTCAAACCGTGACACCTCACTATATTAAAGACTGGACACATATAGATATTGAAAATCAGTGGAGACAGCAACAATCCCTGGGGGACACCACACCTCAAGACAATGGGTTCGGCGGTATAACCCCTGAATAATACCCGCTGGGATCTATCAGCTAAGAAATATCTAAACCACTCCATAGCCTGTTCGGAGACCTTACCCACTCTCCTAAGACGATCCAGCATAACTGCGTGATCAACTGTGTCGAAGGCCGCAGAGAGGTCCAGCATCAAAAGGGTTGATTACGCCACCATCCGCGACCTCCAACAGATCGTCATGCACTGCCAGCAGAGCAGTCTCGGTCCTGTGCTTTGTCCGAAATCCCGATTGGAGTTCGTCCAGCAATCATCCTTTTTCCACAAAGGTTTGAAACTGGGAAGTGAGCGCTTTCTCCACCACTTTTGCTGGCCAAGTCAGGCTGGCAACTGGCCGTTTTTTTTTTTTTTTTTAAACGACTGGGTACAAGTTGTTATTAAAAGTGGTTTCACCATCGCATTTTTTTATGCTTCAGGCCCTGTGTCAGAGATTTGTTCACAAAAGTAGTCATGAAGGGTGTGATATTCAGGGCTAATCGCCTAGCGGTGCAGGCAGGCACCACAAATGCAGGACTGTTGGTTGGCTTGAGTTTTGATATGAGGGAGTAAATCAGTTCCTCCGTCACAGGTTGAAAACTAAAGCTCTCCTCAGTCCCCCAAATTGCTGGTACTACAACATCTACCTGTGAGTTGGAAAATCCAACCCCACCCATCAAGGTCTCAATACTCTTCTGTATTGCTACAATCTTTTCTTCAAAAAGTCATTGGCCTGCCTGTGCCTGAGAGGAACCGAGCGATGCAACAATGCAGTTTTGGTTTACAGAATTTGGAAACCACACAGTACACTTCCTTTGACTGGTTCCCAGCCTGCTCAATCTCACTGTGAAGAAGATCCCTTTTAGCCTCGAAAATGGCTGCTTTATAGGACTTTAGTGCCGTCTTCGCCTCATTGCTATCAACTACCAACTTACTTTTCCTCCAAAACTTATTGGTTTGTCGCACCTGCTTACGTAGCGAAACTAATGAAAGCTTAAACCAGGGCTTCAAAACCCTAGTGCTTTATGGTCTCAGGGGAGCATAGTTGGAACAGATCTCTTCCAGTATCAAAGTGCCCGCATTGAAGTATTCCTCGCTTGGTAGCTTATTATCAATACTTGCCAATCGCGTCTAATTCTTCACCTGGGATCTTAGCTAAATCGCGTACTTTAGGAGTCAGGATGGGAGGTATAGCAAAATCCTTTCCCGTCTGCTTCCCTTCTATAACTAAGCCAAACATCTGAACGTAGTGATCAGACCAGAGAATAAGGATGGTCTCGTAAAATACTGCACACTTCCCCCTGGCTTACACCAAATTCAGGCAATGCCCTATGACATGCAATGGAGCGGTTGACAGTATTGATAACCCGTGATTCCCCAATAAGTCAAACAGTTCTTTAGAATCAGAATGCATACTGCCATCAAGCCAGATGTACACTTATCTTTAAATTGTTTATTATTTTAACTCAAACATTTACAGTGAAGGCAGACGAGTGAAAGAAAATTAATTAAAATCACTGTTTAATCTATGGCTGCGCGCGTGTTCCTAAAACCAGCAGCAACGTTCATAGCATAGTTCATGCGGCAAGTTTATGAGAGACAGCGCAGTTTATGAGAGACATTGCAAGGTCAGATGTTTAGTTACTGGCATTGCAGAGCGAGTGTGTCGGAAGTGCTCCTATTAGGGTTTTCGTTTTTCAGAGATGAAAGAAAATGAAGCACAGGGACAGTTTATTTTTTAAGCAAAAGAAGAGTTCAGTGCCCTCTGGTGGGCATTTTTTGGAAGTGCACTTGTGCAGAGTGGCCAGTCGGCAGCTGTAAGGAAGAAGAGGGAGAGAGGGGAAAGAGCAGAGAGCAAGGTTAGCAGGCTAGAGGGAGAGAGAAGGAAGAGGAGAAGGGGAAGGTCTTGAGGAGTTTCTGGAACTTCAAAAGATCAGACTCAAGATGGAGGGCGGCAGGGAGGCTATTCCAGAGGGAGGCACCGGCTGAGGATAAGGATCTCCCTCCAAATCTCTGCTTGGAGAACCAGCTCACTCGCAGAAGGTTGGAGGTAAATGAGCGGAGGGCTTGTGAGGGACAGTATTTAGGTAGGCAGCTTTGCAGGTAGCTAGGTTCCAGGCCCCAGAAAGCCTTGTGCATAACGCAGAGGGTCTTGAACTTGATCCTTGCAGCCTCGGGGAGCCAATGAAGGGATTTCAGCGGCAGAGAGATGCAGTCCCTGGGCCTGAGGCCAAGGATAAGTCTTGTTTCTCTTTTCTGGATGAGTTGCAGAGGGTGCAGGGCAGAAGAAGGAAAGTTGTGGAAGAGGCTGCTGCAATAGTCCAGCCTAGAGAGAACCAGGGCTGTGGAGACAGTGAGCCACTGGGGGAAAGTGAGAAAAGGTAGATTACCTCTGAGGAGGTGCAGCTGATGGATAGACTTTTTAGAGATGTCCGAAATGCGAGAGGAGAAGGAGAGAGTGGAGTAAATAATGACCAAGGCTTCTTGTCTCACAGGTAGGTGCGGACGCAGGGCCAAGAGAGGCTGGCCAGAGTGAAAGTGGGAAAGCAGGTGCAGGAGTCCCAATGCGAACGAGCTCAGTCTTACTGGCATTGAGGCAGAGGTCGTTTGTAGCACACCAGGACTGAATAGCGGACAGTCAGATATGAGCAAGGAGGAGGCGGCTGAGGGTAGCCTGAAAGAAAGTTGTGCGTCATCTGCGTAACACTGGAAGTTAGAGGTAAAAGTGCCAATTACACGTGCCAGGACAGCCATATAGATGTTGAAGAACCAGAGGATAGGTTAGATACCTGGGGAATGCCATATGTGAGAGAGCTATAGTGAAGAGAAAGGCTCAGAGTTCCACTTGGGACGGGCAGTCGGAGAGAAAGGAGGTTAACCACACCAGAGCCTGACCTGTGATTCCCAGGGTGTCACCTGCATGTTGTGGTTAATCGTGTCAAAGGCAGTGGAGAGGTCAAGGAGAATGAGGACAGAGGGGGTGTTAGTGTCAAGATTTTAGAGCAGATCTTCAAAAGATGTTCACAGGAGCAGTTTCCGTCCCTATGGATGCTGTAAAGCCAGACTGATGGTCATGAAAGCAACCAATAGATTCAGTGTGGAGGGTCAGCTGAAAGATAGCCAACTTCACCAGGAGTTTGCCCAGTAAAGGAGTGATGGAGATAGGGCGGTAGTTTGCCGGGAATGGCAGGGTCGGCAGAGGGTTTAACAATGTGCGTGGCTTACGCAGTTGTTTAAAATACTTTATCTTCAAGTAGGGTTGAATAGGAATGATATTAAAAGGTAGTCAAGTCAATGGACCTGAAGCCGAGGACTTCAAGAAATGCCAAGGCATAGACATAGCTGAAGATTTATAGAGTGTAAGACTGTAAAGTGCTCCAGTTAAAATATCAAATGCAATTTTGGAAAAACTTAAATTAGAAAAATGTTTCTTCAAAGACTTTTGAAAGGAATATCAGCAATCAAGAATTTTTTTCTTTAAACTTTCCCTCAAGCAGTAAAAGGAGGGAATCCGGGTACAGAGAGAATTTACAAGGGGAATAAGAAGAGGGGTTAAGTAAATTAAGAATGTTTAACCTAATGTGTTACTCTTTTTTATTCCCATGCAGATATCCTCCAGTGTCAAGGTTTCGGGAATCTGAAGAGTTTGTTATTTTATCCACTTCCTCTTTTCCTTGGGGGTGTTTCGGGCTCTGCTGTAATCTAATTGGGTAGAGGGTGCAACACCTTTGAGGGACTATGGGGTTCAGCAGCTCCTGAAGAGATCTTTTGAAAACGCAGACCCGACAAGAAGGTCCTAGTGCCAATTTCAAGAACCCCTTGCCAGTCAATGCCTAGAAACAAAAAGGACATTTGTGGGTTTTAATGTGGAATACAAAGAAATAGCTAATATATTTGTGATTGTTGTATTAAAAAGAACTTGAACAGCCTGAAAGATTTGGAGCGATTTCCGTGGTGCCTTTTACAGTAATGCGATCTACATTTTGTTTGTTCCTATAAAGGACAACTGGTTTCATTGGTTTTGTAGAAGGTGTGCATTATTGTGTGTCTATTGTCATATTGTATGAATACCAAAGGCTTGCAGTGATTTTTCTTCAGCCTGACCACTGTGAGAGATGCAGTCGCAGTGGTGTGTTTTCCTCACTACAAACTGCTGAATGGAGTTACTGGGACAAGAGATTGTTTTAAATTGTAAATTAAGTTTAATTTTTTTAAGAATGCTTTGCTAGTTAATAAACGTTTTTCTTTTTTTGCAGGTTGTGGGAAATTATGGCACACGTGAATTTGCAAAATAGGTTTGTTTAGCTGTACCTTTTCCCTTTGATACTGTGAGGGATCAAGAGTAAGACTCTGACACAGTGGCATTTTCTGAGATTGTCAAAGACTTATTATCAAACGAAAAAGAGGGTTTGGGGAAAACCTACCTATCCCCAACTCTATGAGGTGTTTTCCTGCCTCAACAAAACTAATGAACGCCTGCATCAGGATGTCTAAATCAAAAAAGAGTTATCTGTCCTGTGTCCAAAATCCTAAGCTGACCCTTGCACACTAAACTCAATATATTGTGACATGGGAATGTCAGCTTCCTCCCAAAGTTCCAAACAAAGTCTTGAAAGTGAACAAAAGAAAATGTATACAAGGTTTCCTGAAAGAAGGGTCCTTCCCTTCCCCTAGTCTCTTTCTGGTTGTACACAATGTCACTTATTGTATATTACACAATCCCAAAGGTGGAACGGTTCTTTTCCCTGGTTTTCTCAGTTTCCAGAAATATTTCACAATGTCACTTTCTCTGGCTTTTACAGGACAGGTTTAGAGAGATCTTCCAATCCCTGGTTTACGCTCCTACTAGGTTTTTCTTTTACTTTGCTACTTGGGTGTGGGTCAAAGATTTGCTGTGTGCCTGGTTTACTCTCCTGACAGGTCTTTCTGCCTTTTTCCTTGGATGCGAGTCCCAGATTTGCCGAGTGCCTAGCTTACTCTCCTGCCAGGACATTTTAAGCTGTTTCAATATACGAGTGAAAATGCCAGGTTTATTCTCTACACTTGCATTTGCTGATTACTGTATAAAGGTAATTATATTTCATATATTTTGAGTCACTCACCCTTGTCCAGTTAAGCGTAATGTCCCAATTCCCTTCTATGGGCTTCTGCGTGTTGCTAACGGTACTCCAATATCCTTCTCTGGGCTTACCGGTTGTCTTTGGCAGCTTCAGCGTCCCTCGCATTTCTCTCGTTCCTCTGTGGTCTGTCTCCTGACTAGGAGCGCTTCTTGTCGGGCTCGCCGCTTTGCCTTCTCCTTAGCTTGGCTGTTCCTGCTGCTTTTGTTGGCAGCGCGGCAAACACTTCTCGGCCTGACCTCTCTGGATGCAGTCTTCTCCCGTCTCCTCACTCCGCTCTCCCGCTCCTCTCGTGTCCCAAACAGTGTTGGAAGGCTCCAATCTCCAGTTCTGCTCAGGTTCTCCATTTTTTAATGTCCCAGCACCTGGTATCAACTTCCAACGACTAGATCGGCAAGCGTACTGCCGATCTTCATTACTCCATCCTTCTTCCTAATCTTAGTTGTAAATAAGGGTTGGGGGTTGGGGGAGGTATACAAGTCTCAATACCTGTAGTCTACCAGAAAATAGTGCAGGTTCTTGATCCACATTACAATAGGCCATACAAGAATGGGGAAATGCATGTGGGTGTTACCAATGAGTATAGGTAAAGATTTGTTCTGACCCCATGGTCTCACTTTGCTTCCCAGGGGGTTGTCTCCTCCCCTACGTGGTCCTCACCCCAGGGTCAGAGTCAGGTAGCTTCTACTTTTCTCTGGTCACATGAGGGAGTTGGGGGGGGCTGGCTGGGGGATTTTCCACAGAGAATTAGTGACAAGCTTGCTAGATTTATCACAATACATAGGCTATACATTTGAATACATTGCAGCCTAATTTGATGAAAAGAATCTCACTCGCATATAAAAAGTCAGTTCTGTTTTATCACAGATTAGTGTTCATCGTTTCATGGATGTGATGGACAAGAATCCGCTCAACCTCAGCACTGTAGTCCTCCAACACATTGACCAATTACAATGCAGTGAATACATCAGGTTGCAAATAGAGCGGTTTATATGTCTGTCTTCAAACAAACCTTTTGTCTCTCTGTGAGCTGGTCTCCCCAAGCATTAACCACATGCTTCTGGTGCAACGTGGACTCCAACTGAAACAGCACAAGCAAATAAATCAGTCACAAATGTAATTTTTAACCAAGGAAAATCTAGTTAAATAAGATTCTCTTTCTTACATGTTATGGGATGTCACAAAGAAAGAACAAAGGACTGGCAGTACAGAAATGGAGCAAAACAACTTTATTTTTATGAAAACAACCTGTTCTTGCACAAGACAGACCAGACACATCGATACACTAGGATGAAGTCCGATCAGCCCATTTGGAAGGTGAATCTGGGTAAGCAGAAAGGGGCCACAATGTCTTTAGGGCCTCTCCGGGGTTCTCTGGTTCCCACTCTCCAGCTATTTGTCTGCAGATCCCTTTGTCATCCCATCCATTAGCTAGCATTCACTCTGGTCACTAGGTTTTGGGGTCCCCTTGGACAAATGTCTACTGGTAATAAAGTATGACAACTAAAACACAAAATGGTCAACGCTATACATAGTAACAAAGTCAGTGAAAAAGGGTCCCAAGATAAAAGGACCCAAGGTCCAATCCCTACTCAAATCCACACTAGTTTAGAATGTTCATGCCCAGGAAAGAGTTACTCTGTTTACACACAGTCTCGGGGTGGTTAGAAGTGTCCCAGCAGACTTTTTTTCTTGGCCCAACGATGTTTAACCCGCTGGTAACTGCAGCCTTGTGATGCTCTCGTATTAGGTCAAACTAATGTAGCATTACTCCCTCTTACTCTAGGGGTCTCTTGAGGTTCTTTCAGAGGCAAGCGATTGTCATTTTTCCCTCTTGCCCTATAGGCTTCATTTGCAAGGCTACAGTAATTATAGCCCCCGAGCCTAGGGCAGCCCTCCTGCACTCGACCCAGTCACCAGCTCTGGTCAAAGCTTCTTTGAGCACCAGGATCTGGTATAGTGCTCACAGCAAACAATTCTCTCACTTGCTGATCAATATTTTCTGGGTCCTTACAGCTTCCGGGTTAAGGCTCTAGCAGGCTCTTTGCACACATTTTTCCTGCCAACTAGAGGTCTCTTAAAGTGTGGCCTATATTGCTTTGTCCTCTCCTGTTCTCTCCTTACTGAAATAACATCAACAGTCAGGAACACAGCCCTATTTCCCAAAATGTATTGAGGCTTTGGCATCTTTGTATAGTTTGGCTAGGGCACTAATCGTTTCAATGAGAGCGCTGGTTGGTTGGTAGGTCTGTTTCTCCAGTGAAGGTGGAAGAGAAAGAAACCTTCTTGAACAATTCAGAAGTGTTGGAATTTTTGTTGCCAAGTTGGAATCAAAATAACTGCATTGGAACTTAGTTAAAAGTCAGGATTTCCTCATTTTCTTTTGGAACTGTTGAACAAAGCCCTGCTTGACTCTGGGGAAGGGTAATTCACCCAGATTATAAGGCGAGACAGTTCTGATACTGTGAATTTAACGGTTATTTGTGTTGCATTTGAACGACCACATATTACCTTGTTGAGACGATGTATGTGTAAGTGTGAAGAACAGAACCTTTTTGTTAGTGTTTCCTTAAGGTTATTTGTGGCAGGGAAATCCTCATTATGGTAGGGATAAGTGAGGCGTTTATCCAACCTTTTGAGTTAATAAAAAGGCATCTTCTGAAAAACCTTCACAAATTTGTCCGCCTCACATTTCCGACCCCTCACACCTCACCCCCCTCTTGGGGATACATACTCCCTGTCCAGTGAGGTACTTACTTGTAATTATCCTCAAACATCCAGTACAACCCTATCAGTTAACAGACAACTTGACTTCTCCTATCAGCATGGTACTGTGAAGAGTAAGAACATGGGAGTGATAAAGAATACCTGTCTATCAATCACTGAGACGCAGAAACCTAAAGAAGTTATGAAGAGTACTGTTCGAACACAGAGGAAGGACCATCTTGAGAAGCTGGGGAAGCCTCAGCATGACGTAATAAAAGTTGGAGGGGGTGTGGGAGACAGAGAGACATATATCGAGGGTTTGACCAGGCTGTGTGCCGTGGAGAAAAGTGCACCTAGGAACACAAAGCGTTTATGTAGTGGATTGTAAATCCTAACTGTTGGAGTAGAGTCTCTGTTTCTTGGTGCGCTGGGGCCCTGACCTACCAATCGTCTAGATGAACAAGTTACTTACCCCATGTAACGTTCTTTTGACTGGATGTTCCACTCACGTAGTCCTCATCTTTGATATTAGTTATCCAGCTTCAGCTGCTTTGGAATTTTTTTTCGGCAAAGGGTGCTGTGCATCGATGGCATCGGCTTGATTTCCCTCGAGGGCCTCTGTCTCGAGTAGGATGTCATTGAAGGCATATATAGCACGCGCAGCACCAGTTGGCTTCAGTTCTGTTTTTTCCTCACAGTAGAAATACCCGCATAACCACAGGAATGACCATACTCATCCTTGAAGGAACGAAAGCTGTAATAGCATGGGGAATTCTACTGTGGGGTAGGTTGGGAGGGCGATGAGGAATATACGTGGGAGGAACATCCAGTCGAAAGAACGTTACCAGGGGTAAGTAACTTATTCTTTAAATGGATTGTGTCCTCCCACGTATTCCTCATCTTTGATAGACTCCCAAAGCAGTGTTTGATTTGGTGGAGAGAGTAGAATTTGGTTTTAATGGTTTTCATGAACCAAGTGCAGGACTGCTTTTCCAAAGCTACCATCCTGACCAAGGGAAGATTCCAGGCAGTAATGCTTTGTGAACGTGTGGATAGTAGACCACGTCGCCTCTTCACAAATACTTTTTATCTGTACACCCCTTTGCAGGGCTGTAGAGGTAGCCATGCCCCTGGTGGAATGGGCTCTTAAACCTTCAGGAGGATCCTTCCCTGCCAGCTTGTAACATTCTGCAATGGCCAGAATGATCCATCTGGATAAAGTCTGTTTAGTAATGTGGAAATCAGAAATTATTTTGGGTAAAAATGAAATGTTAAACCCTTAGAACTACCCTATCCTTATGAAAGATAGTAAAAGGTGGCTTGGACGAATGTACCTGCAACATGCTCACTCTACGGGCTGATGATAGAGCTACCAATAGAATGGTTTTAAAGGTTAACAACCCTTTAGGACATGAGTGTAAAGGCTCAAAAGGTGCAAACATTAGGAATTTTAGAACCAGATTAAGGTCCCAAACTAGAACCTGGAAAGGGGATTTGGGGGGAGAATGGGGACACATTAGTGAGCCCCTTTAGAAATTGGGTCACCAGTGGAATTTTAAAGTATGAACATTCCTCCGACGAGTGCTTAAAGATGGACAGAGCTACAAAATATCCATTAATTGTACCAATATGGAGTCCCAGAATGACTAAATATAGTAGAAAGGAAAGGACATCCAGTGTTTTACACAGAAAAAGATCTATATTCTTTTCTGTGCTCCAGTTGCAGAATTAATTCCAACGGCAATGGTACAAAGACTTTGTTGCTGGCCTTCTGGCCAAAAGCAAAATCTCCATTACGTCATCCGGGAGGACCCAATCCTTGTATCTCAGCCATTCAGAAGCGTGATGGTTGAGTGTCTTGACCTCTGGATGGAGAACCAGACGGTCCTCTCTTTGTGGAAGACATATTGGAAGACAGATGGGCATGTCCAGAAGGTCCGGGTAGCATGTCCTCCTGGCCCAATCCGGGGCAATTAAGATCATGTGTTCCCCAAACCTTCACCTCCTGATCACGTGAGGAATGATGGGGACTGGAGGAAACGAGGAGTGGAAATTCCCAGTCCACCACAAATGCGTCTTCTAGAGCGCCTCTTGTGGGAAATTCCCGGGAGCAGTAACGCACTTCCGGTTGACACCGGTCACAAACAGATCCACTTGAGAGGTTCCCCAAAGGGTGAAGATCTCTTGAAGGACTTCCTGAGCTAGTTACCACCCGTGGGAGACTGTGCTCTGCCTGCTCAGTGCATCCGCCGCAGTGTTCTCCTCTCAGGCTAGGTGAACTGCCGATACGGAGATTCCTTCTTTAGTTGCCCAGTACCAGAGCTGCACAGTGGTAGTGACCCTACAGCTCTCCAGTTGAGGTAGTACATGGCCACTGTGTTGTCAGGACATCCTTTCCCCGTACAGAATGCAGGAAGGCCTTCAACGCTAGTCTGACTGCCCTCAGCTCCTAAAGATTGATGTGTTGTTTGGACTCCGATGGAGACCAACGACCGCTGACTGTCAGATCGTTGGTGTGGGCTTTCCTACCCATGAGTGAGGTGCCCGTCACTACTGTTCTCTACAGCCATGGTTGCCAAAAAGTTTCTCCCTTCAGAATGTTGTCCTCTCAGGCCCACCACAGAAGATCCTGAGCGACCCTGTTCGGAACCTGAAGGTGGTCTGACATTATTCCTGCAAATTGGGACCATTGAGTTCTGGGAGCCCATTGAAGGGATCTCATTCTCAGGCAGGCCTCCGGAACCAGATAAATGCAGGATGCCATGAAGCCGAGCAACCTCAAAAAGAATCGAAGGCTGGGAGACACCGGGCAGTTTGAAATTTGGTGACCATCTGTAAAATGTCATGAGCCCTCACCTCAGGTGGCAAGCTCTTTCCCAAGGATGTATCCAAAACGGCTCAGATGAATTGCAGTTTCTGAGAAGGTGTCATATGGGACTTCCTGTAATTGAGGGAGAATCCCAGTCTGTGAAGGGAGTGGCAGGTGAAGTTGAGATGATGCAGGACTTGTTCGGGAGAACGTGCCCTGATCAGCCAATCATCCAGGTAGGGATAGACGTGAATCCCCCCTCTCCTGAGATTCGCTGCCACTGCCGCCACCAGTTTGGTGTAAACCCTCGGGTGGAGGTCAGCCTGAAAGGCAGAACTCGAAACTGATAATGAGAACCGCCAACTGCGAACCTCAGGTATTTTCTGTGCTTGAGATGAATTGGCACATGAAAATAAGCATCCTGAAAGTCCAAAGACTTTGGAGGGCCTGAAGAATCTGAGAAAGTGTGACCATCTTGAACTTGTCCTTCCTAAGGAACTTGCTCAAGTCCAAGATGGGTCTCAGTCCTCCGTCCTTCTTCGGTATTACGAAATAAAGGGACTACCCACCCTTGTTCCTCTCGGCTACAGGCACTGGTTCTATAGCGCCTTTCTCTAGCAGAATTAAAATCTCCTGCACAAGGAGCGGATCTGGAATCCTCAAAGAGTGGTTTCCTGGTGGATTGTTCTGAGGTCTCTGTATAAAAGGAAGGCAGTAACCGTGGGCTACAGTTTCCAAAGCCGAAGCATCCCAAGTAATGTCTCGACATTCTTCTAGATGCAGAGACAGTCTGCCTCCCACTGGTGAACTGTGACTTTAGACCTCAGAGGTTTTGAGGTGGCTGATGCAGTGGCAGATGGTAAAGAAGCGGGTTCCTAGTGTCATTTTGGAATATCATTTTCGAAATGCCATTTTTTCAACACCAAAATAGTGAGAGAAAAAAATTTGAATGCTTTTTTGTTTTGTTTTTTAAATGGGGGTTCCCCCCTTTTTCTTTTTATAAAACATTTTTTTTTTACTCGCGAAACAAAATAAAAAAACATTGAATTTTTTTTTTTTCCCCCTCGACAAAATGGCATGTCGAAAATATTTTTTCGATAATTTAACTGGATACCAAAGAAGCTCCTGCTTGTGCTGCTTTTGCACTTCTTCCACCACGAGATCTTTGGCCCCTTTGACCAGCCATTCCTCTCGCCCTTCCAACTGAGGTCCCTTTGTTCATTCGCCTTTGGCGGGCTTCAGGAGTGAAGACCGCTTCTGGCGCCCAAGTGTCTGGGGTGGGCAGGAAGTGAGGGAGCTGCCCGAAACTCCCTGTGCTTAGTCTGCTAGGAGACCCAAATGCACTGTGTGGTGATTGGCTGGCTGACTGTCCGGCAGGGACAGCCACCGTGCTGGTTGAGTGACAGCAAGGATGGAATGAATGGGAGAGAACTGAATGGAAGGCAGAGTCGACCACTGGAACGAAAGAACTGAGCTACTACTCCAGGTTTATTAGTGGGTACACTGGTGCCACCCCCCTTGAATTTGAGGGTGTTGCAGGAGGAAACTCAAGGGATGCACTGGCATGTTGTCTTACTGGTTTTCTTTCCTTCTTTGGTTGAAAGGGAACGGAAACCCTGTCCTGTGAATGGGACTGGATTACTGCACATTCTTTGGAGCCTGAATCTGTGACACCTGGGCAATCATCCCTTGGAGGCTCAAAATCCGACACGGATTTCAAGCTGCAGAATTTCATCAGACATATCTGTATATTGTATGGGTGATACTCCTATAGGGAGTTTTGGTTCCGTAGGGTCCTCTGTTGAGGTCCTACAGTCTCCCTGTAGCTCTGTGATAGGCTGAAAAGGATTATCTGTGGTTGAAACCGCAGGAAAAGCAGTTGGCAGGTAGGGGTCAACTGCACTGGAGCTCCCATCTGATGCTTTCTCGCTGCTTTGCGCAGGCTTTCGTTTTTTCGTCATTCATGAGTGAACTGTCGACGAGTGATGTCCTGATGTCGTCGAGGAGCGGGCCGGCGACGATCTGTGCACAGAAGAGGACCTATGCCTCTCTCTGAGTGAATGGGACTCCGATAACGAGCAGTGTTTTTTTCTTCCTCGAAGAGATTTTAGTGGATGACTTGTCCTTAGGCGAGGTTGCCATCGACGAAGAGCGGGAAGCGAACACCATCGTCTGTAGTGAGCCCTTGCCTGGGCGAGACATGGCCGATGAGGTGTGACCCCGTTTTGGGCATTGTCACTGGGTGGAACCTTGCTGATTGTGTCGTCAACAGTTTCTCTCGATGACTGCTTATTTGTGGACAGAGGGCCCTCGCAGCTTACTGGTTTCTTTTGAGAGGGAGACTGATCGCTGGGCTGCATGGCTTTGGCTCGTCGACAAATTCGCCAGACCTTGGGTGGACAGAATTTCCTGCTTTTTCACAGGTCGCTCTTCTGACCTGGATTTATGAGTGGACAGTGACCGCTTTCCAGAGGGAGTGGTAGCTCCCCCACTCGTTGAAGAGCCCGCCTCCGACGCAGGGTAAGAACCCTCGTTCAGCCAACAGATTAGGCAACGCTTTCTGTCTTTGAGGTGTTTTTTTTTTTTAGAGAAACCCTAACAGATCTCGCAGTCCTCCAACAAGTGATTTGGGTACATGCAGTATATGCAGTCTAAATGTATGTCCCCTTTTGTAAAAATGTTTTAGGCTGCACGTACCAGAGGCTCTACACAAGGATTTTTTAGACGCTGTTTCCATGTTCACTGCTGATGCTGTCAAAGGGCCGTCGCCGCTTCAGTATTCGTTTTGTTGAAAAGTTAAATTACTTTTTCAAGGATGAAGAAGATTTACCTCTGGGGAGAAGAACAACAGGATTCCTATCAGCTAAGAAGACGTTTGAAATCTGAGAGGAAGCTGCTGGGGTGGAGCGATACATTAGACGTCCTATTGGTAGGGACCAAAAGTACCCACAACGATGTGGGCAGGACACTCAAGGTGTCAAAAGTTTTTCCTTAGGAAAGGTATTAAAATATAAATAACCAGGGAGTCCAAGCCTGATGACGGGGAATATTCACAGCAAGTGACTATGAAAGATCCAATGCTGGAGAAGCATGGTTGTGCTGGTTTTCTCTTGGGATATTATGTCATCATCCCTTGCCCACTCAAACAGTGGCCCGTTTCTAAATATGGTTTTCTTTCCTCCATCTTTCTTTTTCAGGCAGTGGCTAGATCAACGATATAGGAATATGTTATGATCTAAAATGTATGTTTTCAGCAATGTTGGTATTTCTGTTGCATGGAGCGGAAGCTTGAGGTGTTCAATGTGTCCTTAATTCTGAATAAGATTTTTTTTAAGACAGGGTTGTCATCTTGGAATCAGGCATTCATGTCATGATGGCTGCCTAATTCCATCATGGCTCCCTCTGTGCTGTGCACACAATAGATCTTCTTCCTTACTTGGGTCAGAAGGTAACAGTCTGAGCTACCATCAATGGAATTGAGCAATTTTTGGTAAACAGTGGTCTGCAGCATGGTGCACTGGACACAAGGCCATACATATCAGCTGGGATGCTTTCTGACTTCTAAACAAGGTCACGCACGCTCTAGTTTCCAAATGGTTTCTTGTTCTTGTCTTGGGGTCACCTCATCTGATATGAGGCGGCGTTTGGGGATGTCGTTGATGACCTGGGAGATCCTCTGCATACCACTTCTGGGGTCGGCATTATGATTGGGTGACCTCCCATGACCCCCAGTGGCCCTCTCACCCTACCACACGACCGAAAGCACTGGATTTAGTCACCATTCTTTGTGAATCAAATAGCCCTCTTCCGGTGTAGATCAGGAGAAAGTCAGAGTTACGCATAGTAAGTGCTTTGTAGATCAGCCACAAATGAGTCAAACTGGTAATCAGTGATTAGATAAATATACAAGACACCATCTAGCCAAAGGCATTTCATGATATTTTAAGTGCTATGTCAGAATGGCAGTTTATGTTAAAAAAAACAATCATAGTCACAGAGTTTGGGTACCTACAAAGTATGAAACAGAAAAAAATTAATAAAGCCTTTTGGAAATAAGAAAATCTATTTCTAATTAGAAAATCATAACTCATTAACATAATTCTTTGTGATCATATCTTCAAAAAGGAGCAAAAAGACCACATTATGCACGTTGAAAATAGGGAAAAAGTATCATATGCCTATTCACCTCTCGAAGTTTAGCATTGTTTTCTTTCCAATGTTCATACAACAACTCCTCAGCCACCTAAAAAGAAAAATCAAGTTAATAATAAATTCTGTTTTTCGAACATGTCTTTATATCGTTGTATCTTAGTCTTTATCTAGTTGCATCAATATGTTGACATCTGTGCACTTAAACTGGTTTTGATCATTCTTCAGGGAACAAACAAAAACAGATCTAAAAAAGGCTAGGGAAGACAGTACTGGTAAATGTACCGATGCAAATGCATAAATATGTAAATGCACATGGAACAGCTTTTGTAATATACACTACTGGCTTCCATTCTTTTGCAATCTGTTTATGCTGTAAATAACAGTGTTTATAATAGCCAATTTATTAGTAAGCAGTTCATTGACCCCTGAATGAAGAAAAGCTTTTGCATAGATTTGAACATGTAGAATACAGGTTACCTACAACTTGCAGAGCCCCGAGGAAGACCAGGGTCCCACGAACTACAGTCCTCCATACCTTACCTTGCTTTCTGTTGGTAAAATACAAGGGGCAATAAACCAAAGTCTTCTACTAAAAATCATTTATTAGGACCCTTGATCGAAATCCTGCTCACAATTACTTTGCAAGTACTTCCGAATGAACAAATTGTCAGCATGTTCAGTAAAAACATTTCCAAAGTAATCACCAAGTTCTCCTTTTGTGTCATTGCCAAATTACAGATTTTGAGTATAGTGACAGGTCTGTACCTCTAGACTGGCATCAATGCCCACCATTCTGCACTCGGAACCCTAGCGCTTCAGCGTAAGCAGTTCTGCACCACGCCTCAGCCACTTTGTGTGCTGTCACCTCAGTACCAAAAACACCAAATTCACAGCTGCCTTCAGGTGGGTCACACAGAAGTTGCACCATGAAAGTCAGTGGCCTCTGGCAACACTATCCCCCATTCTATGAGCATGCAAGCCTGAAATCCAAGCACTCTCACTCCAGAATGGCTTGGGGGGAAGTGGGGGGGGGGGTGCAATTCGGTCAGTTTTAACAGAATAATAACTGTGCACTTATGAGGTATATTTAACATGCCTCGCCACCCTTAACAAGTGCAGGGTGGCTGAGAGGAAATTGCATGCTTCCAGTACATCCTCTGAGAAACTGTCCTACGCCTGCTCCAAAAGGAAATACCGGCTCTCTGTCCGCACCAAGAAGAGAGCCCACATCCAAGTCTGCATCTCTGTGGCATCTAACAACTCAGTCGAATTCTTTAAAATCTGCAAAGAGCTGGCCAATCCTTCCGCAGTCTGTGTTAGGCAGAAACCTGTGCAGTTCCCTCTGGGACCACTGCAAAAGATTTAAGACTACAGGTGTTTGGCAGTAAACCCACTTGGTAGCAGTCTGTACCACAGAGATTCACTTGGTAGTTGTGGCTGAGCAGTCAGACTTCCCTCAAAAAGAGTTAGGCAGTATACAGAGTATTCACAATAGGTCAAAAGAACATAGTAGAACAAGTAAACACTGACCAGAGCTTGGTGTAAAAGAGATAATTATTTATTTAAAAGCACATCTAGTAAAACACACAGGCACTAATATTAAGCAGTTCAAAAACATGGTCACTAAAAGATATACACTCCCTTAAAAGAATATTATATAAGTCTAAAGAAAAAGCCCCACTTATTTTCAGACAGCGTTGAGCGCTTAATGCAGATGGCACTCTAATAATTCGTTTTTAAAAAGGGAGAGAAAAGCAGAGTATAATTTGAAACAGCTCCCAACACTTTCACAAGAACACAACAAGAGAGGAAGGCAAGGTAAAACCGTGAAGTTAGAGTTCAGAAGGCCGGATCCATTTTAAAAGGATCAGAACGAAATGTGTCCAAGGTCACACGGTTGAAGTGCACAAAAAGTCTTGAAAAGGTTCAGAAAGAGTTGGACCAAAGAAAGGGACCAGTTAGATGGTCAAGGCGGCCAGACCAGTCCAGAAGGTTAAGGGATTATTATTACCTTGTAGTAATCTTTAGAAAGGGAGGCCTGGCGGACACAGTACCTTAAAGTGGTGAGAATACTCCAGCGGGGGCAGTTGTTCCTAGCAGCGGATGCAAGTCGGTGCTTTGTCCGGGGGAAGAATGGATCTCGTCGGGGAGGAAGACAGGAGTCCGTTGCACTGCCAGGGAAGAAACCAGCCGCGGAGTTCTCAGGTAAAAGGAGCGGTCTTTTTATTCGCGGTCCAGTGGTAAGTGGCTATCCGGTTGCCGGGGTGCTTGGTACGGGCAATTCGACGACAAGACGTCCTGGGATGCGAGGAAAAGAAGGTAAACTGGTTGTGCCCACCAGTCAGGGGAAGAAGCCTCTCCACCCGGTAGATCTTCTCTGTCGTCGGGAAGTGGTGGGTCGGTTCCGCAGGGCTCCACCGGTGGTGTCGTCGTGGTAGGTCGGCTCAGCTTCTCCCTCGTCGGATTCTCAGGTCCTGTGGCGAATTCTGAAGTTCCAGTCCCCAAAGCCCTGCTTTTATGCAGCACACCCCCATTCACTCAGCCTAGCTGTCAATCAAACATACTAGGCCAATCACACAAGAGTGCGACTTGAGTTACCAAGGTAACTCAGTCCAGGGTGCCTAAACCCCCTCCCAGACCCTCTGTCGTACCCAGACAGAGTGGCACCACTTTTGGAGGCTTCTGTGGAGAAGCCCGCCAAAAAGTGGAACAAAGGGCTCGACTTGGGTTGGAGTCACAGAAGAGAACACAAACGCCATTTTAGAATCGAGTCCTGGCAAAAAATACCAACAGGTGAATTAATATTAAATAAATAAACCGGCGGTATGTTCGAGGCTATGAGAATTAAATCATTAAAGTTGGTAGCCTCGAACAATGGGAAAATCGAATAGGGATATATTCGTGGTCGAATATAAAAAGTAGTATCCACTGCCACCAGCTAAAACTCGATCAGGGGGGACGGAGACGTGCCACCTCGACTAACAGACCCCAGGGCAATCAAATTGCCCTGACAAGTACGTCCACAATATGATGTTTTGTACCGGTTTCTGTTAATAATTTGGGACTAGTAAAGCCAATGGTGACTTTGCATGCCCTGGGAGACAGTAGTCAGTCCCAGGGTATGGAGTCTATGGTGGGGTGTCACTATGACACCCCTGTGTCACTGCACGGAGGGTGCTGTGTAACATACATAGTAAAAACACATGAGGCCCTATGGAGTAAAGGACCCCATAGCCCATAAAACACAAACAGTCAAAGGAACACCAAAAATCATGTCCAAGAGTGGGAGAAAGAGTCTCTCTTGGCAGGAGAAAAAAAACAAACTCCAGAAATCCAGCAAAACTGCTGGGGGACTCACTAGGTTAGGAAATTCAGCCTAAAGAGAATTCTCCCCAACAGTCTGTATCTCTCCTGCCCCCTCCCATGCCCTCTGCACGGCCCTGGCTTCTCATTTCATCTATAAAACTCAGGACATCCTGTTTGTTCTCTCTCTTTCTCTTTCACCCACTCACTCACTCACTCTCTTTCACCCACTCACACTCCTCCCTCTACTCCCTGCTCTTTCGCTGGCCCTTCAGCCACCTCTCCTCCCTCCATGTCTTTCACCTTTTCTCCCCAGACAAGGTTTCTAGACAAGTCTGATCTATGAAAGTTTCGTCAAAACCGCTTCATCCATGTTCCTCCAAAACCATCAAGGAGCACATAGACACCTTGGCCTTTGCTCTGGCTGACTTCTGCAACCACTCCTTCAGCACTAGAGTTTCCCCTTCCCCCTAAAGCACTCCCTTGTGCACCCTCTTAAGAACCCCTCTGCTGACCCGTCATCCAATCTCCATCACTCCTTTCCTGGGCAAACTCCTGGAAAAGCTGGCCATCACCCAGCTTAATCTTCACACTGTATCTGTTGGTTGTCTCCATGACCATCCGTCTGGCTTCAGAGCTGACAGAAGCATGGAAACTGCTCTCCTGAACATCTGTGAAGACCAGCTCTCCAACCTTACTCGATCTCCCTTCTGCGTTTGACACGGTCAAACATGCCATCCTACTTAATCATCTCTGTGATAACCTGGGTACCACCGATCAAGCCCAGGTTTGGCTGACCGCTTTCCTCTCCGATCGACTCTCCCAGGGGTGTGTCACCCTTCTCCCCATTCTCCCCCCCCTCTTTGCCCCCCCTCTTCTCCCCGTCCCCCCCTATCCCCCCTCCCTCTTTCTCCGCCACCTCTTCCCCCCGCCCCCCTCTTCTCACTGTCTCCACAGCTCTGGTTCCCTCTAGGCTGGACTACTGCAACAACCTATTTCTAAATCTTCCTGCTTATACTCTCTGCCCTCAGCAACTCATCCAGAACAGGACTGCGATACTCCTTGGCCTCAAGCCCAGGGACCGATCTCTCCAGGACTGAAATCTCAGCACTGGCTCCGAGTGGCTGCGAGGATTAAGTTCAAAACCCTCTGCATTGTCCACAAGGCCTTCTGGGGCTTGGGGCCTCAATACCTTCTACTCTCTCTTCCTAAATATCTTCCTTCTCAAGCTCTTCTCTCATCCACCTCCAACTCTCTCAGGATCAGTTGCTTCTCCAAGAAAACTAGGTGAAGACCGGGTAGGTGGTGATGTTCTTGGTCATAATGCCACCGATCACAACCAGCAAGGGAGAAGTAGGGTTAGGACACTGTGCCAGTTAAACCTTATGGAAGGATGGGACAAAGAGGTAAAAACAGGTTTGTAATCTCAACCCCTTTACTCAGATTACTTCAGAAACCACCTTTGGGATTTTTGAATCTGCTGGCCTCACTTTGAATGTTGGTTACGTTGGAGGGGGGTCCAGTGGCCGAAGGTGCAGAGGTCACTTTCGGCATCAGTATTGGGTGAGGCTAGGCAGTTCAGCACTCTGGTGAGATGGTTCCTGGACTGCTGGGCTACCCTGGTATGACGAGAAAGACTACCACAATTCTGCCAACCTCAGGGGGAAACCCCAGGACAACATGAAGGCAGGCTGCAGTGACAATCAGTGCTCAGGCGGCAGAAGGTGACCCTCACAACGGAGACAAAGAAGTTGGTACTTCAAGGACCCTCTTCGTTCTAGAGAGCAGCAACTGCAAGGGGACGCTTCCTGTCTCACAAGCTGAGAGTCTGCAGAGTCCCAATTCTAATCTCAGGCTGATATCCCAGGCAGCGAAGAGAAGCCTAGGAGGAAGCTGGTCAGTCCACAGGGGGTCCCAGGAAACTTCCAAAGGCTCACAAGGGCAGGATCCTCAAGCAGGGGTCAGGACTAGTTTTTCCTACCTGTCCAGTGGGTGAAGCGCTGCAGGAGATCAGCACAAAGGAGCAGGGCTTTGCCGAGACCATGCTGGTCGGCTGCAATGAACATCCAGGGGTCTGCAGTAGGATGCTCCTCTTCAAAGGGGTCTTGGCTCCAACAATGATCAATAGTGTGCCTTGATCTCACCAGTGACAAGGGTCTGCACCATTCTAACTGGCCATGGCTGCCCAATCAGGGTCAGCCTCCTGCCTTCAGATCTGCCCAGCACACTTGGGCAAAATGTGGACTGGAACCACAGTCCTGGGACTACATCTGGCAGGCGACTGTAGCAATAAGAACCCACAGCCTGAATGGGCGCAGGAGCGTTGTGACCATTGGGATGGGTGAAAGACCGGAGGCCTGGTTGGTGGATCCCTAGAGAGCACTGGAGAGGGACGACCAAGAGAGGCCTCAGCGGTCGATTGTCCCCACAGGCTTGGTAAATCATCCCAGACTGGACTTGCAGTGCATGTTTTGTGTACCCGGGTGGTGAACATTGCGGGGCAGCCATTCAAGGAGTCTAAGCACAGACTGACAATTCGGATACGCCTAGGGGGCCCTACGACTCAAGATGACGGTGCTTGTAAGGAGTCTGTGGTCACGGTGTGACTTTGAAAGCACAAGGAGGGGCGCGGGGAGAAACTGTGTGGGTACGCTGGTGTGCAGAGGCCCTGTCACCTAGCCAAATCTGCTCTATCTCTGTGGCAGTACAGTGTGTGCCACATTGCAGGTAGTCGAACAGTGAAGCAGGTGATGTGGGCACGGACAGTGGAACTCCGGAAGTGCCCTATGGGCTGCACGATTTAGAAGGGGGGAGTTTGAAGTGTGCCTGGGGACAAGGACTACAGTTTATGGCAGTGCAAGCATAGGAGCGTTGTTAAATGCGCCCTAGAAGAATCCGGCCCATGTCCAGTGCTGTGGAAGGAACATCACGCCTAGTCCTCAGAGAAGTTTCAGGTTTCTTGGGGCGGAGGGGGTCAAAGCTTGTCAGGCTAAGTTGCGAAGGAGGAGGGTTTTGGCCGTGAGTGAACTTGGGCTGGTGGTGCTGCCTAATCTGTGGTAAAGAGTAAAGGCTGACGCTGGTGGGAAAATCGGTTGAAGGTATTACTGCATTACAGAATTACCACAGAGCAGTGGCAATGGAGGGTGAGGGGGAAAAGCAGGCCACTACCACTGAAGAAGGGGGCAAACATTCATGCCCCGTCTACGAAGGAAGACATCAAGGACATATTGCAAGAGATTCACGCATTAAGATGCAAGGTTGAGGCTTCGTCTCAGATTGAAGAAGCAGAGTGGAGGTGTTGGAGAATAAGTTTGAGGTGATGGTCAATACCTTCAATGCGGATCTCTTTGAAATGAAGCTTGAGGGCAGGATGACAGAAGTTGAAACCAGGGATGAGGACTACTAGTTGAAGTTGGATAACCCTGAAAACAGGGAACGTAGAAACAATCTGTTTTTGGGCGGAAGGAACAAAAGGGGGCGTCAGCAAGTGATGTACAAAAGACAAGACACCCTGTTTTTGGATGTAGGTGGAAAGAAAGTGAAAATTGAAAGAGCATATGGTGGTGGCATGGGCAGGGGTAGAAGGCTGAGATTGGTGTTGGTGAAGTTCCTGTGATATACGGAGAAGGTTGCAGTGCTGGAGAGGGCAAAATGTCAACGCACTATCCAGTTTGAAGGGGATACAGTGCAAATTTATCAGGACCTTTAGAATTTCACCCTAGTTGGGCGCAGGGACTGTCGTCCTCTCACATCTTGGCTATCGGAAAGGGGAATAAGTTATAGGTGGATATACCCATTGGCGATGAATCAGAAGTGATTCACCCAGGGAACCTGGTCTGGAAACACTATCATGTGGCCTGGGAAAGGCAGACGTTTTCTGATCCTGACCCTGGGTGCAGTGTTAGCCGGAAGGATCACATGAGGGGGGGGCGGGGGGCAACAGGTCAGGAGGAGGAATGAGTGAGCCCCCTAAGATAACATTCCCAGAGACTACAATCTCCCAATCACATATTGTAAAATAAAAGATGTCGAAAGTGACTTTTATGTTAGGGACTTTAAGTCAGAATTCACAGAGTACTGCAACGTAGAAGTGGGCTGCAGAGGCACAAGGCTGCAGAGTGAAGCCTATTAAGGTTAATAACCCACACCAGAGGATGGCGGAGATGCAAAAACAAGCCCACTCAGAGGCAGGCCAGAAGACCAAGGTGGAATAAGGCGATGCAGCAGCAGGCGAGCAGCAGTAGCAGCAGAGGGTGGAGGAATTTTGGAATCTCCACGAAGATATAAAACAAGGCAGATGCCATAAAGAGACTTTAAAGATCCGACTTGAAGGAGGCGATTGTTATATAGTGGGTACAAATAACCAACCACACGAAGGGGCAGTATCTAGAGAAGGGAACACACCACTATTGCCAAAGCCAAAAGGGACGCACATTTAGGCAACTGAGAAACAACCAGGGTTGCCTAAACCAACAGACGATAACTGAGCATTTGGTTAATAATACAAAGGTGGAACAATATTGGCAGGAAAACTGCCCTTCTGATAAAGGAGGTTCAGGGGGAAGGAAGCATTACACGCCTTGCGTGATTGTATCACTTCAAGAAAATCGTAAACCTAATTGTTTGAAGCAGAAGACATTGTTAAAACCTTTGAAGTTGACCCTTAGTACAGAAGTACATAGAGGCAGTAGTTGGAGGATAGATCAGGAGCAACGTGCTCGCCTTGGAACCCAGATGACAGAGCAACACAGGTTTGAAACCCGGGTCCACGCTTAGAAGCCTCTGGGTATTGAGCGGGTTATAAATAACTCATTCAAATTACAGTTACCTGGCAAGGGAGTATTCCAGGTCCAGGAATGTTGTGCCTATTGGTTCTGTTTGGGCAGGAGATTATACCTGCACAAAGGACTGCAGTAGTTTATCTTGGCTGGCAGGAGAGTATGCTAGACTAAGAGCATTTCTAACCATTGGTTCTGCTCTCGCAGGAATACACCGGAGTGGAGTGCTGTAGAAGTGGTAAGCATGGCATGAGAGTAAACCAGGTGGAAATTGTGGTAGGGTAAAGTTTATGACAAAGTGGTGCCAAAATATCCTGACAAAGACATTTGTTTTGAAGCTATTGAAGTGGCGAAATATTCTTATTTGATGTCTGTTTTGCTGAAGTAGAACTGAAGCTAAAGTGGTGCCAAAATATCCTTTCTAAGACATCTGTTTTGAAGTTAATGAAGTTCTGAAATATTCATTGTTGATCAGAAGCTGTCTCAAGACTGACTACAAGTGGAAAGAGGAAAGCTTTGTTAAACGATTGTGAACCAACCTTGGAATCCAAGTTGGAACTTTTAGTGTTGTCAAGTTGGATTAGAAAGAGACCTTATTATGACACAGGATATCCTTATCCTTTTTGAACATTTAAAAGAAAAGCCTGCTTGAATCTGGGGAAGGGGACTTCACCCGGGTTATCACAAGAAGCAGCAATTGTAATGTGATTTATACGGTTATATTTGTTGTTGTCAAACTGCCATATTTCCTTATTGATTTATTATTTAAGTGTGAGGGACAGAAACCTTTTGTTAGAGAGTTTTTGTTTAGTTCATTTTAGGCAGTTAAATCCTCATCAGGGTAGGGATAGTGAGGCGTTTATCCAACCTTTTGAGTTCATAAAAATTGCATCTTTTGAAAAACCTTCACAAAGTTGTCTACCACACATTTCTGACTAGTCGCACATTCGCCCTGGTGTTTGAGATCAAAGAGGTGGATTATAGGATACCCAAGGTTTTGGAAGTGGAACAGGGTTTACAACACCTCTCGAAGGGAGAAAAGGAGAGAGAGGCTTAGAGGAGGCCGAAAGAACAGTCACAAATCGAGTGACATGGAAGGGACTGATGCAACGTAAAAGTTCAAAGATGCCAAAAATTCCAGAGACTAAATACTCTAGAGGGCTGGACTCTCTAACATGGGGGAATGATGGTCTCTTAAGCAGTTTGATACGATTTTGCCAAGTTTGGTTATTTGCAGAAGTTTGATGATGGGGACAGGGGTGGGGGGTAAGTTCTCCTTGGGTGGCCCAGCTTTAGATGGGCATCTCACATGCAAGTGGGTTAGGGGAGAAAGGTGAATGGAGGCATTATGGGGTATGTGTAAAAGGGAAAGGGGGGTAAGGAGCATCACGCCTTGAAACACTTGTGTATAGGGGTGTTAAAAATGCCATATCATATGGGACTGAGGGAGAGAAGTAAACCAGGGCGGGTCTATGTTATATATTGGGAAAAGAGACTGCAGATAAGATGGCAGTGATAATTAGTATGGGGTTGGGGGGGCAGGCAGACCGCTTGCTCATAGGATAGCTGAACGTGAAAGGCATAAATTCCTCAACTATGTGTTCGTCAATTGCCAGGGAATTTCGCAGAGTGGGGCTAGATGTGTTAATGTTACAGGAAACCAGGACAGTGGAGGGTGAGGAGATACATATTCCCAGTGGATTGATTGGGCAGGCATTCCGCGATTTTGCTGAACAAGCGGTTCATGCTGGGAAACATTGTGGTGTGGGAGGGCTTTCATGGTATCCGGAACTATGGATGGTATGTGGTTGTTGCTGGCAACAATGTATTTCCCCAACCAATGACAGATTCTATTGTTTGAAGCAACATTAGCCCAGAAATTCCGGGAATGTAAGGGACCCCTGATATTGGGAGGGGATTTTAACATGTGGGCGGACCCGGTGTTGGATAGAAGAGCCCCAGGTATAGAAGGAGGCCAGGTGTCGGGAGTAGAAAGAGGGGGGTTGAGAGAATGCTTAGATTTATATGGGATGCAGGATGTGAGGAGACCGCTCCATCCAGGCAAAAGTGGTTTCACATTGCACTCCCCTCCTCATGGTACATATACACGTATTGATTATATTTGTGTGGGTAGGGAGCTAATGGTAAGAGTGGACGATTCACTGTGGAAACATGCGAAGTCTAGGGGGGGATGAGGAAGGCGATCACAAAATACTTTGAAATGAACAACACTGGAGAGGTGGATTATTGTCCCCTTTGCTGTCTCCCACTCCGGACATGACGTGGGTTATTGATATGGGAAGGCGCAAATAAGAAAAGAGAAAGAAACCTGTTAGAGACTAGACTGAGGGCAGAAATAATTTCCTTGGAGCAGAGAATACATGCCAGTGAAGAAGGTAGAAAGGGGCTAATTAGGCAATTTAGAGGAAAAAGGGAGGAATTCAAATCTCTTGTTATGGGAAGGGGGTGAGACAATTGCGATTTCTACAACAGAAATACTACGAAAGGGGGAATTAAGTAGATGGGCTTCTGGCAGTGTGGCTGCAGGGACAGCAGGCCGAGAGATGAGTTGACAGGATCGAGGGAGTGGGTGGACAGGTGGATACATAACCGCTATTTCAAAGAGATAACGCACCCGATGGCAAGTTCCGACGAGGCGGCTGCGGCAGATGAAGTCCTACTTGCAATTCAGAGGATGCAGGGGGGTGAGTGCCCCGGTGATGATGGGTACACAATCAGGTTTTACAAGTAGTTTTCAGGACAACTATCCCCACACTTGATGAAATTGTTTAACCATATACTGGAAACTGGGAGGGCTCCAGGATCCTTCGGTCAGGCCCGGATATCAGCGATACCCAAAAGGGGGCAGTGGGGACCCTCAGTTATGTGGATTCCATCAACCTGTATCGCTTTTCAATACCGACGCAAAATTCTTTACTCGGTTGCTGGCCTCTAGATTGGAGAATCTGATGAGGTGCCTGGTCCAAACTGACCAGGTGGGTTTTATTAAGGGAAGACAGGGAGCGGATATCTTGCGGAAGACTCTGCACTTGATGGACATGGCTCATGGGAAAGGGGGCAACGCAAAGCTCCTGGCTTTGGACACAGAGAAGGAATTAGTCAGGATCGATTGGACCTTCTTGTACGCAGTAATGGGTAGACATGGTTTTGGACGGAATGTCCTTAATGGCACGGTTGGCAGCAAATGGCAGGTACTCAAGGGCATTTGTGTAACACAGGGGGACTAGACACAGGTGCCTGCTCTCGCCTCTGCTGTTCACACTGACTCTGGACCCACTGGAGGAGAGGCTCAGGAGAACCGCTCAGGTGGAGGACCTTCAGATTGGGGACTAGAATTCAAATTGGGGATGTATGCGGATGATGTCCTGCTGCATATAAGGAACCCGCAAGCTCTGTCCCAGCAGCATTGGCTGTGATTGGGGAATATGGATAGTTTTCAGTGTCTAAAATAAACAGAGCCAAGTCCATCCTGTTCCCTACAGTGAGAAGGGTGTTGGGGATATCAGAGTACTTGAGCAGCTAGAGATGGAAGTGAGATTAGACAATGTTCACTACCCAGGGGTCGTCATCACTAACACATTCAGTGAGCTATGTGCAGCCAACTATCCACCTTTACCTCAGACATTGTATAGAGAGATGGTAAACTGGGGGAAGCTCACTAGGTCGCGGATGGGCTGCCTTAATGCTTTATAGATGAACATCCTCACTAGGATATTATATCCATTTTAAATACTCCCAATAATGGTACCAGAGGTACTATTCAAGGAGGCCAAGGGCGTATGCTTCATTCTGTGGCAGGGGAAGAAACTGTGTGTGGCCTACAACACTCTGGTGCTGCCCAAGGAGCGAGAGGGTGCAGGGTTCCTGGACCTTCACACATTATAAGGCATCGCAGTTGAGGATGCTGGTTCCTCACTTGAGGGAAGACATGGGCAAACAGTGGGGTTCCCTTGTAAATTATCATTTGCGAACGGCGGCATGGGAGGAGTGGTTGTGGGTCCCGAGACAGAAAATATTGTGCAGGATTAGGGAACATCCCATTTTGGGGGTATCTGGAACATATGATGTGAAGCATCCAGGATGCGTGGGATAACCTCATGGCCATCACCTATGGGTTGTGTGTGGGTTCCGGGGATAAGGTATGAGATTCCGGACCTAGATAGATACTAGAGATGGTTTGAGGCGGAACTGGCTAGAGTGGCGCAGCTATGGAAGGGTGAAAAATTCATTATGATCCAAGAACTGGAGGAAGCTCTACATATAGGGCCACTGTCAGTATTCTCCTATTTGCAGATTAAAGGGGTTCTTACTGCAGAGAAATGGAAATTACAGATCCAAAATCCTGGACACGCACTTCACCTCCTTATTTGCTTCACTGATTGAAACTACTATGGGTGGAAATAGGGGGCCTCCGGGCCAAATGGGAAAGAAATCTAGGTAGAGAGATAGATGATAGGCTGTGCCACAAGATGGTAGAGCATTTAAAATCTCGATTGCATGCTAGTATAAGCTCCACAGTATTAAACTACTCCACAGATGGCAATATGGCAACATGCTACAGTACGCCTTTCTAGGATGTTTGCTGCGGTCAGTCCACATTGTTGGCACAATTGTGGAGAGCGGGCCACATACTGGCACATGTGGTGGTCATGTGAGAGTGCAGGTGTAGTGGACTGGGGTGCTGGGAGATGAATAAAAGATGTGGAAGGGATATTTCGGCCAATAGACCCCATGCTAGTGCCATTTGGTCTGGAGGATTTCGCTGGGGAGTTGAAGTGTGTGCCGTACATGGCACATTTCCTATTGTTGGCGGCTAGAGCATGCCTCGCAACTCAAAAGAAACGAGAACGACTGCCTGGACTCATGGAAGGTTTGTTTAAGGATAAGGACATATTTGATGGAAAAGATCACAGTGGCCCTGCATGGGGGGGGGGCGCTGATATGGAAATGGGTTGGTTGGGGTTTTGCAATAAGTACATGTGGCTATGAGGGGATTTTCTTTGTGGAGGATGGGCTGGTCTGGGGAGCCTGGACGTAAAAGGAGGTAGAGGTGAGCTCGGTCCCCCTTGTTCATCCCTCTCGAATCAAGGGGTATACTGTCATAGGTGATGGCTTTTAGCCACAAACATTTTGATGGACTTCACACAATGTCTGGTTCCTGTTGGGAGTTGTTTGAGAGGTTGCCGCGCGGAGGGAGGGGTAGGGGTTGAAAACAAAGGAAGATCTAGTGGCACTGGTGCTGGAAAAGAGGTTTAATGTTTATGTTTAAAAATCAACAAAATAGAAATGTACACACAAATTATCCCTTCCGCACCTCACTGTAACGTGATGTGTGCAGATTAAAAACAACAAAGAATTTTGTAAAGGGGGGTGGGGGTGGGGGTGGGTGGGGTCCCCCTGCACTGACAGCCATAGGGACTGATCAGTGCCCCCAAAATAGAGGAGCTAAGCAGGGCAAGTAAAGCAAAAAGATTTTACTTATCTACAAAAAGCAGGTCAGCGTACAGGGTACAAACAATAGCAAAATGTTGGAGGGTTCCATAGATGCCTATGTTGGGAAAGCAGCAAAAAGAAAATCTTTCTCAACAATGCTCAACTGTGGTTAATGGATAATTACCCCTATTAGCACCTCGAAGATTCATATGAGCCAATCATATGGCCAAGAACGCAGGCATTAACGACTGGTATTGGCCACATTCCAAGCCATTTCTCTTGCTTGACACATATTAAACAACTTTCTTTTTCTGGTTTATTATTTCTTAACCTTTCCCTCCTGGGGGAGTGACAGAGCAGGAGGGGCTCCTTGCCACTCCCTTATTCAGATTACTACTGTTTTGCATCCATTTACCTTTCCTATGCCACCATGAAATGTTTTCTTTGCCATTATAGCCATCTTTCACTAGGTTTGCCAACATGATTATCCTTCATCCGTAGACTCCATTATTAGCACTAGCGGGGCAAGCGCACATCCGTGTGGGTTCTCAAGCTGGTGCTTCTTGCCATATATCTCACCAGAGCGAGCTTCACCGACTATAAATGGCAATGGAGACAAAGTCATAGGCCCTTACTGTTGGGTCTCCAGGCGGCTAAGATGATATAGCCCACTGCAAACCTCTAATGTAATCCAGTGCATGGGGGAGGGGGGCAATACTGTTAAATAGATTCCCACTTTCCCTTACCACATGTACCCATTAGAGAAGTTCAATGCCTTGATTACACAAATACCTGTTTTCTCCTTTCTTCTCTAGCAGATTTCAATTCATTTGTCCGCTCTCTGATTGTATCCAAATATGATTCCTTGTTCTCTTTTAGCTCCTTTAATTCAGATTCAAGCAAGTCACGTTCTTCTTGTAAAAGTTTCTGAAGCCGAATACGCCGATGTTCCAAACTTTTTTTCTTCTCCTCCTTTTGCTTCTCCCGATGATAGGCACCCATGCTATCAAAAATACACGAAAGAAGTAAAAATAAATAAAACAATAAAACACATGCTGAAAGAGATCACCAATGGTTTAAAATGGTTTTTCCAGTAATTGATACCGTTTTAAATTTTTGCTGGGAATAAAACAAATTGACGCTCTTTGGAAAGACTATCATTTGGGGTCTGGGTAATAAAACAATTACATTTTCTGCAAAATATAAATCCATTGTTCATAGGTTTAACAATGGGGTAAATTGAATAGCATTAGCAATTCAGAGTCTGCCTACTGCATTTTAAGTGAAGCTCACCAGTACTTATATAATAGTACTTATTAATAGTTTTCAGAACATGTGCTTCTAAATTGGGATATTTAACCAAGATGTTATATTAGAAGGCTTGTATACTGTGCCAAGTGACCACTATAGGAGTCTCAGAGCATCTGGGCTTGTATGCAATTCATTATGGCATATGGTGCCACATCTAGCAGTATCTAGTCCTTGGTCTGTGGGAGGAAAAGGAGCAGAAGAGGGAATAGGTGGCCCAGACAAACATTTGAAGGACTTGTGACAACTCCTTGGATTCGTCACCTCTACCCTTGGGACTAGTGAGATGAGCCTGCTAAAATGTACACCCCCCAGGTCACAGGGTAAGCAGGATTACTCTGAAGGGGACTTCCCCCTTAGGGGACAGAGAAACCTCAGAGAGGGACTTAAGTCACAATACCTTTTCCCCAGAGACTAACCTCTTTTTGAGGTATGCAAGAACTAAGATGTACGAGAACTCTAACAATGGCTGGCTCGGGGCAGGGGGGTGCTGTTGCGCATGATGAAGAGGCCTGAGAGAGGAGCTCTGGTGCCCGGCATCAATACGCGCCTACAATCCTCTATTTAAGGGTGCCTTATGCTGAAAACACGATTCGCCTCATATGCACAACATCTGCACTACTAAACCGCCCCGATTTCACTGTGGTCGGAGGCCCGGGAAGCTTGTTAAATCCCTGAGGGCGCACATATCCCTTGCATATCTACCGGAGCTGAATAGCGCGGCACAGAGGCGGCCCTGGAATCACGACCCCTGCGCAGTAAACAGCAGAAAGGACGCCTGCCCCAGTGGACACAAGACCACTGTACACTCACTGAGTTCAATGCCTCGATTACACAAATACCTGTTTTCTCCTTTCTTCTCAAGCAGATTTCAATTCATTTGTCCGCTCTCCGATTGTATCCAAATATAATTCCTTGTTCTCTTTTAGCTCCTTTAATTTAGTCAGTCGGCCGCCCTCATGCCCCATGCAGCTTACCCCTGTGCTGCACTATGCTGCTACCATCACCCGCCCCTACAGTCTGGGAGATGTGTTGCCCGTCCATACACGGCTACACAGAGAGCCTCTGCGGTGCAGGAGTATGTGGCCACTCCAACTCCTTAAGCTGGAAACCGCACAGTACCTCCTACACCTCCCTTACTCAATGTGCCCGGGCTCGGCTCAGCAAAGCCCACACACTGAGGAACAGAACCAAGTACGGATCGCCATCACCGGTCTCTTGCAAAATATTGCGGGGACCCACGGACCTCTCCTACCTGCGTGAACTACTACTGCACTTGGTCAAAACCATGCACTGCAATCTCTCCCTGCACCCTACGGCTCAAACTCATCCTTGTACAGTAAAACGATGTGTCTACACAAGCAGGGGGAGCATGCACGTTTTGTCACCTTGTTGTGCGCACTCCACTAAACCTTTTTGCTTCCATTAACAACTCAAGGCTGCTGACAGGTGGAGAACGACAACGTGGTGCCTCTGACAGCTGGCACAACCTACCAAGTACAATATCCCCATATGCCACCCCCCACAACCTTTTCAGACTGCCGCCTACCTGCCTCTAGCACCCATGACAAAGTGCACAGGAGGGGGTGTGACCCCCTGACCGGCCCATAGAGTCAGAGCTTGCCCTTGAGTACTTTAAGACAAGATAGCTGCACCTTGAGGTGGAAGGGGTGCAGGATTTCCTACTCCAACACCAATCAATAAGGACAACTCAATGGTTTGGCAAAGGGGAGTCCATTTAATGACAAGTATAGAAAACGAAGAAACATGGAAATCAACAGTGATGCGGTAGCCCATCTCGCTTCAACTCCCAATGATCTTCATTCAAACAGTAACAGTTATACCCAAAATTTGTCATCATGAACGTGTAACACGCATAAGTTTGTCATGCAGTTGGTTGGAAAAGGTAACTTAAGTGTAGGTGCTATATCTGTATATGGTAACGGAGTGTGAGGATTGGTTAACCCTTATCAGGAGAGTGTCTACGCCCTTCCCTCTAACATTACACATGTAGAGGTCACTAAGAGTAACGTCTCATTGGTTCTACTAGCTATAGGACCCTAGATTATTTGGTCCATTGTGATTGGGTTGGCTACAACACCAGGCATAAATCTCCACTTTAATTAGCAGCATGCAGAATGGTCACCCAGATGCAGGATGCCCCAAGATTCACCCAGCCTCCCTTCCATCAATAAGTACTTTATTGCTATGTGTCAATTAGTTGGCTGTGGTTGGCCTCGAAACTGTAGCTTATTGTCAGGAAAAGTTATGATATCTTCTGGTTTTGGGTGACATCAGACGTTGGTACCTTTTCGCGCTTGGCGGGTCATGTATTAGTACACCGTGAATCGGCTTTGTTTTCCTTCTATTTGTGCACTAAATTTGCATTTCGGCCTGCCACCTGCCTGGGCCTCCTTATCTCGACTTTCACGGGGCAGGCTGCTCTGTTCTTAAGTTTCGAATCTGAGAAGTTTCTGTCCGTCTCCCCTTCTTGGTTTGACCTCGATTTCCCTGGCACGGCCTGCTCCTTGCCGAGTTTCGATTCTGCCGTCTCTCTTCTCGTTTTAGCTGGAATAACAATCCGGTCCTTTTTGACCCTTTGTAACCTGGGTTAATTCTGCTTTTGTATAACGTGGACGTGCACTTATATAGTGTGCTTCGTTGAGGTCGATATATAGTTGGCACTTGCCGCTCTATTCTCCTTCTAAGCATAGCAAGCCGCACTGTTCTCTTAGATTCTTACGTTTCAAGCATATGTACAGGCGTTAACTGGTTGGATATTTTCATCCTGCTTTACAGTTGGAGTTTCTTTATATTTCAACATCGTCTCTCCTTCTAAGATCATGATGTTCTTATTTAGGACATTTCGGCTTTGTGTCATCTTTTGGTTGTCGTTTCTTTCATCTGTGAGTCTGTCCGGGCCCTTGTGTCGTCACCATTCGTCTTCAATAAAGGCCTTTTGAGTTTCTTCTGGGACATTGTTTAAGCAACCTTCATTTCGTGTCATTTGCTGGTAGGGTTGTCTCAATGGATACCTTACTGTCCATGGTTGTCTGGTTATTGGCACTTCAATAGGTGTTGCTCTTCTGATGGGCACTGGGCAGAGTCCTAATGCGGCTCTCTGCTGGTTTATTTGCTCCATATGTCACATATCCCGGTGTGAACGTTCCTGGTACTTCAAAATGGGTGGCTGGAGTGCAGACCATATTTGGGACCTCCTCTACAAAAGCACTCTATATCCTCAAGGCTGCATCATCATTGCGCGCCCTTGGCCACATAGTATTTCCCACACCCACGCTGCCTTCAAAAGATCACAGTGGGCAAGGCGAGGGCCACTTACTGCAAGGAATGACACCAAGTCCTGGACAATAGCCCTGGTTCCTTTCTCTCTTGTGGTGGGGCTCCAGGTACACTTCCGCCTGCAAGAGGCATCGCTGCAACTGCTGAGACTCAACACAAGACTGCAGGGAACCACCCTGTTCTGGCCTGACGGGTGAGGGGAGTACACAAGCAGTGGTAACAGCGCCCAACCCACAGTCTTATCAATGTGCTGCACTGCATCCTTCACCCCCTCTAATATCCGAGAGTGAAAGCGGAATACCCCTTGCAACCACTACGATCCTGCTGGAGTATAATTTTCATTCATACCAGCTCCAACACCCCCTCCGATTCTTGAATAACCTGCGTGAAGGCTTATTTCCTATACCCACGACAGGGGGCGCTCAGTCATCTCTGCCACCGCATCCAGCAGCAGAAATGTGCATATGCATCTTGCAACAACCAGCTAGTCCAACTACTCCCACACTAATACCGCTACCATCGCTGCCTGGGCCACCTCCCTCCCGGCTACCACGCTACACTTTCACCATCTACATAACCGAGAAATGATGATCAAGGGAGCCGGGAAGAAGCAGAGTTCGATAAATATGTTTGCTAACGCCACACCCAAGGCAGCAGATGGATCTGACGCTGGGGAGGGCATTACCGGCAGAGTATACGAGATAGGCGCACCCAGTGAGCTTAACCGGGTGATGGAGTTCATGCGAGAAGGATTTACCACCATACACACAAAACTGGACAATCTGAGCAGCACAATCAGCTCAATAAAATCCTGGATGGAAAAGTCTGATGCCTGCATAGCGGAAGTGGGGACAAGAATGGGCACGACTGAAGACGAAGTGGCTGCCCTTAGAGCTGATGTCAACTCACTTTTGAAACAGGTATTATCCATCGGCAAAAAGAATGAGGATCTTGAATCCCGATCAAGATGCAACAACCTGCGGATAATAGGGATACCGGAGGGAAACATTGCAGGGTTAATGGAGGAATATGTTGAACACACACTATTCTCCTTGTTGGACGCCCCAAAATGTATCACCACAATTTGCGATAGAGCATGCCCATCGCACACTCACCCCGAGCACTCCACCTCGCCCAATCATAGCCAGAGTACTTAATTATCGAGACAAAGGCACACTGCTGCAGGCGGCAAGAGCAAAGGGTGAGCTACTACTGGGCTGCAACCGGGTACATTTGTATCCTGACTTGTCAATCACTGTTCAGCAGGAACGCAAGACATTCTCTGACACAAAGAAGAGGCTCCACGGCCTTAATGTGAAATATGCAATGCTTTACCCAGCCAAACTAAGAATTGAGCATGGCAACAAAGTGTATTTTTTCACTATACCTGAGAAGGCTATGAGGTTTTTAGATGACCACTTCACTGGCTGACCCCAGATAAAATACTACTTGTATTCCATAGACGACCACTCCCTGAAAAGACTCTGACAGTGAGCAATACCTGTATACCCATCTGCATTTCCCCCGAAGTCACTGTTGACAATTTCACCATTCAGCTACTATATACCCGGCAAGTATGTACCCGAAACCGGTTTTACTTACTATGTAAGCTAGGCTCGGTAGATGCAGACAGCCCCCCATGCAAAGTTGCAAATGTTGTTGGGATGTTGGGGTAGGCACAATCATTCCTCAGATTGCAGGAGGGGTGGGGGTGGGGGTGGGGGGTTGCATGTCAGTTATACAAAAAATGCTTGACAGGATTGTGTTGGTTGATAAAAATGCAGCGCTATATAGTTATAGCTCCAGTGAACAGCCTGAAACTGGCCCCTCTAGACAAAAATGCAGCGCTTACAGCTATATACTGAGCGACACAGGGTGTGCATCCTGCTTCTACAAGAAACACGGATTGGCTGCGAGAGATTCGCCAGAAGCTGGGGTTCACACCAATATTTCACTGCATATTCGACTCAATGTAGGAGTGTTATGACCCTTATTCATAAGTCCATACCATAGGTCCACAAGTGGGTACACATAGATCCACTAAGGCGCTATGTGTTATTGCGGGGTGTGCTGAGAAATCATGAAATAGTTCTATTTAATCTATACGGACCAAACAGACGAGCATGAATTCTACTCAAAGATGTTTTAACAGCTGGCGTTATACTCCCCCCCCCCCCCCCCCACCCCTCCCCATACCAGTATTGTGGGGGTTGGGGGGGAGATTGCAACACAATAGTGTACATAGACTTTGATAGGTCCAGACGTATGCCCGGCAGTTAACTAGCACTGCTCAGACGGGTGTCCAGTCATAATTTCGAAAACATAATTTCGAAAGTCAAAAAAGTCGAATCAAAAATGTCGAAAAAAAAAATGTCGAATTGTTTTTTTTTTTTCGATATTTTTTTTTGGGCTCTAGTTTCTGTGAAAAAAATAGGTAAAAATAAAAAAAAAGGGGAGTTGGGGGGGGGAACCCCCCCATTTCGAAAAAAAAACGTCATTAAAAAAAAATGACATTTTTTTTGACGTTTTTTTTCTCGACTTTTTGACTTTCGAATATTTTGTATTCAAAATTATGTCTATGAACCGCTCAGACGATACGAGAAGGCCTAGCGGACCTCGAAATGTTAGATGCTTGGAGGATGCTTAACCCAACAGCAAGCAAATACTCTCACTACTCCACAGTACACAACTCTCACTCCCGGATATACATGTGGTGGTTATCAGGCGCCCTCATAACCCACCACAGTGACGCGGACATACTGGCTAGGACCTTCTCAGACCATTCCCCTATCACATTGACACCAACACTGGGTGACACATTAGGTACTAAAAGAGTATGGAGATTTAAACCACTGGCATTACTAGATCTCGTCTGAAGTCCAAAATGGTGAGGTGTGTGGATGACTACTTCGAGATAAACACAGGCTCTGTGGGTACAGAGCCGACACTTGGGAAGCTTTCAAGATCTATGCCAGGGACATGGCTCTGGCCACCGAGGCAAGCCTGCTCAGGGCGATACATTCATACTAGTCAAACTAAACTAAAACGGATGGAATTACAGTATGTGTCCACACCTAGTGTCACCGCCTTGGGAGACATGAAGGCTGAATGTCAACAGATATCGAACACACGCTGACAGAGAATTGAAATTTCTGGACAAATACGGTCTTGGCAAGATAGTATGGAGAGGGTGAACGCCCTGGCAGACTACTAGCTAGGATGGTACGGCAAGCCGGGAGAGGCCACCATATCCTATCCGTGCGAGACGAGTCTGGAGCACTGTTCCACACCTCACCCGTTTACGCCACACTATATGGCAACTCTGACACGCCAACCCTTCCCGAGATAGACACAGACAATTTGCCATTATCAATGCTGTACAATGAGCCCCGGGAGATCCTTGATCGACCCATCTCCTCAGACGATATCTCCACTGCCATCAAATCCCATCCACCTGGTGAGGCCCCGGACCGGACAGCCTCATTATACAAGCATTATAAATCCTGCCTTGCTCCTCGATTGACTACCCTATTGTCATGATTACGGGGTTCCCTCGCAAAAGAAATTCCAAGAGTTCCTGGTTGGCCGCTTACAGTTGCTGGTCTAAGAATAGGTAGGTTGACTCTTCCTCATCACCCAACATGGCTGCCTGTAGTTACAACCTCTAGTTGGGCCAGCAGTCTAGTTTTCTGTCACTCGGGAGTATTTAAGCCCCTCCCCTTTGCTCAACGGCGCTTCGCGTCTTCAGCTGTCTCAGCGAACGCTTACCGCGGTTCAGCCCTCTGACAGGAATTCCTCAGCTTCCCTAGTATTCCATAGAAACCCTTTCTGTAGTGCCCTGGAATAGCTAATTCCGTCCAGTCCGCTGTCCCAAGTTGTGAATTCTGTGTAAAGTTGGCGTTCTTCAGTGCGGTGCTGGCGGTTACGCTTTTCCATTTGGCGTTTATTGTGAGGAGAGTTTTCGAGGCGCTCCTCCCAGTTCTGTCGCCCCTTTTATTTTTCACAGCAAGTATCTTTACCTTTTAGTTCTCGCTATAGATTAATGGTTCCAATAGTAGCAACAGCTTTTCACACATTAGTTCTTTCGCACAAGTGAATGTTCAAACCATATTTACCTCACAGAAGTTAAGGGGGTTGTGTGGAGAATTGTTTCTAGGAACAATAGTGTTCGTTTTTTCTGTCGTCATCAGGTACACTAAGTTCACGCATTTTGGAACCAAATATGTTGCGGGTTGTGCACTTCAGTTTTTAGACACATTAGGGTGTTTCTGCTATTAGTGGGTTAGTGACACCATTCCTGTTTGACACGGTTAGGAAGTGTACCCTTTTAGACATTTCTGGAAGTTTTAGGATAATTCTTCTCTTCTCCCGCTACAGTTGTTAGTTCTATTTAGTGGCATTTCCATATTGGGTAGTTTCATTCCTCTCCTCACGTCCCTTCTTCAGAACACGCACCCCTGCGCAGAAGCAGGATGGAGAGCTAACCAAATCACCATCTAAGGTAACCGCAGAATACAGTTTATTTTGAAGGTGATTCTTTTTTCCCCTATTTTAGGAATCACTTAGTTATTGAGTGTGGTAATTGTTTTTCATGTATAGATAGAGAGTCTAATTGGGATAAAGATAACAGCGCACCCTGAGAAGTTTCCGAATATCACGTGGTGTCCCCGAGGAGTCTAAGGTAAGCGTTACACCTATGGGAATAATTCTGCACATTGAAAACAACCCCCCCTAACCCCTACGCCCACGCTACACCAAGCCGTGAGTTCTACTAAAACCCGAAAAACTGGCCAGGCAATGTGAGTCCTACCGTCCCCTCTCCCTCATAAACGGATCTACGTGAACCGACCGCGGCTGATCCCGCGGCCGGAAATAATTTTGCATGTGAAATGTACGAACCTCAAAAGGTTTGTCATTTCCCATGCGAACACACGTTCAAAACCCCTACATACCCACCCACAACATACACCCCACCCACAACAAAAACAAACCCCACTTACCTTCTCTTCACGCTGTGTCCCTACGGCGCCTGTTCCCTTTCACTTCCGTGATCAGGAACCGGCGCCGCAGGGTCCTTTTTTTTTTTCCTTCGGGTGTGCTGCGGGGGTGTCCCCGCAACACCCCGCTCAATATACCACACAGTAAAGTGAGCGGGGTGTTGCGGGGGACACCCCTGCAGTCTTATTTTTATACTTACCTACAATGCTACCACCAAAGGTTTGAACCTTTGGTGCTAGCATTTTTTGGACTTTTTGTACGGTGTGACCTTTTTTTCGGTCTGATCATACAATTCCTCATAAACTCAGAGTTAGGATATTCACCAAAGTACTGGCCCTTAGGCTGGCCCCGTACATGAGACACATTATCCACGCGTTTTCAATATCGTGGTCCAGATAGCCCCAGAAACACAAGCAGTCGATGCAGCTCTTGACATTCGTAAAGCCTTCTATTCAGTATTCTGGCAGTTTATATGGGGAGTATGCATAAATGCAACTCTGGGCATCGATTCATATCATGGGTACAACTGTGACATACATCACCCATTGCTAGAGTTAACATAAATGGGTCACTCTCGGCTTCCATAGACATTTGCAGCGGGACCCGACAGGGGTGCCCATTATCCCCCTTAATATTTGCAATTGTGATGGAACCCCTTGCAGATGTGATTCGGCATAGGCACGTCCAAAGGGGGATCAGACTCTTGGGTGAACCCGAAATGATCTCACTATATGCAGATGACGCACTATTATTTGTGCAAGACCCCACACAGAATCTTGCCCCAATCATGGACGATGGCTGATCCTTCAGGACCCTATCTGGACTTCAGGTCAACCGTGCCAAATATGAACTATTCTCTCTCACTGACGCCACTGCTGCTCCACCTGACCTCACGGGATTCACCGGGACACCCCGGGAAATTAAATACCTAGGGATTGCTGTGGCTCACCACCCAATGCTACTATGGGATATACCTACCCCAACTTACAGCCACATTTCGCGGCTGGGCGAATCTCCCATTCATGATAGCTGGTCGTGTGGCTCTCCTTTAGATGATAACCCTCCCGGAACTATTGTACTACTTTTTGAATATACCAATGTGGCCTGGCACCGCATTCTTTGCGACACTAAAAGTGTTGATTAATAACGTCCTATGGCACACAGAAGCGGTCAGGCTGAAATGGGCTACACTAATGAGATCCTACATACAGGGCAGACTCACTGCCACAGATTTTGAAAAATACTGGATAGCAGCACAGGCATACTACTCAGCCTATTGGTTCAATGTTGAAGCATGTCATCCACATGTTAAAATTGAACTTCACACAGCGGGCACTCGTGAAGTATGCTCACTGATATGATCACCAGTCAGGAAAGACCCTGCAGCTTGTAACCCCATTGCTGTGACAGCACTCTCCACCCCTCCCTGCTATGGAACTTGTACCAGTCATTCCCTAAAATAAATTTAGCAGCTGTACGACAATGGGCGGCTATACAACCATGAGGGAGGTTTACAATATGGGGTCCTTTATCACATTACAAGATCTACCGGCTCCCACAATGAGACTCTCCTTGCGCTGGCTGCAATATGCAGGACTCCGTCACTCTGCTAAAACAACATGGCTGGAATTCCAAACACTGCCCCCTGATGAACCAGTACTGGATATTGTCATGGGGGCACCTCTGCGCACGGCGGAGTATCCAAGCTGTACGACTTGCTGCAATGCTGTGGTAACATACCTCTCACGAAAGTCTGTGAAACCTGGGCCCGTGACCTAGCCATAGATATCATCGAGGAGATGATATCTTAACTCCAGGTTTCGACTAATACAATTCAAGGTAATACACAGGTTGTACTAAACCCCGGCCAGATCGCACCTCTTTATATATATATATATATATATATACACACACACACACACACACACACACCACCCCCCCCCCCCGTGTCCCAGGTGTCATTCTGACGAAATGGGATATCTCCACATGCTATGTAACTGCCTTGAACTAAGGACCTTTTGGGGGGTGGGTGGGAGTGAGTGTGCGATACTATCGCCGCGATATTTGGCTGTGCCATTGAACCCACCCCACTAAACTGCTTATTTCATAGGTTCGAGCAGCTGCAACGCAGCTTTCATAAACTGGTGAGCCTTATTATGCTGTTTGCAATTAGATGTATATTCCTACTATGGCTGCGCCCCACTCCTCCGTCCAAGTCGCAATGGCTACATGCCATCACATGGGCATCCCACCAGGAGGGAAGTTGGTCTTTGTTGCAACCCATGAACTGTAGACAAATAGACATTTGGCCACCATTTCGCAATTATTTACTTTCTACGCAGGCAAACACTTTGAACTAATAGGAACGCTCTGGACAGGTATTGGCTCTCCCTTCCCTTTTATCCGCTTTCAGGTGTTCTGTACTGTATGTTTTTAGGCTACCATTTACTGCGCGCCATGCCTTGACCTGTACCATACCAATGTGAGCGATTACAAATGTAAGATTAGCTCTTAGCTTAAACTGCTGCTACTTTCATCTTTTGTTGTAATGTCAAGCACTTCATAAATAACGTTTATTTAAAAAAAAAAAAAAAAAAAAGCTGGCTCGGCTTCTAACCCAAACTTCATTTTATCCTAAACAGGGAAAAACAGCAGACTGATGGAAAGACCAGCCTCCTGAAGTTACGTCAAGTGAAGGACCAATCAGGGAGGAGCATCCACGCAGAGCGCAGACTTTAATTTTAATTACTCCTCAGCGCGCATTGCAGGAGACGCTCGGAGAGACCGAACACCAAACGTGTCGTTGCACCTGCCAGCCCACATTAGAGGAGTGCAACGCACATGGCAGGCGAGAAATCAGCGCAGTCAGGTGTGGCAACCCGAGCGAGACAGGAGTATCTCTGCAGGCTGAACCCGGAGGAGGAATTACCCACAAGCTCCTGTACTGTGCCAACGAGAACCTGGCAGAGACAACCACCGCTGCAGTCCAGTTGAGGAGTCGCATAAACAGCTTTGAGACGAGAGGCAGTCGGCCTACATAGTCCTCCCAGAGAGCACTGTTCATCAGACACAGGTATGCAGTGGCTTCTGAGGAATGAGAGACGGGTGGCAAAGCGAGAGAGCGTAGTGGGGAAGAGAGCGGGGAAGAGAAACTGAAAGAAGTCCCGGTGTGGGAAATTAAATAGAGAACCCCTGAGATGAAGAAAGAGCAGAGAAACCCCAAGGGGGGCAGAGAGAAGGACCAGTGTTAAGAGGATATAAACCTTTTAGAAATCATGCCTACTTGTCCGTCTCCCGATTCTGACCTACCCCAGTGTAGGTGAGTCCTATTAGGTGGACCATAGATTTATGATGTTGAAAATATGGGTACATTTTTGAATGTGCCACAAGGTAGATTTGGAGAATACGAAATTAGTATTCTATGCAATATTTTGATGCATGATAGCTTCAAGCAATCTTTGGTGGCTTATTAGCCTGGGAATACATTTAACTTATACTGCAGGTCAACCTACAGATGAACAAGTTTCTTACCGCTGGTAACGTTCTTTCGACTGGATGTTCCTCCCACGTATTCCTCGTCTTTGATATATTCAAGTCTGCTTGCACCTTGCTTCGTAAAATGGTTCCTAAGGTCGAGCATCGCGCAATGTCGAATGTTGGTCCTCAACGGCTTCCGCAGCATCCTTCGTGATGTCGAAGCCGATTATATATTGGCACGCGCGCTCACCGTTACCTCAGTTCTTAGTTTTTTCCCCCTTCTTATTTAGCATGCTGTGTTCCAGGAGAAGATAGTCTTGGCGTTGTGAGAACGGAAGGTGTAAGACACAGAAATTGTAGGCAAGAGGGGATGGATGGGAGGGCGATGAGGAATATGTGGGAGGAACATCCAGTCGGAAGAACGTTACAGGGGTAAGTAACTTGTTCTTCAAATGGATTGCGCCTCCCACCTACTCCTCATCTTTGATAGACTCCCAAAGCAGTTTGAGTTTAGGAGAGGGTGCCAAGAATGGACTTTACTTGTTAACGTTGAAACACTTATGTACGAGCGCGATAGAATTAAAATATCAATATAACGTTGTGGAGGACAGCCTTGGCGTCCTCTCCTGTTAAATGATCTACACAGTAGAATCTACTAAATGTATGCAGGGACTTCCATTTTGCCGCTCTGCAAATGTCCCTCACTGGTAGACCTCGTTCAAGAGCAGATGAAGCAGCCTATCCTCTGGTAGAATGTGCTCTTAGACCTTCAGGTGAATCCTTGCCAGCCAATGAGTAACACTCACTAATGCCCATCACAATCCATCTAGATATGGTTTGTTTTGTGACGGCTAATCCTAACCTATGACCAGCATAACCAACAAAAAGCTGATCATCTTGGCGAATATTTGCAGTCCTTGTGATATTAGGTCTAAACTATGCAGTCTGTCCCTCCTTAGATGGATGAATAGGAGGATAAAAAGATGGTAGTGCAATAGATTGTGGCAAATGAAATTCTGACACAAACTTAGGCAAGAAAGTTGACTTAACCCTCAAAACTACTGTTAGGCAAGATTTGGTGCAGTACCCTTTGGGTGCACTACAACAACCTTGACCTCCTGGCAATAGGAACCCAACCTTTGGTGCAAGTCTGTACTACACAGGGTGGTAGTGCGGCTGAGCAGCTAGGCTTATCTCAAAAGGGGTCAATGTGAGCAGTAGTTTGGTTACACAGAGAGTGACAGTGACACGTATCCAAATAAACCCTTACACACAAGGTTTCTTGATTAAACAATTATTAATTTATTTAACAGTCCGTTTGAATAAGCCTTCTTCATAGTAACACACAAATACACTCTAAAATACACACTCATAGTTTCTCTAAATCAGCAAGTACCCATTTGGGATGGCACACAGACACTTCCTAAACCCCCTGGTGACTTAAATAGCTTGGACACTGTGGAAATTAATATATCACTGGTACATTTAGAGCAATACTGAGATGAGTGTTAAAGTAAAGAGATTTCAGAATAAACAAGAGATCACACAAATATTCTAAAGCAGGTAAGTACTTTTGAACCCCCCAATGCAAAGTAAATTAACCCTTTCATGGAGGGAAGATAAGACACAAGCAGAGGAGAGAAGAGTCATTCAGGGAGCCAGGCCAGCCAATGTCAATTGGGCAAAAGTCTAGGTGAGCTGAAACACCTCTTGCAGGTAAGAAAAAGTCTTGCACAATGCTTTAGAAGTCTTTGTAGAAAAAGTAGAATCAAAGTAGGGTCACAAGCTGGGAGGCTTGTGATAGGTAGAAGATGCAAGCAGCTCTACAGAAGCAACCAAGACAAGTCTCAACTGAGATCAAGTAAGGTTACAACAACAAGAGGTAAGTCCTCTCAAACCTTACAGTACCTTTGGTTAGAGGAAATGGTTCCATCTGGCTTCTGTTCCTGTGCAGCTCTGTAGATCCTGTTGTTCCTGGGGCTCAGTCGTGGGGACAAGAGGGAGGACACCCGACGACTCCTACACTACAATGGGACGGTCAGCGGCAGAAAAGGACAAACTTCTATTCAGCGGCACTTTGCGGTATCAGCTCCTCGCATCTCGGCAAATATCACCACAGGGGGTTCTCGGATACCACTCTGGACTTCATCGCATCTGGAGTCCAGAATTCTGTTGAGGTGGCTCAGGCTTGGTCAGTCCTGCATACTGGAAGTCTGAAGGATCTTCCACAAGCTCGGGTCAGAATTAAAAGTGATGCATTCAGTTGGGTGTTCCTCTCCCTGGCACTTCCGTTCCAGCAGCAGTAGCAGTGGAAGTACAGCCAGCTCCGAGAGGATGTCCAAACAAGTTCACTTTGGAGTTGTTTGGTCCCACCAATTCAAGGGGAGAAGTCGCCCTTGCAGGGCTTCCCTAGTCGAGGCGAATTCAGAACTTCAGCACAGCAGCAGGGCTTCACCGGGCAAACCAATGGTCCAGGAGTTGCAGCAGGCATCTCTTCCAAGTTCTTCTTCGGATTCCTTCGCCCAGTGGTCGACTGAGCCTCCCAAGCCAAAAATCCTGGCCTTTTATGCATGGTTCTCCCATTCATTCCAGCCTAGCTGTCAATCACGCAACAGGGTGGCTGTCCTTGCCGGACAGCGAGCCGGCCAATCACCTTTGAGTGCATTCCTGTAACCAAGCGGATTAAGCACAGGGAGTTTCGGGCACCTCCCTCACTTCCTGCCCCTGCCAGACATACTGGAGCCAGAAGCGGGCTTCACTCGTGAATACCACCAAAAGACAAAACGAACAGAGGGACCAAACCTAGTTTGGCATGCAGAGTAAATCTCAAGAAGCGCCTTTCCGACAGGAAGTGGCGAAAAAAGAAGACCGGGGGCATTTTGACAAAATGGGCACCCACAGGCGCCTTACTGCATCTGCGCTGCCTGCAGTAAAAACACACCATGGTGGTAAAAAGTAAACCACTGCCACCAGCCATTAATTGTAGAAAGGGTACCATAAAATTTTACATGAGAAACTAGACAAAGGGGATACTAAGTAACCCCTCCAGCACCCGTAAGATAGCATGCGCTGGGTCTAGAAAGTTACAAATTGTAATTAAAGTCAATTTCACTTTACTGCTCTTGGAAACAGTAGTTTATCCAAGAGAAGGTATTTAAACCTTTGGGATATCTAAGACTTCCCTGTGCCACTGCACTGAAGGTGCTGTGTGTCACAATGCAAAGATGATGCCTATGGAGTTTGTCAGGCTTCAAAACCAAAAAGAAACGGTGTTAAATCACAGAATACTACATGGGAGAGTGGGGAAAAGGTCTCACTCTCTCCAAGTTGAAAATTAAAAAGTCCTAGAGTCCAGCAAAAGCCCTGAGGGTCTCTAAGGAAGGTAGGGAGGAATTAGCACAATTCTGAGAATTCTCCCTAAAAACTACCTTACCCTTGGAGAAGGTCGTGAAAGGTTGTTTGGAAGACAGAGCCTGAAGCTCACTTACTCTATGGGCAGATGTGATAGCCACTAAAAAGGCAATTTTTATGGTGAGCATCTTTATAGTGCACAAATATAAGGGCTCAAAACGGAGCTTGCATAAGACCCCTTAGTACAAGGTTTAAATCCCATGATGGCACGATTAAAGGAGTAGGCAGGAACACATTTGTCAAGACTTTCAGAAACTGTGCCACAATCAGTACTTTGAAATATAATCCCTCATTCAGAGATCTTTTGAAAATTGAAAGGCCCACTAAATAGCCCTTCATTGTGGCTACTTGCAACCCAGAATGGGTCAAGTGAAGTAGGAAAGACAAAACCTGGGAGAGTTTACATGAGAAAGGATCTATTTTCTTTTCCGCGCACCAGCTGTGAAATCTATTCCAACGGCGGTCGTACAAGGATTTAGTTGCTGGTCTTCTCGTCAAAAGCAACACTTCTGGAAGGTCCCAATCGTTATAGCTCACCCTTTCAGATACCAGGCGTGAAGGTTGAGAGTCCTGATCTCTGGGTGAAGAATGGGACCTCCCTCTTGCTAGAGTAGGTCCTCCCTTTGGAAAAGGCGAATTGGAGGACAGATGGCCATTTTCAGAATGTCTGGGTACCACGTTCTCCTGGCCCAATCCGGGGCAATGAGGATCATGGCTTTCCCGAACTTACTCAACCTCTGTATTACGTGAGGAATGACAGGGACTGGCAGAAACAAGTACAGGAGTGGAAATTCCCAGTCCACTACGAGCGTGTCTCATAGAGCTACTCTTTTGGGAAATTCCCTGGAGCAGAACAGCTCACACTTCCGGTTGACAGTGGTCGTGAACAGATCCACTTGAGGGGTTCCCCAAAGTGCGAAGATCACTTCCCGAGCTAGTTCCCACTCGTGGGAGATTGTGCTATGCCTGCTCAGAGCGTTTGCCACCATTTTCTTTTATCCGGCTAGATGAACTGCAAGAAGAGTTATTCCTTCTTTTAGTGCCCAGAACCAGAGCTGCGTTGCCTGTCTGCATAAGGGCAGTGACCCTAGACCCCCTCTCTTTTTGAGGTAATGCATGCCAACTGTGTTGTCCGTCATAATCAGGACATTTTTCCCCGTATCGAGGGCAGGAAGGCCATCAGCGCTAGTCTGATTGCCCTCAGCTCCAAAAGGTTGATAGGGAGTTTGGACTCGACTGAGACTAGTGTCCGCTTATTGAAAGCTCTCTCATGTGCGCTCCCCATCCTGAGAGGGACGAGTCTGTCACAACTGTCGTCTCCGGCCATAGTTGCCAAAATGGTTCTCCTCTCATCACATTCTCTCGGCTGACCCACCACAGGAAATGCTGGGCGACCTTTGTCAGGACCTGGAGAAGGTCTGTCATTCTGCCGGAGAATTGAGACCACTGGGATCTGAGAGCCCACTGAGGGGGCTCTCATTCTCAGACAGGCTTCTGGCACCAGGTAAATGCAGGATGCCACCAGGCCGAGCAACCTTAGGAAGTCGTACGCCGGAAGACGTTGGGCACTCTGACATTTTTGGACGGTCTGCAAAAGATGTGGAGTCCTTAGCAAAGCTTTTCCCGAAGCAGATTCCAGGACTGCTCCAATAAATTGAAGCCTCTGAGAGGGTGTCAAATGGGACTTCTTGAGGTTCAGGGAGAAGCCCAGCTTGTGGAGGAGGCGGCAGGTCCGACTGAGATGATCCAGACACTGTTCCGGAGAAACAGCTCTATCAGCCAGTCGTCAAGGTAGGGGTAGACGTGAATTCCCCCCCTCCTTGGACTTGCTGCCACAAGCTTGGTGAAAACCCTTGGGGCAGAGGTGAGCCTGAATGGCAAAACTCGAAACTGATAATGAGACCGCCAACTGGGGACCTCAGGTACTTTTTGTGTTTCTGATGCATCGGCACATGTAAAAATAAGCATCCTGAATGTCTAGTGACACCAACCAATCCTGGAGTCGAAGGGCCTGAAGGATCTGCAAAAGAGTTACCATCTTGAAGTTGTCCTTCCCGAGAAACTTGTTCACGAATCTCAAGTCCAAGATGGGTCACACTCCTCCGTCCTTCTTTGGTATTAGAAAGTAAGGAGAGTACCAACCTTGGTTCCTCTCTGCTACAGGCACCAATTCTATCACACCTTTCTTCAAAAGGGTGAAAGTCTCCCTTTGGAGCAGCGCATCTGGAACCAAGGTTGATCTTGGGGGGCAATCGTGAGGTCTTTTCAGGAATGGCAGGCAGTATATGTCTGCTACGGTTTGAAGGACCTGTGAATCAGAAGTTAGGCTTCGCCAACTCTGGACATGGTATGACAGTCTGCCCCCTACCACAGTTTTGTGGTTGAAGGAGTCATTTTGCTGTTCCACCTGCAGCTGAGGGTAACCCTGCAGGTGCTGAACGGGGAGTCCTTCTTCCTCTACCTTTTCCACGATGGGGTCTTCTTTGACCTCTTTATGCAAACTGGCCTCTTGCTCTAGAAATCGAAAAATAGAAGCGAAATGAACGACGTCGCCAACCTTGACCTGTAGATTGAGGTTGTCTTATCGCTACCCCCAAAGATTTTGCTGAAGCTCTAGAAGCTTGTAGTTATCTAGACTGCCATCAGCCTTCTCCCCATAAAGAGAAATACTGTCAAACAGCATGCCCAACATACGTGCCTAGACGTCTGCTGAAAATCCTGACTTTCTCAGCAAGGACATGCGTCCAAGTACCGTGCTGGCAGTCATGACTCTACTGGTCGAGTCCACTGTATCTAAATTTGCATAATCACTGTATCTAAACTAGATTGCAGGGATTGACTCATGAAATCTTTGCCATTTTATATCCGGCTTAAAAAGCCTTCTCCCTCTTCTCCCTCCGATATGTGCTCTGCTGCGAGAGCAGCCATACCCTAAAGGGTATGCGTGTATAACGCTAATGCACTGGTTGCATTTGCAGATTTTAATGCTGTACTTCCTGCAATAAAACGCTTTTAGCCAAAGAGTCAATTCTCCTATCCTCCTTATCTGCTGGAGCAGAAAGATAGGCTGCAGCCTTTGAAGATGCTATTGCTGCTTGAACCACTAAACTTTCAGACAGTGGGTGCCTGTTCAGAAATGGAGGATCCACTGAAGCAGTCTTGTATTTGTCAATAAATTCCCAGATGGTATAGAATCTGGTTTCAACCATTTCTCCATTACCCTTACACTCAGGGCTGCATGGAATGGCAGTACAGCTTCCCTAATTGGTCCACTGTCTAATATGTCAGTGAGATCATCACTTTCCACAGTGGCTGCAGGTCTGGACCATCCTCAATACTCAGCTACTTTACCAATAACCATTCAGTATGGAGGATTAGTGTAATCAGCTATGTCAGCATTACCAAATTCTGTCTGGTGACGTTTCCCAACTACTGGTTTCTTTTAATGTATCTATAAGATTCTGCATCTTGGATCCCTCCGATATTAATTCTTCTGAAACATTTGAGGTTCCATAGTCATGCCCAAAAGAGGGCTGATTCTCTTCCTCATCATCTTCAAAGATCAAACCCATTTGCCTAAAGAAATCAGGCCTTGAAACGGGTTGGAACAATTTAGGCTCAGGAATAGATTTTAGAATCTTCGAGAGCGACGAATGCTCCGGTGAGGTCGAAGGTTTCAACGGTTTGTTTGAAACTGTCGACGAATGCATCTACACCTTATGTTGCTTTGAAGGCTCGATATGAATTATATGCTTGGAAGGTTCGGGTGACAAACATTTCTTCCAGTTTTTTGACAAAGGCGTTATGGTTGACTGTCGAATGTTGCAGAGAAGTCGAGTAGCATCAGTGCAGAGTTCATGTTTGAGTCTGCGTTGGTCTTTAAGTGATCCCATATAGAGAGTAGTGCAGTCTCAGTTTCTCTCATGGGTCTGAAGCCTACTTCTGCCTGGTCCAATAGTTGGTTATTTTCGACGTGTTGCAGTATTTGTTCGTAGACGTAGGTCTCTATTCGTTTTGCCACGTAAGGAATGTTTGAAATCGGTCTGCAGTTTGAGAGTTCTTCCAAATCGCCCAAAGTATCTTTGAGGAGCAGTGTGAGGTAGGCTGATTTGAAGGCTTGGGGTACTCTTCCCGTTGCGAGTGGCAGATTGAAGAGGTTTAGGCAGTATTCCGATGGTGTACCCTGTGTAATGATCGATTTGTAGATGTCTGATAGACAGGGGTCAATTTGGGGAGCCGGTCTTGTTGCTTTTGTTCACCAAGCTACTGAATTTTGCTCTGGACATTTGGACACATTTTTTCAGCCTGTTATGTGGGCCAGAGGTTGGTTGGATGTGGTGAACGGTCTAGCTGTTCAGTCTACTTTCTATGCTCTGATGTATGTTGGCAATTTTACTCTTAAAGTGAACTGCGAGATTATCGCATGAGAGTGTTATTGCGTCCAGGGGAGTTTCTCATCTCCTTTACGATGTTGAGTAGTTATTGGAGTGTTTTTGGCTTTTGTGATTCCGGTCGCTGTAGTATTGTTTTTTCACTTTGAGAATTTCTGCTTTGTACGATTGGATCTGTTTTTGATATGTTATTCTTTAGTCTTGGTCATAGTTTCTCCTCCATTCTTATTCTAGTTTGTTGTTTTCATTGCTTTAAGGTGGGGCATGTACCATCCCGCCACTGATTTCTTTCATGCTGGGTTTTTCCGGAGAGATGCCATCTATTGCTCCTGCGATCCATTTTCATCTAGATCTGTTGCGACCAGGGTTGCAATCAAGGGCTTTCATGATTCTAGTTATTCTTCTAGGTGACTGCTTTTTACAGTTCGAGTTGCTTTTCCAGATCGGGGGTTCTCTTGGGGCTGTTGGATGCTTTTGATGGCATTTGGATTACGAAGTGTATAATGAGGTGGTCACTTCAAAGTAGATGGATTGGTGGTTCTGTTGTGATCAGATGTTAATTGGCGAAGATTGCATCTAAAGTGTGGCCTGCTTTGTACGTCACTCCTTTCACCATTGATCGTAGTTTGATTGTCTCAAGCTGCTTAGTTAGGATTTTATGCGAGTTTGCGTTCTCTTCGAACCCTATGTTGAAGTCCCAGTGAATGATCAGGTGATCATGTTTAATGGCCAGGTTTGTGACGGCTGCTACGATGGTGTCTATGAAGGTTGCGTCGTAGGTCTATAGAGGAGTATAAATGTGAGGTAGGTCCGAGGTCAGGTGAAGGACGAGGGTTTCGCAGAAGATCGGCTGTTATTATTTTTAGATGTTCTTTGTAAGCCACTGCAAGTCCTCCTCTTTTTCGTTTTCTGTTTGCTTTTATGCATTTGAAATGGTCAGGCAGAGATAGCTGTACAGTTTGACTTTGTAGTTTTCAACCAGACAGGTTTCTGTGATGAATAGGATGTCTTTTACCCCCGTCGCAAAGTAGATGCTAGATCTCGGTTGTGTGTTTGGACATAGATCTGGCGTTGGTTAGATTGCAGTGTATATTTTTCTTTATAGTGGACAGTTTTGTTTTTGCTTGGGTCTTCTGATGGTCTTGTTGGTGACGCTCATTTTCCTCAGGATGTAGGTTGTGTTCCGTTAGGTCGGTTTCATCATTAAGTGGGTTGGCTAGGTTTCGTATTGGGTTCATATTTCCTTCTGAATCATCTTCTGTTACAGGTTGGCGTTGCCAGTGGTCCCCTTGGGTTTTATTGTTGTATGGACTGGAGGGGTCGTTTCCCCATTGTTTTCCTGTTTGTTTCCGCCTTTTCCCTTTGGATTCCAGATATCCTGCTGATGTGTTTAATGTTTCTGGCAGTTCGTTGCTGCTCTGGTCGAGTGGTCTGTTCTGAGATACGGTGTTAGGTATAGTGGTTTTTGTCTTGTTTTCGGGTGGCTCTTATTACAGTCGGGCTTGTGGGTGTGCGTTCCATTGCTGTGTTAGTGTTTCCTGGTGTGATTCAATTTTGCTTCTCCTTTCTTGCACCTCATCCTCTTCTCTGGCGTGGCATGTTCTGTGCTTCTTAGTCTTCTGGAGGTTTTCCTATGAATACTTGGATGGTTGGAGTATCTCATGGTTGTGGATGTCTTCTCATGATTATGAGGTTTAATATTTTATAGTAGTGTGTTCTTTGATTTTGTGCCCAAGGTGGTCCTTGCTGATTTGGGTTTTTTTCTTGCGTCGCTCCTTGGGTTTTCCTTTTAGTGTAGTTCGCAGTTGTGGTTTCCTTCCTGGGATTCCAAGGTTTTCTTTTAATTGGCGGGGTCTTGTGGTTTTGTACCAGGTGTGGTAGTTGTGTCTGAGGCTTCTACCATGATTCATTCCATTTTCATTTTGGTCCCTTGGCTGGGTTTTTGGTGTTTATGTTATTGGATTGGATCACAGGGGCATTAGCCCTCCTGTGACGTCTACTGGAATTTTGTGTTGGCCTTGCTGGTTCCTCAGAGCTGGTTTGGTTTTTGGGGTCCTTTGGTTTGGAGCTTTCTTAGCGACATCTGTAGTTGCTGTTGGGGGAGTTGTGAGTGGGACTTGGTTGGATGCAGGTAGCTTGCAGTGGAAGACCCTTTGTCTATATTGGTCATTAAGGATGGCAATACTACCTTTAGTGTGAACGGGGAAGAAAGGTCCTATTAGGGCCGGGCTAGTCAGCGGGTCATGAATTGCAGGGTGGCTACCCTTGCGTGCGGTTGAGGGGGTGGGGGAAACCACACTGTCGCTTTCCCAATTAAGTATGATGTCTGGAGGTGGCACTGGGGAACAGAAGGCCTATAGGGTTTGGGCCAGATGTGAAGTAGGTAAGACTCGCTCTGCAGGGCCAGTTAGAAAATATGGGATACCTTACACCCAATAGGGTTGAGTGTGAACTTTGGCCACCTTAAACAGCTCATCTAAAATGCAAACCTGGGCTACCCTACACTCCCAGGCCAAATGCAGAAATGTGCCCCCCAACTCCCCTAGGCAACTAGGCAGAATGCAGACCGTGGCTACCCCACACACCTATGCCAAATGCAAACTCTGGCTACCCGATACGATTGACCCGATGTAGGCTTTGGCTAACCTATATAATTAACTAGATGCCAATCTTTGGCCACCCCACACACTTAACCAAAGTTTTGCATTTGACCTATCTCTGACACTTGGCAAAATGTAAGCTTTGGTCACCTCACCCACTTAGGCCAAATGCAAACTTTGACCCCTTCCTTTCCCCTGACAACTAGGCCAAATGCAGACTCTGGCTACCCTTACACCCGAAGGGCAAATGCAAACCCTGGCTAGCTGCAAGCCAAGCCAATGCTACCTCAGACCATTTGCCAAATGCACGTTGTGGTTGTCCTACACACTTAGGTCAAATGCAAGACATGACAAGCTCACTCAATTAGGGCAAATGCAAAATATGACTCTCTCATACAATTATGCTAAAAGTGAAAAACTCGAACCGTTACAGCAAATGCAGAGTGTGAATATCTCATGCAACTAGGCTTAATATGAAAAATGACTACCGAAAAGAATTAGGAAAAAGCAAAATATGACTACTTTGTCCAGTTACATTAGGTGTCTGTGGGTATATAGCAATAGGTAGTTGCTTAGAATTCACGGTCAATGGAAATACCTTACCTCTGTTGGTAAGACTGCCGAGAGCTCCATTGTGCTTGCTTGTCGCTGTAAACTCCTGACTGCTTAAAATAGCGGTGGGTCTGCTCCCATTGTTGCCGGAAGCGAGCTTCCTGCTCCCTCTGTCGAACAATCTGCAGCTCAAGAGCTTTATTCCGGCTATGCCAGTAAGTGGGAAGCGTAGGTAATGCCATCTGTATGAATTAATCAATTTTAGTACAAAACTAGTCAAGAAATAATCCTTCTGTGTATTACGACAAATCAAACTAAATCAGGTCTGTGCAAATTTGCATATTTCTTGTTACATTATTTTGAGGTTTTTCAATTAAAAACTGTCAAAATATATTATATATATATATTGCAGTGCAATTTGTAATCTACACATGTAAATAGAGATAGACTGGACCCTGAGGAGAAAAAGAGGAGGCTCACAAACATGTGAAAACATGCAGTTTGTCCATGCACAGAACACAAAAGGAACACAATTACTGGAGTGAAGGGAGCCAGAATGCAGGACCACCTGACGGCCATGACAGGATTGCCTGTCTCAAAGATGGCAGCAGTGGTCATTTTCAGCATTCCGGAACTGTTCTTTGTGAAGTTAAAACACACTTCTCCACGTAACCACCCAATAGCAATTACAACTAAACTGAAATCTCTTTCAACTCAATTGGTTGTCAACCAGCATGGCTGCAACCCTTGAAAACGTTTCTCCATTCCCATCTACTTTGTCTCCCCACCGGGGTCACAGTTACACTACTTTTTTTGGTACACTTCAAACTCCGATTGGCAGTCGGCACATTTAAATCCTCGACCCACAGTGGCTCCATTATTCATCACATTAAAGCACACAGGCAATTAAGGGGCATGCACAACAACTGGACTATGAAGCATGGGAGGAAAAATACATGCGAACGAGGGTTGGGGAGGGGGGCGGTCCAATAAACCAGTATTGTGGCCCCTGAGACCTATGGCTATGCAGCGCATTATAAGAATTAAAATAAATAAGCAAGTAAAGATTCCAAGATGGCTGCCGGTGATTGAGGGTGTGTTGTCCTCTGCTCCGCTCCGGCCAAAAACAGAAGCAGGCCGTGCATCTGTGATATGGACGCAGGCCAGCAGTGAAAGTACCCAGAAGAGGCAGAATAGAGCATTGACCCAGGCTGGTAGCCGGGGACACCGCCACTCCCCCCCAGAAGAGGAGAGGCCGTAAATCAAGGTGTCGACATGGGGAAATAAGCGCCATAGTGGCACTGAAAACAGAGGTAAGGCAGGCAGCGCAAAAGGAGGCCCCGGCAGAATGAAAGGGCCGGAGCATAGAAATAGAGCGGACGGTGGGGGGTGAGAACGGAGATGGAGGAATATCTCCCCAAAGGAGGGCTGCCCAACAAGGGTTATATTGGACCCCAACAGAGGATTGTAAATTGCCTGAGGGGGCTTATTAACTGTGCAACGGATGGTGGAGGAGGACAACAGATCGGAGACCTGGGAGCTGGAAAGGAGGAAGGGTGTGGAGCGGGTAACAGGCCCGGTGGCTGGCGAGTCAGGAAGTAAGACGAGAAGGGACCTAGGAGGTAATATAATAATGACGTGTTATTTATATAGCGCCTTAATCCAAAGCGATTTACAGAGCACATATTTACATACAATATCACCCAACCGAAATTGGTACTCATTTATCGACCTCGGAAGGATGAAAGGCCGAGTTGGCCTTGCTGGGATTCGAACATGCAACCTGCAGATCACGCTCAGATTGTAACAGCGAGCGCTCAACCCACTGAGCTATATAAGTGTGCAACAGAGCAGCAGTATCCCCAAGTAAGGCAGCAGCCAGAGAAAGGCCACCAGTGCGCTTGGAGATAGAATAAAGTGGGGAAACAACAGCAGTTGAAAAGGGAAAGTGGAAAGTGAGCACAGAGGGAATCGGAGTGAACACTGGTTGAGTGGCACGGAAACAGAGGAAGCAAAGGAGAAGGGGTGAGGCTTGTCAACAGCACTGTCGTAATGTCCTGAAACGAGTAGTTGAGGCTTACATATTGGTGACAAGAGGACACCCAGATGCCAGATCGAAAAGGAAGGGCACTCAGGATAGAAGGAGGAAACTCCCAGGGGTTCAAGAATGACAACTAGAGCGCTGTTGAAGGCAGCGAGACGAGGGCAAATTAGAGACAGAGAAAGGGGACACTGAGGAGAAGAAAGGGGACTCCCAAGAGGCTGAAGAGATGGCTCTCGGTAAAGAGGATCTCACGGAATGCCTCAATAATATGGAGGGGAGAATAACCAACACATTTCAGGAGCAGTTTACATCGTTGCGAGACGAACTCAGAACCGCCCTGAACAAAGTGAAGGGTGAAGTGAAGACATTAGGAGAGAGAGTGAATGTGACTGAACAGGGTCTGGTGGAGATATTGGAGGAGGTACGTCAGAACAGTGAACTGTTGGATCAACCAGCTAGTGTCTCCCACAATTTGGAACTGCAAGCAGAGGACCTGGAGAACGGTTGCGTCGTTCCAATATTCGTGTGAACGGCCTAAGAGAAACAATACTGGACACAGACTTGAAAAGCACGATCCAACAATGCTTTGGGAACTTACTGTTAGGTTATGCTACTTGGAATTTATATAGCACTCTATATATCATTGGTATGATCTCAAAGTGCTGGTAGGTTGAATGCCCTAAGGAACCGCAGTTCTGGTCAGCAGAGAGATAGTGTCGTAGGGTGCACCAGTTATGTGTGCAGCTGATGTAATTGCCGGATGGTAGCTGCATCCTAACGTTAGGGGTCGTGCTGAAGGTATCAGTTGGATGTGTGCAGTCTGGTGGGTGGACACCCAGACTGGGTTCTGGCTGAGTTAGGCCTGAAAGGACGCTTATGTGAGCAACTAGGCTGTAATGTCATAGGATAGTTGCGTTTTATTAGGGTGATGAGGAGTTCATGGGTTAGTATTTGTATGTGAACAGCTAGGCCGAATTTATCAGGGGTATAGCTGTGTTCTAGTTGTGTGATGGTGTATAGTAGAGAGTAAGCGTAGTGATGTGATACGATATGATGGTTCATCTTTATAGCGCCAGAGACCAGGCACGTGAACAGGATGGCCGGGAACACAGCTACACACAGTGACAGGGGGCTGGGTTTACAGCGGTAGGAGGGAGACCTAGGGATGTATAACAAAAAGCATTGGGAACGGGAAAGCAGGGTACAAAGAGCCACGTGTACAGTACGCACAAGAGGGTAGGGCCATTCGTTCGTTCCATCCATTCGCTCCACACGTGCTGGGGTCCTCATGTGGGTAGGATCCAAGGGATCATTGTTCAGTGTTCAGGGATAAGGTGGTCTATAGCCCAAACTGATGTATATACAGCCAGAAGATGTTGGGATTGATAGGGTAGGGCACAGGAGAAGGGAGCCGGGGGCAAGACCAAGAGATGTAGCGGTTGCCCTAACCTCATCTATATAAATAAAAATGTAAATGTTCATTTGTTCAAAATCTTAAATCTCCGAAAGTTCTTCACCAATTGCTTCGAAATTTTGACACAAGGTTGCATTCAAATAGGCGAGTGTTTTTATATACCTACTATACATAGATGTCACACCTGTGACAGGTAAAAACATGCTTTTTCTGAAAATCAGCGCCATCTGTTGGACATAAAGCAACACATGCTATACTAAATATTTTACGATTCCATTTCAATGTTTAGAATGGCTCAAATACGTGTTGAGGAAGCAGCAGAGCGACGTGCACCCAGTCTTCAGGATGTACATTTGCGAGCACGGCGATCGCGTTCTGCAGCTTCAGATCTGCTTCTTTCTCAACAGAATGAACGCAACAGGCTGAGAGTGGCTGAAAGACGTCAACAACCTAGAACATATGATGTAACCAAGTAACCGCATGTCCTAATGTACTCATGCCTACGTACACTTTCATGCAAACAGCGCCTCGATGCCTTGGGGCTGTAGTGCGCTTTACAAATGTAAAAATAAATAAAATAAAAACAAGAAACAGCAGATCAGCGTCAAACACACTGTGCTCAGCAATCACACGATTACAATCGCCTTGCATTCCGGTACAACCCAGCTGATAATTATAGTCTGAGCCGGCATGTTCTCATCGGCCCCATGACTGAAGTGTGTCCTTATTGCAAGGCCCTGAAATTTAATGGAGAAACGAAAGGAATGTGTTGTGCCGTCGGGAAAATTAAACTGCCTCAACTTGGAGAACTGCCAGAGTCATTAAAAACTACCCACAAGCATTGTGAAATTAAACATATTAGAAACGTGTTCTTTCTCTTTTCTTTCTTTTCCATTTAACCAGACTGAGACAGAGCAAAGCGTGGCCGGGGATAGCTAGTATGGAATAAAAGACTATTCTGCAAGCAGCAGAGAACGTTACAATGAATGGGGTACAGGTACAGCTGTTCCAGGACCTGGCTTTGAGAACACTACAAAAGTGGAGAGACTTGGGCCAAGTGACGCAGGCTCTCATAGCAAAGCATATCCCCTATAAGTGGACGTTTCCGTCTGGACTGCTTTTTTAGCTTGGAGGGAGAGCAACATCCCATTACAACATGTGCGGAAAGACTAACATTGTTGAATTTGGAGCAAGAGGATGAACATGGAGAGAGACGACCAAGGCCCTCCACCCAGCAAGGCCAGAGACAATGGGACTAGTTTAAGGTGCAGGGGAGGCTGCGTGGTAGAGGGGCAAGATTAAAAGGCCCAGTGGGAGGAGGGCTGTCGAGAGTAGCAGGGGGAGGGTCGAGTGGATCCTTGCAGATGTGAGGGGGTAGAGCCGAATGAGGGAGGGGGTGGGGGGGCAGGAGTAAGAGGGAGTTGCTACTGGTTATTTAGCCTGAAGCGGAGGGCTGGCGAGTACTATTTTGGAATCTGTGGGAGGTGTTAGGATACTTCCCAATCAGGGTTGCCTCAGGCATTTTCATGGGCCAATGCTTTGGGGGTAGTCCCCGAGGGTCTCATAGGATCGCTGGTCTGGTCCTGAGATGGTTTGTTGGAGGGCGAGGGGGGTTGGTTTGGGGGGTGAGGGTGCCACAAACAGGCATAAGCAGGTGAGAGGTGAAACTATCTGGAGATTTTGGAGTAACAAAGGCGATAAATGCTCTTACTATGTCTAACATTTAAAGTCTTATCACTTAATGTGAGGAGGCTAAACTCCCCAGTGAAATGTAAAAAGGTGGAAGCCTTAATGAGAAGGGAGGCGGCAGAGTTTAAGTTACAAGAAACACATATAAAGAAGGCTGACAAATCTGTTATTAGATGGCAGCAATTCTCACAGATTATTCAATCCAATGCGGTAGGGAAGACCTCAGGGGTCTTGATGGGGTTCAGAGATACGCTCAGGGCCAAGGTTGTGCGGGTCAGGCGAATGGGGAGGGTGGCATCTCTTTGTAAGTGTGCAACTGGAACATGAACAGGTTACCATGGCAACAGTGTATGCACCCAATTCAGGACAAGACAGGACAGCTTTTTTTGCAGGAGGTGGCAGTGAAACGAGTGCTTTGCAGTGGGTGTGATTCTACTCACAGGAGATTTCGATTTGGCGTGGGATCCCACGAAGGATAGGAGTACAGGGGCGGGGAGGAGATCATCATCCTAGTAACAGGCTTTGAAGGAAAGCTTTGATTACCTGACCTTACGAGACGTATGGCGGACTAGGAGGGGAGACGAGAAGGGTTACATGCGTTTCCGCATATTTATCAATCTCTCTCAAGAATAGATTATTTGTGGGTAACACCTAGGCTGATGGAAGTTGAATTCGGGTCAATATCACTGTCTGATCATGCAACGAGGACAGCGTAGTGGACTGTGGGCTTGGACATTCCCAGGGAACTGTTGAATGGTGAGCAGAGGTGATTGAGGACAAGATAGACAGGTACTTTTACTCTAATGATAACATAGATGTCTCACCAGGGGGAATCTGGGATGCCTTTCAGGCAGTGATGCAAGGGGAACTCATTGCTTTACGAGCTCAGCGGGAGAAACAGACAATAGTAATGGGAAAAGACTTGGATGCCCAGCTAAGGGATACCCAGTACGCCATAGCTAAGTGTAGAACGAAGGCACTGCACAAATGGCTAAAGGAACTCCAGAGCCAAGTGGAGCTGTTGCATACCCGAAGGGCAGAGATATCTTGGTTTGCGACCATGCAGATGTTTTATATGCGGGCCAATAGGGCAGATAAGCTGCTGGCTTGGCAGTTGAAGGTATTGGATGCAACTAGGATGGTCCAGAAAATTGCACAGCCTGATGGGTCGACTGCTATGGAGTCAGAGGCCATAACAGAGACATTTGCCAAATTTTACAAAACACTGTATACCTCGGGCGGCCGGATCCTCAAGCTGATAGACCCATCAATGCCGAAGAGAACGCCTATGGATAGCGATGGGCTTGAAGGCGGCATAAAGGAAGACGAGGTGGAGGCAGCTATTAGGGCATTACCCATGAATAAAGAGCCAGGGCGGGCAGAGTCCCGGCATCATTTTATAAAAGGTATGCTAGGAAACTGACCCCAACACTGGTAGGCCTATTCAATTATATTGTGGATAAAGGAGGGGTAAGAACAACTAAGAGAGGCGAAAGTGGTGGTATTCGGGAAGTCGGGTAAAAACCTGACTACATGTGACGAATATAGATTCGAAAATATACACGGGGGTGTTCGCAGCGAGAATTTAAATCGACATGGACCAATATGGGTTCATTAGGGGGAGACAGACATGGAATAATACACAGAGTTATTCACTTGATAGAAAAGATTAACAAAAGCATATGGTACTGGTGTCGTTAGACGCTGAAAAGGCATTAGACCGGGTGGAGTGGCCTTTTTTGTTTACTACTATGGAGCGTATGGGAATAGGGGCTAAGTTCATACAGATGGTAGAGGCAAATTATAAGGCTCTCAAATATATTTAGAGCCCTTCCTGGTCAAACTCCGACAGAAGTCGGTAATAATTGCCATCCCCTTTTGGGGGGGGCAATAAGGTAGGCATGTTGATAACATTGATATACCCTAAGACATGTTGCTAACATGATATACCCTGAGACATCAATATCGGCATTGGTGGCGAAATTTACAAATGGAATTGAGGAATATGGGGAAGTCGCAGCTGTTGCCATTGGGACTCTCGCAGGCACAGGAGGCGGCCCTGCTCCTATACTCAGTTTGTGTTGGCAGAAAATAGTATTAGATAACTATGGGTTAATATAGCTAATGCGGTATTGCAGATATATGAAAACAACTAACCAAGACTTCAACAAGTGTAGGAAAATTTGGGGAAATGGACCCCACTCCGTATTTCATGGTTGGGTAGGCTGGCCACCATAAAGATGGTAACACTTCCAAGTGTACTCAACTACTTCCAGGCGCTCCGCATACCAGTCCCGCATTTGTTTTTGGTGTCATTGAACAAAATGGTCTTGAGATTGTATGGCAGAATAAAACCCTGAGGGTAGCATTGCACACCTTAATGGCTTCCAGGGACAATGGGGGGTGGGGTGGGCTAGGACTCCCGAATTTTATAAAATATCACAAGGCCGCACAGCTGAGAGTACTGAGGGAAGGGTTTACGGGTGACCTATCGAAACCTTGGGCTAGGATGGATAGGGCGGTAGAGGGTTGCTCTCTGGAGGGGGTCCTCTGGCTACATAGACAAGACAGACACCAGAACACACGGATTAGTCAGGTGCTAGCTGTGGTGTGTGATGTATGGCATCACCTACTTGAAAACGGATGACTATCTATGCGTCTGTCCCCCTTCACTCCTCTATTTTGGAACCCACAATTCCAACCAGGGACCATATAGGGAGCGTATAGACGACGGCGGAAGGTGGGGTGTACAAAGCTGTGGGATATGATACAGGGGACAGACATTCGCCCTTTTATGGAATGTAAGCAGGATATGGGATTATCAGGGATGGATAGAATGGAATACTATCAAATGCAACACTGCATAGCCAACTCTGGCGGGAAGGAGGGCAATTGCGGGGAGAGAACGCACAGCGTTTGAAAATGTCATTACTACACACACTGGTAATAAACAGCTAGTGTCAAAACTGTATTCAATTCTGATGGAAGGAGACTTTGGTCAAACATGGGGATATATATATATAGATATATATTTTTTTTTTAAGGCTTTGTTTGGTTTATTGGTTTATTATTTACAAACCTTTTGCCTATGATACAGTTAATACATAATGTCAGTTAATGCAGTCATTTCTTATCTTAAATTTGAGGATTGGTTTCAAGTGTATACAATAAAACACAACATCACAATAAAGAAGATTTAGATTAAGAGTTAAATCATTATGAATGAATTTAGATAAAAATGTTTGGTTATCAAACTGAGAAAATGAAATGAATACATTTTTCGTTTAACTTTGATAATTTCACTTTGAGTCCTTCATTTCCTTAAAAATGGCTAACAGCAGCTTTATCAACGCCAAGGTAATACGTACATTATGACCTCTAAGTAAGTTTAGCCACCAGTCTTCAGCTGATATACTGACATAGGTGAATGTTACCTCAGTCATTAGTCGAGATCTAATGGTCAACCCTGCAGAGCAATGTAGAACCAAGTGTTTTACTGATACTTTTATCTCTGGAGTGTGACATAGTCTGCATGTTTGGCAAATATTAGAACTTGACTTGATATCGTCTTAGAGATTCAGCTGAAACCGCAGGAATTGGTCTCCATTAGGGAAGATTTCCAGATATTTGGGAATTGTGTTCAACTTCCGAATTTGAAAGAAGGGTCGTCCATACTGTATACGTTTCTGTCCATCATTTTGTGTTAATCCAGTCTCGGATGTAGAGATTTTTTTAAAATTTTGTCTGGATTTTCACAACGCGATTTATCTGATTCATCCATGTCTTTGAGGATTTCTTGGCATATTGTTTGCCATACTTTTAGTGTCTGGTCTTGAATCTTCTGTAAGGCATCATGTATGACTGAGAACCTGCTTTTCTTTGGTGGTTCGACAAATTTCTGTTATAGAGCAAATTATTTGCCTGTGACGATAGTTTCCAGGGATGTTAAGCCTACTTCCATACGCAGTGATTGAATTGGTGAACCAAGTGGAATTCTAAGCACTCATTTCCAGAAGAGGCCCTCAAGAATAGTCCAGTTGTGGGAATCAAATGTGGATGCTGTTTCAGATCCACATGTTAGTATCGGGATGACTTTTGATCGGTAGAAAGTTATCAATTGTTTGAAGGAAAATTCACTGTATCATCAAGAGAAATCTGCCTTGGCTTGCTAAGTTTGTAGCTTTAGCTCTTCGCAAGATCAATCTTGGTTTATCAATTGTACTTGTGTTCAGGCATACTCCTAAATAGGTAAAAGCAGTTACTTGCGGGATATTTTCTCTATTAATTGTCAAGTTTGGATGCTTTTCTTCATGCCCAACGCTTTATCGTCAAAAATCATCACTCGAGATTTTGTAGGATTTATTTTTAGTCCATTAGTTGAAATGTATTCATGGAATGCATTCAGTTGGCGTTGCAGGCCTATTCGGGTTTGATCTATTAGGGCAATGTCATAGGCGTACAGCAGCCGATTTATGGATGTATTGCCGATTTTAGGTGGGAAGCATCAGATTTGGTGGAATGCCCAATCAACATCTCCTAACAACAAGTTGAACAATTCGGCTGCCAAGTGGCAGCCTTGTTTTAGACCCTTATTTGTTATGATCGGTTTGCGAAGCGTTCCTCGTTGATCTAAGTGTATCTGTATTAAAGTATTTGTGCATAATTGTTGAATAGCTTGTTGAAATTGATAACGGGCATTTCCACAATTCAAGTTTATGCCAGAGTTTGTGTCTGTCAATTAGATCAAATAGTTCTGTTGAGTCAATAAATGCAACGTACATCTTTTTGTCATGCCTGCGCCATGGCGCATCCATTTACGCTCAATTTGGACTATATGTTTATCATTTATTTACAACAGACTCTTGGATCTATCTATATTTACTTTGGAAACTTTATTTCCCATTTGCGAGACTTTGCTGCTTAATTATTATTTCCAACAAACTACGCATACCATAATGCACCTGGCTACAAGCATCGATTCCTGGCTGTTCCTATTGGTTATCAATGGAACTACACCCCCCAGAAGCCCTAGAGACTTGCCCTGCTTCCACCAGCCCAGGAACAGAAAGGGAGGTGGCCGATTGCCTGCAGGTGTGCTTAGCCAGGTGCAACCAATTAGCCTGCCTCTGTGCTGGGCTAGGCAGTATAAAGGCTGCTGCCTGCAGTGGCTCAGCCTCTTGCATCTGAGAGTCCTTCCTCCACCTTTTGCTTCTTCCTACGGATCTTGTTTGCTGCTTACCTTCACTCCTGCTTGGACCCTGCCTTGTTGCTTGCTCCACCCTGCTGCCTCCAGCCATAGCCTTCCAGGCTCCCTGCCTCACAGCCCTGCTCCTCTGGGCTCTCCACACTGCAGCTGATCACGCTCTGCTGCCTTCCAGTCTCCGCCCTTGCCCTGCCGGGCTCTCCACATTGCTGCGGATCACGCTCTGCTGCCTTCCAGCCTTCGCCCTTGCCCTGCCGGGCTCTCCACATTACAGCGGATCACGCTCTGCTGCCTTCCAGTCTCCGCCCTTGCCCTGCTGGGCTCTCCACATTGCAGCGGATCACGCTCTGCTGCCTTCCAGCCTTCGCCCTTGCCCTACCGGGCTCTCCACATTGCAGCGGATCACGCTCTGCTGCCTTCCAGCCTTTGCCCTTGCCCTGCCGGGCTCTCCACATTGCAGCCGATCACGCTCTGCTGCCTTCCAGCCTCCGCCCTTGCCCTGCGGACCCTCTACATTGCAGCTGATCACGCTCTGCTGCTTTCCTGCCTCAGCCCTTGTCCTCTGGGCTCCCTGCCCTGCAGCCTGCCTCACTCCGGCTGCCTTCAGCCCTTGTCTTCTGGGCTCCCCTGCTCTGCAGCCTGCCCCACTCCGGCTGCCTTAGCCCTTGTCCTCTGGGGCTCCCTGCTCTGCAGCCTACCTCTCTCTGGCTACCTACAGCCCTTGTCCTCTGGGCCTTCCTACTTTGCAGCTTATCCCGCTTCGCTGCCTACTACCTACCTTTTCCGCTGGGTTCTCGGCCTAGCAGCTCTCTACAGTCCTCTGCTACCTTCTACGTTCATCGGCCCTGTCCCTCAGGGTTCACTCCTTACTGCCCGGCCCTTACGGGATCCTTGCCGTGCAGTCTGCTTTACTCTGCTGCCCTAAGCCCTTTTCCTCTGGGCGTTCTACCTTACAGTCCTACCCCTGTGGGCTTACTCATTGCTTTCCTGCTCCTCTGAGCTCTCAACCTTGTTCCTTACTGTCCTCTGCTATCCTATCCTGTTACACGACTTTCCTTTCATTTCCTTCTGCTAGTTTGCTATCACCTCCTTTCCTGGATTTGTCTGTAGTATCTTCTCTTGTACTGTTTGTAGACCCTTTTGAACAGAGCTTGTCTGTTGGTTCCCTTCAGTCAACCTCTGCCCCTTCCCTTGTCCTGTTTCTACATTACAGACACCCAGAGCTGCTGTTCCAAGTCATGAGCAAACAGCGTGGGCCTCTGTTATAGCAAACTGTGCAGAAGGCTAGAGTATTTCCAAGGTTCGTGGAATACTCTTTTCCTATATCTGCATACACCCCAAGAGGGTATTCATTCTGTATCCTTTCCCTTGCTACTCTTGCTTACTCTTCGTTCTCTTTCCTTTCTGCTGTGTGTGTTCTTATCTGTCCACTTTATTTGGCACAACCACCCAAACCCTTTCTGGGTGTCCTGTGCCACTCTTAATAGAGTGCCATCCCTGACACTTTTTTCCTTTCGTTCGTCGAGTTTGAGCTTTCAAAATATTTAGTATAAAGCGATTTAAAGCTGTGCCTATGCCGTTGACAAAGCCACTTTGCCAGATATCCCGATGGTTAAACTAGATGCGCCATGAGTTTAGTGGGTGTCCAGTCAAAGGATCGAAAATAAAGGATCGAATGACCTTTTGCTCGAATACAAAAGGATCGAAAAAAAAAGGATTGAATTCTTTGTATTTATTTATATATATTTTTTGTTTGGGTTGGTAAAAAAAGTGTTTTTAATAAAGAAAACAAGGGGTACGGGGGACCTACCCCCATAAATAAAAAAAATTCGATCCTTTTTTTCGGTCCTTTGATTGCTGAACAAAAGGCATTCGATCCTTTTGTTTTCAAAACTTTGACCTACAACCAGTTTAGTGCCTCACGAACAAAGGAAGAAAATATCTTCGCCATTACATCTAGTAGTGTGGTAGGTCGATAAATGGATGCCGTTGTTCTAGATCCCTTTTTGAAAATCGGTACAATGATAGCTTTTTTTCCAAGACCGTAGAATTTCTTGTTTTTTTATTATTGCCAAGAAAAGTGATGTTAAGATTTCAGTCCACTGCTCTGCATTATCTTTCAAGAGAATATTTGTCAAACTGTCAGGTCCAGCTGCACAAGAGTTATTAAAGTTGCGTATTGCTTGGTGCACCGATTCACTCTCAGTGTCAAATTTGGCCCAATTGCTAACACTACCTTTACAGATGAGTTTCTGTTGTAAATTTGAGTAGAAAGATTGAGAAATGGGTAATCCAAGTAGTTGAAGAGATTGAATTTAATATAAAAGAGTATTTTGCGCGGAATCGAGAACCATATTCGGCATCTTTTAAGATGAGCACCCTCCGATATCTTTTTCGCCAATTGTGGAATTTGTTATTAATGTTTTTGGCGCTCATTTTGTAATTCCTTTGGTCTCCCTGAGCTAAAGTGCGTAGTTATTTATTTGTTTTCCTTTTTTGCTCTGCCAATACTTGATCAAAATAATGTCTGTGCTTATATTTCTGTTTGTTAGAGATGCATTTTTTTTATTTCAAAAATTTGTAACAGTGCTGTAAAGGTGGATAAGTCAACTGTTTGACGGGGCAGATTTTCTGCGGTAAGCATTTTTAGTATGTCTCGAAAAGTCGATAGTTTTCCAGCAGAGATCCGTAATCTATTACGTCCTGGCATCACCTTCAACGCAGAACTGAATAAATTCGTTATTCGGTCAACAAGGCATGTCCAGGTCATCTGCAGGAGATTGTGATCACTCCTGGTTGTCTCAATTACCTTGATAGTGACTTGGTAAAGCAGGATATTGTCTGAAATACAGCTGTAACCAAGAATTCGGCTGCTTTTCTTGCCTTTCCATGTTACACAGCCTGGTTTATCTTGAGCTGGGTTGTCAGTTAGAATATTGATATTTCTTTGTACCATTGCTCTTCTCCAAGAGTTCCCACTTTGTCTTGCTGCTGTTAAGACAGCTGGATCATCATCAGTATCATAGCCATCTTCATTCCAGCATAGAGCATTCAAATCGCCATAGATGACAATGTAGAGGTTATGCCACTGTGCTCTGAGGTTATCCACAAATAATGAAATAATTTCGGGAAACTTTGCGAGTTCTTTTACTACAGTGTTCCAGTCCAGTATAGATTTAGAATTGCTATAGTTACTGTTTGGTTGAGAGTCTGGTCCGACAGAGTTCCAATTAAGCATTGTAGATATGAGTTTCCATTATTGGATGTAACTAAATCAAAGTCTAATGTATTTTTAATCGCAATGAGGAGGCCAGATGATGGTCTACCATGCGAACCTTTGACCGCAGGGTTTAGGAATACTGAATATCAATCAATGGTCAGAGTGGTTAGCAACCAAGTTTCCTGTAGGCAGACGATGTCCTGAATTAGTACTGTTGCGTTATTGTCGAGCAGGTGGCTAAACACTTGTGTGTTCCAACTTGCAATTGTCAGACTTGTGGCTTAGTTTGCTTTTGTAATTTAGGCTTTATTCATCTTTGCGGTGAACAATCCAGCGAGCCATCACCAGTTTTCCGCTGTGCCCAATTCTGGGCTTTCCGTGTCTTGCGCCCCTTTCCATTTTCCTACTGGGCGAGCACAGTCAGCTTTTGACTTATCGGAATGGGTTCTCACATATTGATGTGCGTTTGAGTCTTTTTGGTGATTTAAATCATTCCGCGAGTCATTTGACGCCAGCTTCAGATGTGGAGTTTGAATAGTTGAGGGCACAGGATCATTGATTTCTGTTACGTCGAATCCCATATATGTAAACTTTGGGGTCTCTTGTATCAAAATGTGTTTTATTAATAATACACTATTTAGGTGAATGATAATTTTGTCCTGTCAATCGTCGTCGACAATTTCAATCGTGGTTATATCGCAGGTGGTTAGTAGTCTTAATGCAGGAAGATGATGAAATAAGCGTATCACATTGACTCGGTTTAGAATTAGGCCATCGTTCTCCTGGAGGATTCGTTCCACTGAGATTCGGGCTGAGGAATCAGACGTTTTTGTTGATAATTTTGGTGAAGTTAGTCTTTATTTCTTTTTATGAGTTTTGTTTATTTTCTCTTCTTTTTGTGTGTCGTAAGGGAGAAATTATGTAGTTGTCAACTATCGAATTCTTTGGCTGAATTTCTTGGTCTTCTCCACATTGTGGCTTTGTTTGATTGCCAAGGAGAAGTGAAGAAGCTTCTTCTTGTATAATTGGTAATCGCTTCGGATGGTTTGCTGAACCATCAGGTTGCTTTTTATTTTGACATTTCTTTGCATGGATTGACATATCTGTAATATTAGAGAAGGCTTTGGGCCGTTTGTATTGTGTTCGATACTGACCAGTCAGTGGGCCTTGAGGTCGTTTGTTCAATCTTGGTTTCCGCATCTGATCCTCATCATCATCATCTGACTCCGATGAAAGTGGTTCACACGAGGAGTCGTCGTGGTCTGTTAAATGAGCTTCACTGGAATCCGAAGATGTTATTGGATACGTAGATAAGTCCAAAAGATCAATAATTGACATCAGTCCTGTGGTCTGGGTTCTAAAAATTTTTTGGACTTCAGGATTTGGGACAATCGATTGTTGAGGAGCAGATGAGACTTTTAGGAATGGTTTAGTGTTAGGCAATGTTATGTTTTTGATGAATGTTTTACTTTTATTTGATTTACAATGAGAAGCTGCAGATTGATTCTTGTACTGCGGTTGATGTGTAGGTGTTTGATGGCATCGTGGAGGCGGAATTGAATTCTAAAACTTCATGTGATCGTGATAATCTCCGGGCTTGCTCTCTTATTATCAGATCCAAAATGGTATGAAGTAACGCCACTACTTTTGCTTCTCTTGTATCAATGTTTTGTTGAACACCATTTATAAATCCCTCAACGTGGATCATTTTTTAATGCAACATGGCGAGTACTGTCGTATGATCTTTAAGATTTTTGCCAATTTGTTCATATAACTTCATGAACAGTGCTAGTATTGCCGTTAGATTTGAGATCATAGCGAACTCGCTTTTAGGGGGAGCTCCCTCTAGGTTATTTTTTTTTTGCTCAGCAGGAATGTCAGCATTTGTTTGTGTTGTTGAACGCATACTGTTGTTTTGTTGTTTTGCTGATTCTGGTATTCTTCAATTACACAAGGAGTCTCTCCTGACAGTTGTCTTGAGGCTATAAGTGTTTTTGGCTTCAGTTGTATATTTGTTAGGTTTGTCGAGTGCTGTCATTTCTGGCATCAGCCAATTCCACTTCATACTGCAGGGTTCAGGTTTTTTTAATGGTCTGTTGTAGATCCAATTGATGTAAACTAGCATTTAGGACTTCTTCTCGCACAATTGATAAAGATGTGTCGAGCATCACTTGATCAGAAATCTCTTGGCTCTTATCTGTGGATGCTAAGTATTGACTAGAGTATGAATGAGTAGTTTCGTTTCCCACTAACATTGAAGGATGTTCTCTTGAGTAGTGGAAAACACTGGTCCCAGAAGTGTAGGACGGTTTCCATTCTGGTAAGTATTTGCTCTTTTATTTTTAAACAGATTCGCGGCACGCTGTTCGTGCAACGTGAGATTTAATTTTCTTTTTAATTCACTGGCAGCTACCAGTTTCCGCACTGCAGGAATTTCCCGTGCTAGAACAATTTCCTGTGCTGGAGCATGACACACCACAGGGGGCGCACTCAGCAAGAAGTCAGCGAGTTGAAGTCGACTCTGTGGCTGTGCGTCCCCGCATGGAATGCTTAATAGGGCGGGCAGGGCTCTCATGACAGCGGCTACCCCAACTCCTCCCTCGGCTACCCCAACTGCAGCCCTTCCACCAGGAGACCCGCTAGGTTTTCCACAGCTGGGAACGGCGCCCGTCGGTGACCCCAAGCCCGCATCTGCAGAAGTCAGCCTCGGATCGCAGCCAACAATGGCAACATCTACCGTGTCCACAGCGCCATCGATCAAGTCCTAACCAAGGTAAGCCGATTGTGTGCTTGTGATGTTTAATTGCGCAGCAGAAAATGTCGGCTGAAGCAATAGTCGAAATTGCCACTGGATCTAAGGGGTCGAATGTGTGAGGAGGTGTGAGCAGTATGCATAGACGGGAAAGAACACTGGGGAAGCGGTATCCCAAGGGAACATTGGGAACATTTGTGTGCAAATATCCCTAAACTGATGAGGTTGATCCAGGTCAGAGAAGCTTGGTATAAAATAATGGTGCAGTGGCATTATACCCTGGAAAGTTACATAAAATATACCTGCCGATTCCGGAGAAGTGTTGGAGGCAATTTTGTATGAGAGGGGATTGGAAACATATGTGGTGGGAGTGCCCGGCTACGGGGGAATTCTGGGAGGAGGTCACAACCCAGAAAGACAATGGCAGCTCTTGACGCAGTTCTGACTCCAAGGGAATGTAGGGTTGATTTATTCGATCCGGGGGTCCGCCTGCCCTCTAGGGCGCATGGTAAAGCTTTCATGTTAATGATAATAGCGGCATGGTTGGTCATTGCGAAATGTTGGTAACAGAAAAGGCCACCAACGACAAGGGATTGAATGTTTAAATTGTGGGGCTTCATGGCAATGGAATGGACGACGTATAATTTACAAGCAGAACATATCAATTTCAACAAGATTGGTCAATGGTTTTGGACTTCCTCAGAGAAGACTATGTACGCCAATGGTGCCCACAAAATTTGAAAATATTGGACATTATGTAATTGAATGTTATCCCTTAATCTTCCAGAGAAGTGAAAAGAAACAAGATCATTGCTTCTGCCGGTGGGGATAAGGGGGGGGGGGTTGTTAAAGATGTTCAATTCTTAAATGGCAATGAAACAAGTTTTTAAAAAAGAAAATCAAGCCCAAGCTACAGCTAAAAAACTGCAGGTAGGACTAGTCCAGCAAAATAAGTGTAGGGAGACTGGATTTCTGCGAGGTGGCACATTATCATACAGTGAAGAAAGTGCCGAGCCAGATAAGCGAGTCTGACAAATTGAACTGCTATGAGATATTTAAGACTGCTGGGGACTGTAACCTCGAGGCCACCTAGGGCCAGTATCCATGGAGAGTGACCTGCATTTTGATTAGACCAGCCCCCATTAGGTGGGCCTGAAGGGTATCCCGGGGGTGGGGGACCACACTTTAAAAAGGGATTAAGAGGACTGTTTAATATAATAAGGTTTTATGGGTACTGCTTTTAATAGAAAATATAAGCAGTAGACAATATGCTTATATTTTAAAGAGCCTTCCCACCCTCCCCCCGGACATACTTTGGGCCCCCTAAGGGGGCCAAGCCGTAGGGGTGGTGGGGGCAGAAAGAATATTTGTACTCAGGGGGTTGCGGGGGGCGGGAGCTCGGTATGAAAAGGTTTGAATAACACTGGATTAGACTGCTGGGGCTATTCACCAGATCCTGGTGATAGTTCTGAGACAGAAGAATAGCTGCCCTCTTGTGGCTGGACATTTGTATAACCCTAGAAGGCCCTGTGACTGGCTTGAGACCAAGAGAGTGGCTCTTGGCACGTCAGTAACAATAACTGAACCCTGAAAAAGTACCCAAGCAGGGAATTCCTGCCGCTTTCTGTTGAAGAAACTGGCCAGATGGCAAGGAGCGGCCTGGGAGTGTTGGGGAAAAAATTCAAAAGTACTTGCCCTAGTCGGAGTGTGTTGACAGCGTACTACGCCCAAAAAGTTGACTCGTCTACTGGGTCATCTGACAAGATCAAGAACGAGAATTGTTGGGCACTTCAAATATTTTGAGAGTCAGTGAGCTGAAGGACGTTTTCAGGGTGTGGCAACCTTGAAGCTGAAACAATTGCATTGGAGAGCAGTGAACGGAGGATAGCACAGGGGCAATGTGCTGGTCTTGGAAGCAAGACCATGCAGAGCAACAGAGGTTCAAAATGCACTTCTTCCCCTACACTGCTACTTCCTCCTCCCCACCCCTCCTAGCTCCTCCACACTCCACATCCATCCTACTGATCCCACCTCCGCCATACTCGAACAACATCCTTTCAATCAGTACCATCCGCTTCGCAATCACTCCTTAGGCTAATCTTTCTAAACACACTTGTCACACAAATCTCCATAATCACACAGCAGTCCAACTTTCATGCACTAACCAACCAATACCGCACCTGCTTCAAAAATTGCCTCCAAACTCCACTGCTAGTTCCTCCTTCCTTCTGCTTTCTTGGTCATTCAGCACCTCCTCTGACCTCATCCGTGTAACCCACACTTCCCGTTTCCAGTTGCTCCCTTATATTCCCTCCCTCCTGGGATTGGTCCTCTTTCCCTGGCCAATTAAGCCCTGCCTTCCCCGTCCAGGGGCGTGTAATTTCATGTGAAGCTAGCCCATTATTTCTAAGCTCCTTCCATTTTCATGGCATGATGGCCAGGGAAGTCCAATGTTTCCGTTTGTACTAGGGCGCCCAGATGGTAAATTTAACCTCATTCTATCTATTGCCCTCCAATAGACACGCCAAACATCAACGAAGCACTTGATAACATTCTTAAAGGGTTAAATGACCTAAATTGCTTTACTTTATTGGCTGGAGATTTCAACAATGGCTTCATAATAGCTCTCATAACGAAGCTACAACACTGGAGGCTGCCTTAAATAATATCAATTATCAGGTCATCAATAACTCACCGACCCATAATAAGGGCAATATCCTCGACTGGGTAGTTGCTAGGAACCTGACTGTGCAGGTTGACAGCATAACACCCTGTATTTGGTCAGACCATTACTCCATAGTCTTTCAAATTCACTAACAAACCCCCCTCCTAAAAGGAAGGAACTCGGTTAAACTAGTTGAAAAACTTAACTTTAATAAAGTTGCGGCTAGCAACTTGCACGAATGTTTGAGTCTTATGACCTCAACCACAGAATCAGATTCCCCAATGATCCTTGTTGACGCTTTTAACCATACTTTGGGCTCTATGCTAGACAGAGTGCCCCCTATAAAAAATAAATTAGAGACACACTGCCATTAGAAATGGTACACTCAAAAACTCAAATTAATGAAGAAAAGGAAAAGAAATCTTGAGAAAATTGTGGCTTAAATGCCCTATAAAAAACAAACAAATCCATTTGGAAACTTCTAGATAACATACAAATTAGCAATCTGTGACGCAAAAAAGAATTTCTATAATAAACAGATCGAGGAGTCAAATAATAATCCCATGAAGTTATTTGAAATTATTAAATCCTTAGAGAAATCAAGCAGTTCACCCACATTTTTCTCTCCAACAAATCAAGACTGTGTCAACACACAACAGGCTTTTGAGGCAACGGTAGACAGGGCCCGTTCTAAGATCAGACATGAACTCTCTAAAAGCTTGCCTAGTAAACCTTCCCCGACATTTTACCCAAGGAGAAACATGCTGAATACTTTTTGCTCCCATTACCATCTTTGATATGATGAATATTTTATCAGCATTACGCCCTTCTCAGTGCCCAGAAAACATAATCCCACCTAACCAAATCCTTGAGCATAAAGAAATGTTTGCCCCTTTTCTTGTCAGGTTTGTTAATTTTTCGTTTCTTAGTAATCAGGTCCCGTACTCTATATAAAAAAAAAAAAAAAGTCACCATTGTGCCTTTGACCTAGAAACCTGGACTTGACCCCAAAGATTCAAACACTCGGAGACCCATAATGAACTGCAACTGCTATTAGAAATCATGGATGAAAGTGCCACCATCCAACTTCAATCATTTACTGAAGCAACTAACATCTTACACTCTAGACAATCTGTATTTTGTCCTCATTACAGTACTGAGACTGCTCTCCTGCACCTCCAAACTCACATGCTGAACATCATAGAAAAGGGGAAATCTGGAATGCTTGCGTTATTAGACCCATTAGCAGCATTCAATCTCTTAGACCATGATCATCTCCGCCTTACTCAGAGATATAGGACTATGCAGCTCAGATACCATCACTTGGGTGCAGTCCTTTTTATCACACCGGACCTCAAGAGTCTGCTGGGGGGGGGGTCCACCTGGCCCCCAGTTCCTATTAGCTGCAGTGTTCCACAAGGTGCCTGCATGTATCCCTTGCGCTTCAATCGTTACATGCGCTCGAGTTACAGGGGACTAGGATTTTGACTCCACCATGAATAAGACCGAGCTGATGACATTTGGCACTGTTTGCACCGGGTCTAAACTTGATCCCAGATATCAGCTTTTCTACATCCACGACTGTAGCATTCAAGTTTCCAAAAAGGTAAAAACCCTGGGCTTCCATCTAGATCCCCCTGCTTAAATCTGAAAATTGAGAAAAACTGCTCATTCTGTCTGAGATTACTGAAGAATCTTCGACCTTGCCTCTCTGAATACAATAGTGCATCGGTTGCACAGGCAACCATCCTGTCTAGACTGGATTATGGAAATGCCCTCTTGATCGGTGCTTCGAAGAACAATCTAAATGATCTACAAGTGATACGTACAGTGTCATTTTGTATCAACAAAAAGAAGTCAAGGGGAGAGCACATTAACCGTAGTCGGCAAGATCTATACTGGCTCCAGATTACTGCTTGTCTACAATTAAGGCGTCAACTTTGATCCATAAATCAATACATGGTTTGCTACCACAGTACATTAAAAACCTAGTGTCTCCTTTTGAGCGTTCAAGAAAGCTGCGTTTATACACATTAGCATTGGTGCAAAACTCACATTTCCAACTTGTGAACAGCCTAGGAAGTTCCTTTGCTATCACTGCTGCTAATATTTGGAATGCTCTTCCATTAGACCTCACATTATTGAGGAAACATTACACTTTCCGTCGACAGCTAAAAACACTGCTTTTCCACTGAGGCCTTCTTAATCTTTTTCTTTGCCTGCTTGTTCCGCCCTAGATGTTGTACCTTTGTGTTTTTGTTCTGGTACCCCGATGCCCGTGGGCTCCGGTGCCATATACAAATAAATAAAAAGAGGGTGAGGGGTTTTTGTTCCTGGTGTCCTGGGTGGTCTAGGGCAGCAGTTGGTGGCTGTGTCTGCCCACCTCTTTCACCCAGATGCACTGCACAGCTGTACGCCGTGTGCTAGCTTTGTGGGTTCATTCCTCTCTATCAGTCGTTTTGCGCTCTGTGAGATGACCCTTGGGGGGGCTGCTGGTCTGATATTTCTCTCCTACTGATGTGGGCTGCTGGACAGAGGCTCTCTTTGAGATGCACCCTTTTAGTTTCTGACCTTGATGTGGACTCTCTGGGAAAGATAGAAAAAACCTTGCAAGCATCTTGTCGAGGAGGAACAGCACGAGAAAAGGTCAGACTGCACATAAGCATGCTAGCACATGAAGGGGGCAGGAACTGGGATCCTCTGAAGTGATTTTAGGGCTGGCTTTGGATTTTTCCAGAGAAAACAACAGGGTTTACTTAAAAAAGCCAGAAGTGCTATTGCCTTCCCTAACCGTACACAAGAGGACGGTTCTTTGGGAGAAAAAAGGTATATTGTGGTTGAAGTCAAAGTGAGTGATTCAAACAACTTGGGGTAGTCGCGACGGACAACACACGATGATGAGCTATTCTGGCCCTCGGGAAGAACACCCTGTCCCTGGGGGTGAGGGGTGCCTGTCCCTAGAGACTGTACCTGACTCTCTACAATGGATATAGTTATTTGTAAAACATACTCAATTTTGAAAAATAAACAGCCTAAACAAGCGGGGGGCAACCATCGATGGTGAAGGTGCCTACGAGAGGGGAATTAGATCTCGTAGTCTCGGACCATGCTGCTTCAGTTAGCATGTGGTGATTGGGGTCAACAGGATTTTTTAACCATGTTTACTTACCCTGATGCCTCCACATTTACTATATGCTGGTGGTTGCCCAAATGCTGGGAAGGTGAAAAAACAAAACAAGTTATTCTTAATGGGACTGAGAATGAATCATTATGAGCACACGCGAACATGGAGGAATATGAAAGAATATGCAAATTTCCTAAACTTATATAATTTTATTTGCCAATATACCTGGCTGGAAAATGTTTGGTGTTATTTAATATAAATGACTGCATAACTTAGCCCTCAGTCCAACACCCCTTTCCACAACCTTTCAAATATCTTTAAAGTATTTGGTTAGCAAGATAAAAAATATGGCAGCCATATCAGGAAGAATAAAAGTAACTCCAGATGGCACCTGTGCCCGAGGTCAAAAAATGCATGCCTAGACTTCAGCACCCATATTCAGAAAACGAACAGCACCCCCTTACCCACTAGCACAGAAGTAAGTATTTACCATAGAACACTCTCCATCAGTGAAAATCTCCTCTCATCAGATTTACAACCACGTGGTGCCAAGGGCGCAACTAGACAAAAACATCGGGAGATGGAGGATGGGGATTTCGTGGACAACACTGATAGAGGAGGGGAAAATATAGTTGTGTGGGGCCCCTTCCCCAATCTCCCCTAGGCATGTGTGTGAAAACTAGTGTCAAATTAAAAGGAACACCTTTTATATTAAACACCAAGACTTATCGACAATAATTGTTCCAGAATCCCTTTTTTTTTACTATAGTGGCGCTGATAAACATGTGAAGAAGGTGTTCCTTTTTCTTATAACGGAGCAAGGGGGTAAACTCTGTACCTTCACAAGCATGCAACGCTTCTAAGGACGCAGGGCATCTCAAGTTGATATTTCAAGACCCCAATGCTTGGAGCACACATTTAAAGAACATTGGGCCAGTGACATTGAAGCGTTCCTGGTCCCCCTCTACCTCTCTGCTCTCCTCGCCCCCCTTGTCTCGCCCCACCACATCTCTCCCACAATCCCTCCTCTCCCCCGTATCCTCGCCCTTCCTGAAACCCCTCGCCCTCGATTTCACCACAACCGAAACTCCCAACCGCCCTCCCCCCATCCTCAAATCCCCCACCCCAATCCCGATCATCCCATCACACACATCCACCCAACCCCGCACGAAGCCTGCAAAATTCTCGGCTCGCCCACTCTTCCCTAGCACCACCATCCCTACCCCTCTCCCGCTACTCTCTGCCCCTCCGCCCCTTCCCGCTCCAGCACCAAAACCAACCTTCCCTGCCGATGTGAACTGTATCCTATTTAACGCCCGCTCTGTAGCAAAAAACAGACTTTGCATCTTTGACCTCCTCACCTCTGTCAAACCTGACCTAGTTTTCATCACTGAAACCTGGTTCTCTGATGACTTCAGCCCAATCGCAAATGAAGCCTTTCCGCCCAACTACCGCCTCATCCCACTGAACCGTCCGTCCAGAGGAGGGGGGGTAGCATTTGTCTTTAAATCTCTCTTCCGCGCCTCAATCATGGACAACCAACCCTCCATTCCATCCTGCGAATCTCTCCTCGTTAAACTATCGCTCTCCCCGTCGCTCTCACTCACCTTCCTAATAATCTACAGGCCCCCTGGCTACGATAGACATTTCGCAAACAACCTCTGCGACTCTATCGCCACCCTCCAAATAAACCATCCAAACCTCACCCTTCTCGGAGACTTTAACATATGGCTCGACATCCCCACCAATCCTATGACACACGCCCTAATCGACGGTCTAGATGCAATTAATCTCCAACCCCACATAAATGGACCGACTCATTTTAAAGGACACACTCTCGATGCCATCTTTAGCTCAGACACCCAGATTCAGTTAAAGCCCCCAACTCCTATCATCTGGTCCGATCACTTCATTCTCTCGTTTGCCATCACCGCACCCGGCCCCCTTCCCGTATCCGCATCTGAACCTCCGATCCTACGCAAATGCTGGAAAAAACTAATAATCACCCCTGACCTAGCCGAGGCACTCCTCCAGTCCCCACCACCCACCTGCAACCCTAAAAACCAACTAACACCTGAAGCCTTTGACTCATGGCTCAACGCATCTCTGATGCAACTCACCCCTACATGCAAACCATCAACCCGCCGTGGCCCGTTCCCCAGTTGGTTCACTCCTGAACTGAAGACCAGTAAACGACACTACAAATACCTAGAACGCAATTGGCAAAATGAGAAAACCCACGAAAGCAGGACCACCTTGGCCCGTCACTTGTACCGGTACAAGGCTGAAATCCGGAAAGCTAAAAAAGCCCACTACAACGCCCGAATCCTAAACTGCAAAAACCCAAGCAAAGAACTCCACAAAATCATCTCCGAATTCACCAATCCAACTTGTAATACAACCGTCGCGACCCCGTCACAATCACTGTGCGACTCACTCTCCCTCCACTTTTACACCACAGCTATTGAAAGGACAAAAACTCTAAACACCAAACTGGCTCTCTTACAACCAATTGACAATCCTCCACCCGTACCGGCCAGCCCGTCAACTACAACCTCAACTCAACCAACATTCGAATCTTTTAGTCCAATATCAACAGAACAATTTCTCAAACTCCTATCTGCCCGCAAACCATCTGGATCCCCTCTGGACCACTGCCCAGCCACAACCCTTAAAGAAATCTTTGCCTCCACCTGCGCAGGAGAACACGCAAGATCTATCATAAATGCCTCCCTTTCCTCCGGTATCTTTCCCGAAGCATTCAAAATGGTTCACGTCAAACCTCTAATTAAAAAACCCTCTCGAGCCCAAAAATTACCGCCCAATCTCAAACACCAGATTCCTCGCCAAACTCATTGACCGAACCGCCTACTCCCAACTAAACGCCTTTGTTGAAGCCAACAATCTCCTTGACCCCGCCCAATCGGGATTCAGAACACGCCACGGAACTGAAACCACCTTAACCTCGATCTGGGACGACCTTAAAATGACAGCAGACTCCGCGGGATGTGCCGCTCTAATCCTTCTTGACCTATCCGCTGCCTTTGACACGATCAATCACTCGATACTCCTAGACCGCCTCCACTCACTAGGAATTCGTGGAACCGCTCTTAAATGGATAGCTTCATTCCTCAAAGACAGGCACCAAATAACGACACTCTCCAGCTTTACCTCCCAATCCCGACCAGTCAACACGGGAGTCCCTCAAGGAGCATGTCTATCCGCCCTCCTATTCAATCTCTACCTGATCACCCTCCCACCAATAATTCGTTCACACAACATCCTATGTTACAACTACGCCGACGACACTCAACTTATTCTAAAATTCCAGAACTCGAAACCCAACTCCCAACCCGACCTGGCATCCTGCCTCGTAAACATAGAGCGCTGGATGACCCAAAGCCACCTCTTGTTAAACCCCTCCAAAACAGAAATCATGGTTTGCGGCAACTCCGACCTTCTTCCGCACCCGCTACCCTGGCCACCCGCCATGGGCAACTCACCTACACCCTCCAAAACGGTAAAAAATCTTGGTTGCACCCTAGACTCCGACCTAACACTCTCGCGCCAAGTCAACAATGTCTCAAAGTCCTGCCACCACCACCTTAAAAACCTAAGGCGCGTCTTTCCATACCTCTCTTTTCCCAACAGAGTCTCCGCTGTCCAAGCAATAGTTATATCCAGACTGGACTACGGAAACCCCCTTTACCTCGGAATCCATACCTACCAACTGAATAAACTCCAAAGAGCACAAAACGCAGCGGCCAAATTACTACTTGCGCTCAGTCCAAGAGACCACATATCCCCAGCCCTTAAAACACTGCACTGGCTTCCTGTAGCCCGTAGGGTAGCTTTCAAAACCTTATGCCTCTCGCATCGAGCACTGCATAAAACTGGACCGCAATATCTTCAAGACAAACTAATACCTTATCATCCCACTCGCACCCTAAGATCAAGCTCAGCCGGCCTCCTAGTAATTCCCAAGACAAACTCAGTCAGGCTAGGCGGATCATCATTCTCTGCCCTGGCTCCAACCCTGTGGAACTCACTCCCACCCCACATCCGCTTAACTGAAGACTTAACGTCCTTCCGCAAACTACTGAAAACCTGGCTCTTCCCATAAAACCAATCCAGCATCACCACAATAATACCGACCCATCAAACTACCTGAAGCGAGAATGACAGCTAAATAAACTCGAATGTAAACTAGAAAGACAAGCAGGCTTAAACGAGTAAAGTAGATCAAAACAATGAAACAGAGAATACGAATAAATCATTGAGAAACTCAGGAAATCTGAACCGATCAAAACGACATAATAAATGAGAAGGGAATACAGTGAATGACATAAATGAAACAGTTAGAATGGATGAAGCGTACAGAACAGACAATTACACTAAACGGAAGCATGTGGATGTGACTGGAGAACAGATGAGTTGTGGAAAGCGGTTGAGTGTGGAAAGCGGTTGAGTGTGGAAAGCGGTTGAGTGTGGAAAGCGGTTGAGTGTGGAAAGCGGTCGAGTGTGGAAAGCGGTCGAGTGTGAGGAGCGGTTGAGTGTGGGGAGCGGTTGAGTGTGGGGAGCGGTTGAGTGTGGGAGCGGTTGAGTGTGGGAGCGGTTGAGTGTGGGAGCGGTTGAGTGTAGGGAGCGGATGAGTGTAGGGAGCGGATGAGTGTAGGGAGCGGATGAGTGTAGGGAGCGGATGAGTGTGGGGAGCGGATGGGAGCGAGAGCGTAGTGCAGATGAGAGCGAGAGCGTAATGCCGATGAGTGTGGAAATCGGGTGAGTGTAGAGAGCGGGGGAGTGTGGTGAATGTGGTGATTGTGGCTGAGCGGGTGAGCGTGGAGAGCGGATGAGCGTGGGGAGCGGATGAGCGTGGGGAGCGGGGGGAGCGGATGAGCGTGGGGAGCGGAGAGTGCATGAGTGTGGAGAGCGCATGAGTGTGTGTGAGCGGACAAGTTGTGGGGAGCAGATGAGCGCGGTTGAGCGCGGAAAACGGTTGAGTGGATAGAGCGGCTTAGTATGAGGAACCGAAATGAGCGGAGGTCTGTGGAGAGCGGAGGACTGTGGAGATCGGGTGAGTGTGCGGAGAGCGGTTTGAGAATGGAGAGCGGACGAGAGTGGAGAGCGGGTGACTTTGTGAGCGGATGACTTTGAGAGCGGATGATTTTAAGAGCGGATAAGCGTGGGGAACACATGAGTCTGGGCAGCGCATGAGTGTGGGGAGCGCACGACTGATTATGGACTGAACGAATGTCCTACCTCGTCCAGTATATAGACTGGACGAGTGGATAAACTACACGAGCATATAGTCTGGACAAATGTCTAGACCTGACGAAGTGTGCGGCCTGGACGAGGGTGCGGTCTGGACGAGGGTGCGAACCAAACGTAGGGTGCGGACTAGACGAATGTGTGGAGCGGTCAAGTATGAGGAACGGACGATTATGTGCAACGGACGATACTTAACATGCCTTGGAATGAAGGAAACTCTTGAAAACATACATCACGCCACACCCCACGCTTACCCTCTCCCTTACACCACCACTCATCTAGAACGCAGAGATACTATGACACCATTCGGTATAACTGTTCCCATATCTACATCTCCCGCTTACTCCACATCACTCTAAGTAAACATTGCTGGTTTCTCACCACCCAGCCAGGCGTTCTTCTCAGGCCTAACGCAGCCAAACTCGTTCCGGATAAAGCCGACCAGAACGAACACATACTCCTGATCTCTCAACCACCACACCTACAGCTAAGAAGCAGCTACCACTTGTTTTCGCACTAGCTGCACACATACATGGTGCGCACACGCACTTTTTGACTCCCCCCTACTCTCTCTACTGACCTGAACTTCGGTTCCCAAGGGCGTTCAACCTACCAGCGCCTTCAGACCATACCAATGGTATATAAGGCGCTATATAAATGCAAAATAACATAACATAACATAACATTGGACCAGTGACATTGCCAAAAGTATGATAGGATTTAAAGACAAAATGCAAAATATTTTTTTTTCCACATAGGTATTTATTAACATTTTGTTAAAATGCAAATATTTTAATGGTACTACATCATGGTACGGTTTTGTTGTGATATGGTGCATGGCTGGCTATGTCAGATGCTAGTTTTTGGCGCAGAACCATCTGCACTGTACCATAATCCCAGGCAAATCTGAGTGGTGCTACCGTTGGAGTGTTTGAGGTGTCAGTGGGCAGTCAGAAGGGAGGTCCAGGGCATCCAACTAGAAACTATAGGCTCTGAATTGGTGCCATGGCATTATGTCACCTGATATAGCATCACTTAGGCTAACATGACATAATAAGGGATAACAATGCATAAAATATTTAGAAAGAATGTATCTGTTTGTGTGTCTGGGGTGTACTGGCGATAGTGAAATCTGACCAACCCAACCCATTCGCCCTGCAAAGGGCAGGGTCCCGCCATGTGCTATCGGTATGGGCGATTTCGGGAGATTGCTGATTTTGCGACTTATTTCAAAATAGGTAGTTAGGACACAAGGCCATCATACCAGTCAGGGGTGTACTGGCGATGGTGACATTTGACCAGCCCCACCCACGTTTCCTGCACAGGTGTGGAGTCGGCCCTGTGCTATCAGTATAGACGATTTTGGGAGATTGACGATTTTGCTTTTTTTTTTTTTTAAATAGAAAGTTAGGACACAAAATAACATACACAAGGCTATAGCAGACGCCACGTGCAAGTCAGCTACAGACCCGGGCAACACCAGGTGGGTACTGCTAGTAAACACATAAATGTGACCAACTGTGATGTTTACAAAGTGAAAAGGTTGCCCTCAGTTGTTATTAGGCAAGGTTTGTGAACAATAAACACCTCTAAATCATTCCACCTCCTATCCTAACATTCAACCTATCCCGACACACAACTCTACCACCAAAGGAAACACGCTGCACAATGGAATGTACACCACCCAAAGACATGTAAAAAATGTACAGGGGAGAAAATTAATGTAGTTTCTGCTGCCGCAGGTCTGCTATGCTAGACTCTCTGGTGTACTAAATTGGCTATTGAGACTAAAAGTCAGCTTGCAAACTTAAGTAATATGGCATTGTGTGAGGGCCAGTGCAAGCAGGCCTCCAGATAAGGTGCATACTAGGCCTTTTTACGCATTAAAATCTTGTAAATACGACAGCTTTATTATTTTCCTATGTACATTTACACACAAGTTTAGAGCAGAGGGCAGTGCAAAAGTCAGGTTACTTGACAGAAACCAGAAGGCTTCTTTTGATTTTGATCTAAATGGATGTAATTGCAAGTAATGGATAAAAGCCTCTGAAACAGAAAATATTTCTATGAAGCCTTTCAAAAAAAGTAACTGCACACTGTTATAAAAGAAATGGTCTATTTCCATTCAGCTTCTGCTGTGGTGCTGCTCATGGAGCAAACAGAAGCACTGTGCATATGGATTTTCCTAGCATTTTAGGATTGTAAAATTAATAAGATTGATAACTAGGTTGCAACTGAGAATTGATATTTTTTTAACAAATTATGCTTTTTTCCAGTGAAATCGAACCATTATTGCAAAGTTGTATTTTTCAGAGTTTGTGCTGTGTGCATAATCATGCAGAGGCAGATCATGTTTACACTTATTTAATTTACACTCTAATTATAAAAACAGTGTATAAAATGATGACTATGCACGGCCTAGTTTACATCCATTCAACCTTGCAGTCAATGGGGTACATTACTATAAATGGTCAGTGACAGTAGAGTCTTTGTTCAAAGGTGAGTGATTGTCATTAAACCAATCACAGGTGTCCTAGCCCCTCATAACTTCAAGACTAATTAAAACATTCAAAACCTGATTCTCCACGAAGTGCAAGCGCTGTTCAAAAACAAACAAATGAAAGTTACATTTGTAATTGAAACTCAACTATGATAATCCAGATAGGTATTTAACTTTGTTTAGTACATCATAGATGGCTCATCCTACATCTAGGCACAGTGATTATTATACCTCAGTCAGTCGATACTCAGTTAACGGACCTCTGAGGGATGTTGGCTAATAAGATAGCTGAGCCGGTTGAGCACTTGTTGCTGCGATCTGTAGGTTGCGTGTTCGTTTCCCAGCAAGGCCAACTCAGCCTTTCATCCTTTCAAGGTCAATAAAGGAGTACTGACTTCAGTTGGGGATAATTGTGATAAATATGTTATATGTACAACGCTTTGCCAAAAGCACTATATAAATAACCATTTGACCATGAGATTAGATATAGAAATTGCATGGAGTCCTTGCCTCTGCGCTGTTGTATCATAACATAGTAATAGCTGCAGAAAATAAGGACTTTCATTAAACATCAAAAGACGATTCTGCTATGAACCTCAAAACACACAATACAATTCATGCTTGCTTTATTTACCGTGTAATTGGCTAGGTTTTTGTGTTTTCAACATTAAAATATATACAGGAGGGATAGAATGGGAAGACCTTAGAGAAATAATGAAAGGTGTATTCTGTCACAATGCCGAAAGCTGCCACCTTGTAATGATTTCCATACAGTTTTTGCACATGTCGGCTGGATGTCAACATTTAACTCTCTTGCAAAGGAGAAAAGTCATTTTTACTCTCTTAAAGTCACATTTACTCTCAAAGTTTAAAAATAGGAAGTAAAATACTCCCACCTCAAAATCTTATCTGGAGCACTGAGTGGAAGCATAACAATCCTAGGCAACTGCCTAGGGCACCACTAAAAAAATTAATTCAATGAGTCCCACTGTATGCAAGTCTTTTTTCAGAAAGTCTGAAATTAATCACTTCTGAAGACTACAATATTTGCAGTTAAATCAGTGAGATTACATTATTTGCAAAGGATCACACACTTTGGGTTAAGAAGGGAAGCTGGGATTTAAGCCACTCTGCGATTTAGGAACTTTATCCCACACCTGCGTTCTGTGTGACAAAAATATTTGAGTTATGTATTTCAAAGACTACAATAACGCTGTTTGATAGAATTTGCATGCAAAATCTGCAAAGCACACAGCAAAGCAACCTGGCAATATGTAAATCCCTATGGAAACATGTAAAACCAAAACAATAGCATTGTAGCTATATTTTCCACATCCTGAAAGGAAAACTTCCAAGTCCCAGAAAGCAAAATAATTCAAGGCTGAACACATCTCTTGTTTTACACCACAGCACTTTGAGCATTCTATGGCACACACTAAAAGAAAGTGTGTAAATAAGGTCACTTGGGTAAAGGGATTGCTTTTCACAAACCTCCAACGTACTGCTATGTATGAGGTTTACTATCCACACAAAAGCAAACCTTTTTCGCATGTCAAGCTAGTAGACATCATAAATGGAGTTTTATTGGGTTAGTCACTTTAGTTGTCTTGGAAGCAAACACAGATATGATAGGTAAGTGGAACTCATGGGGGTCTTTCAGTTGGAAAGGTCCCATCCCAGTGCCCATTGCCCGAGTTTTCACATACATAAAAGAGCTGTCGATAAACAAAATAAATGTTACGCAAGCTCCTTAGAGGCCGTTATTAATTTGATGGCCACGGACGGCACGATGTTGATCATCTGCATTTTGTCATGCTGAAGGACGATCTGAAGGTGAACAAACAGGTCCCTTTGGACTTCGGCAAAGGTCTAGAATTTGGGGAGCTGAGAGTAGGTAGCTAACTTAGCCAAATGGTATTACACGCCTGCATCTGAATGGTGACCCCCTTCATGATGCACTGCACGCTACTTACCCCACGCTCCGAGTGATGTCTGCACTAAATTCGTCCCAAGCCACTGTCAAACTTTCCAATCACTGGCTTGTATTCTCCAGTACAAATAGGAGTAACGGCAAACGTATTTCCACACCTAAAACGCTCCCAACCGCGCTCTTCCAAAAGAGACACACTACACTCCTTGGAGTTACTGTGTAGTATCCCAGCAATGATGCAGCCCACTTGCCCCCACGTTCCTTGCGATTATGCTTACCCTGAAATCGTCTAGATACTCCAGTCAGCTAATATTGTTTTCTTCCTTCAGGGACTCGTTACAATAGCGTCTACTTCCCATTACAGCAACGGCCCTAGCAACACGTCTATATCATGTGATTTACGCACTACGCTGTAACCGTTGAAAAGTGTGGTGGGGGCACAGAGGGTAGGGACTAGTTCTTATTAGAAGAACGGACCTAGAAAAACGTTCTCATCATGTGACTGAAATGTTACGTTCCAGGTGTGAGCCGTCGACAACTTTGAGTAGACTACTAGCAGTGTATTACAAGTTACGTTCATACCTGCCTACATTTGAAAATCAAAATTCCTGAGATGTATGCCCTGCCCACAGCCACAAAAGACTCCACCCATTGCACACGGCTCCGCCCACACGCCCCGCCCACCTGTCAAAAAGTTAAACTCGGTTGTTCTAGCCTTCAGTCTGCTTACTATACCAGTGAAAATAATTCAAAGCTATAGTAAGCAAAATGAATAATAGTGCTTTCAATCCATGTCATTGGATTGAAAGCACTGTTATTGCTACGGCGGCGCCCTCGATGTGCTTACTATAGCATTGAATGAATGATTTTCAGTGCTATTGTAAGCAAAATGAAGTCGGCGCCGCAGCCGAAATAATGCTGCTTTCTATTCATGTCATTGCATTGAAAGCAGCATATTTCGGCAGCGCCGCCGCCGCCTTCATTTTGCTTAAAATAGCACTGAAAATCATTCATTCAATGCTATAGTAAGCAAAATGAAGGTGGTGTTCTGTAATATTTGGTATCCCATACCGATCCGGTATCCCCTGTCTTCGGCTGTCTTCGTAGATCACAGACCAAAGTAGGAGAGTTCCGAGCCTCGGTAAGTTTTGAGCCTCGGTATGGGATACCAAATGTTGCATAACACCGGCATAACGCCCGAGTTCCATACAGCCACGGTGAAACCCGCTACTTTCCCCTCTCAAAACTCGCTACTTTCCCCTCTTAAAACTCGCTACTTTCCCCTCTCAAATGGAGTGCACGCAATTCCAGGTTGTCTCATCATATCGCATTTTAACACAATAAAAACGTCAAAACGTCAGAATCATTACAGATGCAGGGAACTCATCTTTTAGAGCTCTATCCAGGTGCTCTGGGGCAAAATACATGCACATCTCCTGATTTGCTTATGGATTGCACCAACAGAAATTACTTCACAGAAAGCACATTGCGAGGAGCATCATCAGTCTTTGATACTTGGAGGCACCATGGAAGTGACTTTAGAATAAGTTGTCATAAGTAAGCCAAGAGGCAAATAATTTTGTGAGGCAAAATACCTAAAATGCACTGTTATATATGGAGCAAGTAAGGCTTTTTTAAAAAAAAATAGCATCATATATTAACACATAAGCTTTGAAGTGAATCACTTACAGAGCTGCAGATAAGACAGTCTAATTAAATGATCTGCCCAGGATCACACACTGGTTAAAATAGTGAAACCGGGATGTGGACAATTTAAGCAACTGAGCACATCTTTACAGTCATTATTTCATAAAGCATGCATCATTATGCAAACTTCTCACACCTGATCACTTCCTGCCGTGTACATTTCTAAAGGGACAAAAGTCCCTGCTAATAGTCCCCCCTCCCTCCCATCAGTGCCTAATGGCTCACATTGAAATGCTCTGTTGACACAGAGCAACTTGAGAGCCCATCTGCTGCTGCCCTGAGCTCCTTGGGACATTGTCCTGCCAGAGGTTTCGGAAAGGGTAAGGTGTCCTGCTGCCAGGACAATTACTGTGCTGAGCGGGAATTACTCAGCACACATTGTCCTGCCAGCGGGACATCTTTCTCATTGGGTACCCTCATTGAGGTGCCGAACGGGACGGGTGGCCAACTGATGAAAGTCCCGGTCAGGCTCTAAAAAGAGCCTGTGGGGTGCCAGCTTGCCCCCCCCCACTCCCGCGGCTCGGTACGCCACTGTTACTTGATGAGTCAGCCGAACTGCTTTGAGTTGAATGAAACTTAGTTGGTCATATGGTTATTTGTAGCTTAAAAAATCATAGCTGCCAACACTTAGTGGGTTATATAATTAGTAGCTTAATAAATAACAGCTGCCAACAGTGATGGAAATGACTACACAAACTATGGCTGAAAATTGAAAAAATACTCCAGAATACTACCTCCTTAGGGAAATTGACCCGATAGATTCACTGTAGAGGGTGTGGAGTAGCGGTGCAGTCATCATGGCAGGCACGTAAAACACATACAAATAATATTTCATTTTACAGGGTTGACATGAAATGCAGATAAATCACACAATAAACCAGACTGACAATATATATATATATTACACATCTCATAGCATAGTGGGAGTATTTGTGCTGTTTCCCTTTTAAGAACATGTATTGTCCCTCTAAGGATGTGTCATGACAGCCTCATACCTGACTGTGAAAAGAAGGAGCCTGCGCACGCACGTGCAATACCACGGCGGTAGACTAAATGTAATGGCACTCTGTCTCTGTGTCTCATTGTGTTGGGCCTGCAAGCCTACCCTGTGTGATCACAGGCCTGTGGCCCTGCTAGTCTGGGTGCAGTCTGGGTGCCCCCAGACAAGCATGTGTAACCTGGGTGTCTCCAGGCCACTGGCCTGCTGTGTGATCGCAGAGCAGCTGCTTGTCCGGGAGCCCACGGCAGCTGCGGTCTTGTCGTGTGACCACGGCGATCAGGGTAATGACTGTCACATTCATTGTGTGTCGGTGCCCCGAGGACCCCTTGGGCTGGCCCAGAGTCACAGTGCACAGAAAGAATTTGTGTACTCCACTACCCAGTTCAAGGGATAGTTCAGTCAGTATTTTGTTAAATGTTAACCCTCAAAATTAAGGGGATACAAATATTACAACCCTATATCAGCTGTAATATTTGGTATCCCCTTCAAAAAAAGGATGGGATAGCTTCCAGAAGCTGTCATAGTGTAGGTTTATGGTGTACTTCCCTCCCCAATGCAAGGGATAGTTCAAGCAGTGCGTTGTTAAATGTTACCCCTCAAAATCATGGGGATACCAAATATTACAACCCTATATTAGCTGTAATATTTGGTATCCCCTTCAAAAAAAGGATGAGATGGCTTCCAGAAGCTGTCACAGTGTAGGCTTATGATGTACTCCCCTCCCCAATGCAAGGGATAGTTCAAGCAGTGCGTTGTTAAATGTTACCCTTCAACATCAAGGGGATACCAAATATTACAACCCTATATTAGCCATTATATTTGGTATCCCCTTCAGAAAAAGAATGGGATGGCTTCCAAAAGCTGTCGCAGTGTAGGCTTATGATGTACTCCCCTCCCCAATGCAAGGGATAGTTCAAGCAGTGCGTTGTTACATGTTACCCCTCAACATCAAGGGGATACCAAATATTACAACCCTATATTAGCTGTAATATTTGGTATCCCCTTCAAAAAACAAGTGGGATAGCTTCCAGGAGGAGGCATAGTGTAGACAAACAATGTACTCCCCCCTGCAATGCAAGGGATAGTTCAAGCAGCGCTTTGTTAAATGTTACCCCTCAACATCAAGGGGATACCAAATATTACAACCCTATATCAGCTGTAATATATGGTATCCCCTTCAAAAAAAGGATGGGATGGCTTCCAGAAGCTGACACAGTGAAGGCTTATGATGTTCTCCCCTCCCCAATGCAAGGGATAGTTCAAGCAGTGCGTTGTTAAATGTTACCCTTCAAAATCAAGGGGATACCAAATATTACAACCCTATATTAGCTGTAATATTTGGTATCCCCTTCAGAAAAAGGATGGGATAGCTTCCAGAAGCTGTCATAGTGTAGGCTTATGGTGTACTTCCCTCCCCAATGCAAGGGATATTTCAAGCAGTGCGTTGTTAAATGTTACATCTCAAAATCAAGGGGATACCAAATATTACAACCCTATATTAGCTGTAATATTTGGTATCCCCTTCAGAAAAAGGATGGGATAGCTTCCAGAAGCTGTCCTAGTGTAGGCTTATGATGTACTTCCCTCCCCAATGCAAGGGATAGTTGAAGCAGTGCGCTGTTAAATGTTACCCCTCAAAATCAAGGGGATACCAAATATTGCAACCCTATATTAGCTGTAATATTTGGTATCCCCTTCAGAAAAAGGATGGGATAGCTTCCAGAAGCTGTCATAGTGTAGGCTTATGGTGTACTTCCCTCCCCAATGCAAGGGATAGTTCAAGCAGTGCGTTGTTAAATGTTACCCCTCAAAATCAAGGGGATACCAAATATTACAACCCTATATTAGCTGTAATATTTGGTATCCCCTTCAGAAAAAGGATGGGATAGCTTCCAGAAGCTGTCATAGTGTAGGCTTATGGTGTACTTCCCTCCCTAATGCAAGGGATATTTCAAGCAGTGCGTTGTTAAATGTTACCTCTCAAAATCAAGGGGATACCAAATATTACAACCCTATATTAGCTGTAATATTTGGTATCCCCTTCAGAAAAAGGATGGGATAGCTTCCAGAAGCTGTCATAGTGTAGGCTTATGATGTACTTCCCTCCCCAATGCAAGGGATAGTTCAAGCAGTGCATTGTTAAATGTTACCCCTCAAAATCAAGGGGATACCAAATATTGCAACCCTATATTAGCTGTAATATTTGGTATCCCCTTCAGAAAAAGGATGAGATAGCTTCCAGAAGCTGTCATAGTGTAGGCTTATGGTGTACTTCCCTCCCTAATGCAAGGGATATTTCAAGCAGTGCGTTGTTAAATGTTACCCCTCAAAATCAAGGGGATACCAAATATTACAACCCTATATTAGCTGTAATATTTGGTATCCCCTTCAGAAAAAGGATGGGGTAACTTCCAGAAGCTGTCATAATGTAGGCTTATGGTGTACTTCCCTCCCAAATGCAAGGGATAGTTCAAGCAGTGCGTTGTTAAATATTACCCCTCAAAATCAAGGGGATACCAAATATTACAACCCTATATTAGCTGTAATATTTGGTATCCCCTTCAAAAAACAGGTGGGATAGCTTCCAGAAGGAGGCATAGTGTAGACAAACAATGTACTCCCCCCCTGCAATGCAAGGGATAGTTCAAGCAGCGCTTTGTTAAATGTTACTCCTCAAAATCAAGAGGATACAGAATATTACAACCCTATATTAGCTGTAATATTTGGAATCCCCTTCAAAAAAAGGATGGGATGGCTTCCAGAAGCTGACACAGTGAAGGCTTATGATGTACTCCCCTCCCCAATGCAAGGGATAGTTCAAGCAGTGAGTTGTTAAATGTTACCCCTCAAAATCAAGGGGATACCAAATATTACAACCCTATATTAGCTGTAATATTTGGTATCCCCTTCAAAAAAAGGATGAGATGGCTTCCAGAAGCTGTCATAGTGTAGGCTTACGGTGTACTTCCCTCCCCAATGCAAGGGATAGTTCAAGCAGTGCGTTGTTAAATGTTACTTCTCAGAATCAAGGGGATACCAAATATTACAACCCTATATTAGCTGTAATATTTGGTATCCCCTTCAAAAAACAGGTGGGATAGCTTCCAGAAGGAGGCATGGTGTAGACAAACAATGTACTCCCCCCTGCAATGCAAGGGATAGTTCAAGCAGCGCTTTGTTAAATGTTACCCCTCAACATCAAGGGGATACCAAATATTACAACCCTATATCAGCTGTAATATTTGGAATCCCCTTCAAAAAAAGGATGGGATGGCTTCCAGAAGCTGACACAGTGAAGGCTTATGATGTACTCCCCTCCCCAATGCAAGGGATAGTTCAAGCAGTGAGTTGTTAAATGTTACCCCTCAAAATCAAGGGGATACCAAATATTACAACCCTTTATTAGCTGTAATATTTGGTATCCCCTTCAGAAAAAGGATGGGATAGATTCCAGAAGCTGTCATAGTGTAGGCTTATGGTGTACTTCCCTCCCCAATGCAAGGGATATTTCAAGCAGTGCATTGTTAAATGTTACCCCTCAACATCAAGGGGTTACCAAATATTACAACCCTATATTAGCTGTAATATTTGGTATCCCCTTCAGAAAAAGGATGGGATAGCTTCCAGAAGCTGTCATAGTGTAGGCTTATGGTGTACTTCCCTCCCCAATGCAAGGGATAGTTCAAGCAGTGCGTTGTTAAATATTACCCCTCAAAATCAAGGGGATACCAAATATTACAACCCTATATTAGCTGTAATATTTGGTATCCCCTTCAGAAAAAGGATGGGATAGCTTCCAGAAGCTGTCATGGTGTAGGCTTATGGTGTACTCCCCTCCCCAATGCAAGGGATAGTTCAAGCAGTGCGTTGTTAAATGTTACCCCTCAACATCAAGGGGATACCAAATATTACAACCCTATATCAGCCATTATATTTGGTATCCCCTTCAAAAAAAGGATGGGATGTCTTCCAGAAGCTGTCACATTGAAGGCTTATGATGTGCTCCCCTCCCCAATGCAAGGGATAGTTCAAACAGTGCGTTGTTAAATGTTACCCCTCAAAATCAAGGGGATACCAAATATTACAACCCTATATTAGCTGTAATATTTGGTATCCCCTTCAGAAAAAGGGTGGGATAGCTTCCAGAAGCTGTCATAGTGTAGACTTATGGTGTACTTCTCTCCGCAATGCAAGGGATATTTCAAGCAGTGCGTTGTTAAATGTTACCCCTCAAAATCAAGGAGATACCAAATATTACAAACCTATATTAGCTGTAATATTTGGTATCCCCTTCAGAAAAAGGATGGGGTAACTTCCAGAAGCTGTCATAGTGTAGGCTTATGGTGTACTTCCCTCCCCAATGCAAGGGATAGTTCAAGCAGTGCGTTGTTAAATATTACCCCTCAAAATCAAGGGGATACCAAATATTACAACCCTATATTAGCTGTAATATTTGGTATCCCCTTCAAAAAACAGGTGGGATAGCTTCCAGAAGGAGGCATAGTGTAGACAAACAATGTACTCCCCCCCCCCCCCCTGCAATGCAAGGGATAGTTCAAGCAGCGCTTTGTTAAATGTTACTCCTCAAAATCAAGAGGATACAGAATATTACAACCCTATATTAGCTGTAATATTTGGTATCCCCTTCAGAAAAAGGATGGTATAGCTTCCAGAAGCTGTCATAGTGTAGGTTTATGATGTACTTCCCTCCCCAATGCAAGGGATAGTTCAAGCAGTGCGTTGTTAAATGTTACCCCTCAAAATCAAGGGGATACCAAATATTGCAACCCTATATTAGCTGTAATATTTGGTATCCCCTTCAGAAAAAGGATGGGATAGCTTCCAGAAGCTGTCATAGTGTAGGCTTATGGTGTACTTCCCTCCCCAATTCAAGGGATAGTTCAAGCAGTGCGTTGTTAAATGTTACCCCTCAAAATCAAGGGGATACCAAATATTACAACCCTATATTAGCTGTAATATTTGGTATCCCCTTCAAAAAAAGGATGAGATGGCTTCCAGAAGCTGTCATAGTGTAGGCTTACGGTGTACTTCCCTCCCCAATGCAAGGGATAGTTCAAGCAGTGCGTTGTTAAATGTTACCTCTCAAAATCAAGGGGATACCAAATATTACAACCCTATATTAGCTGTAATATTTGGTATCCCCTTCAAAAAACAGGTGGGATAGCTTCCAGAAGGAGGCATGGTGTAGACAAACAATGTACTCCCCCCTGCAATGCAAGGGATAGTTCAAGCAGCGCTTTGTTAAATGTTACCCCTCAACATCAAGGGGATACCAAATATTACAACCCTATATCAGCTGTAATATTTGGAATCCCCTTCAAAAAAAGGATGGGAGGGCTTCCAGAAGCTGACACAGTGAAGGCTTATGATGTACTCCCCTCCCCAATGCAAAGGATAGTTCAAGCAGTGAGTTGTTAAATGTTACCCCTCAAAATCAAGGGGATACCAAATATTACAACCCTTTATTAGCTGTAATATTTGGTATCCCCTTCAGAAAAAGGATGGGATAGATTCCAGAAGCTGTCATAGTGTAGGCTTATGGTGTACCTTCCTCCCCAATGCAAGGGATATTTCAAGCAGTGCATTGTTAAATGTTACCCCTCAACATCAAGGGGTTACCAAATATTACAACCCTATATTAGCTGTAATATTTGGTATCCCCTTCAGAAAAAGGATGGGATAGCTTCCAGAAGCTGTCATAGTGTAGGCTTATGGTGTACTTCCCTCCCCAATGCAAGGGATAGTTCAAGCAGTGCGTTGTTAAATATTACCCCTCAAAATCAAGGGGATACCAAATATTACAACCCTATATTAGCTGTAATATTTGGTATCCCCTTCAGAAAAAGGATGGGATAGCTTCCAGAAGCTGTCATAGTGTAGGTTTATGGTGTACTCCCCTCCCCAATGCAAGGGATAGTTCAAGCAGTGCGTTGTTAAATGTTACCCCTCAACATCAAGGGGATACCAAATATTACAACCCTATATTAGCCATTATATTTGGTATCCCCTTCAAAAAAAGGATGGAATGTCTTCCAGAAGCTGTCGCATTGAAGGCTTATGATGTGCTCCCCTCCACAATGCAAGGGATAGTTCAAACAGTGCGTTGTTAAATGTTACCCCTCAAAATCAAGGGGATACCAAATATTACAACACTATATTAGCTGTAATATTTGGTATCCCCTTCATAAAAAGGATGAGATGGCTTCCAGAAGCTATCACAGTGTAGGCTTATGATGTACTCCCCTCCCCAATGCAAGGGATAGTTCAAGCAGTGCTTTGTTAAATGTTGCCCCTCAACATCAAGGGGATACCAAATATTACAACCCTATATTAGCCATTACATTTGGTATCCCCTTCAAAAAAGAATGGGATGGCTTCCAGAAGCTGTCACAGTGAAGGTTTATGATGTACTCCCCTCCCCAATGCAAGAGATAGTTCAAGCAGTGCGTTGTTAAATGTTACCCCTCAACATCAAGGGGATACCAAATATTACAACACTATATTAGCTGTAATATTTGGTATCCCCTTCAAAAAAAGGATGAGATGGCTTCCAGAAGCTGTCACAGTGTAGGCTTCTGATGTACTCCTTTCCCCAATGCAAGAGATAGTTCAAGCAGTGCGTTGTTAAATGTTACCCCTCAACATCAAGGGGATACCAAATATTACAACACTATATTAGCTGTAATATTTGGTATCCCCTTCAAAAAAGGATGAGATGGCTTCCAGAAGCTGTTGCAGTGTAGGCTTATGATGTACTCCCCTCCCGAATGCAAGGGATAGTTGAAGCAGTGCTTTGTGAAATGTTACACCTCAACATCAAGGGGATACCAAATATTACAACCCTATATTAGCCATTATATTTGGTATCCCCTTCAAAAAAAGGATGGGATGGCTTCCAGAAGCTGTCACATTGAAGGCTTATGATGTGCTCCCCTCCCCAATGCAAGGGATAGTTCAAACAGTCCGTTGTAAAATGTTACCCCTCAAAATCAAGGGGATAACGAATATTACAACACTATATTAGCTGTAATATTTGGTATCCCCTTCAAAAAAAGGATGAGATGGCTTCCAGAAGCTGTCACAGTGTAGGCTTATGATGTACTCCCCTCCCCAATGCAAGGGATAGTTCAAGCAGTGCTTTGTTAAATGTTACCCCTCAAAATCAAGGGGATACCTAATATTACAACACTATATTAACTGTAATATTTGGCATCCCCTTCAAAAAAAGGATGAGATGGCTTCCAGAAGCTGTCCAAGTGTAGGCTTATGATGTAATCCCCTCCCCAATGCAAAGGATAGGTCAAGCAGTGCGTTGTTAAATGTTACTCCTCAAAATCAAGGGGATACCAAATATTACAACACTATATTAGCTGTAATATTTGGTATCCCCTTCAAAAAAGGATGAGATGGCTTCCAGAAGCTGTTGCAGTGTAGGCTTATGATGTACTGCCCTCCCCAATGCAAGGGATAGTTGAAGCACTGCTTTGTTAAAAGTTACCCCTCAAAATCAAGGGGATACCAAATATTACAACACTATATTAGCGGTAATATTTGGTATCCCCTTCAAAAAAAGGATGCGATGGCTTCCAAAAGCTGTCGCAATGTAGGCTTCTGATGTACTCCTCTGCCCAATGCAAGAGATAGTTCAAGCGGTGCGTTGTTAAATGTCACCCCTCAACATCAAGGGGATACCAAATATTACAACCCTATATTAGCCATTATATTTGGTATCCCCTTCAAGAAAAGGATGGGATGGCTTCCAGAAGGTGTCACATTGAAGGCTTATGATGAGCTCCCCTCCCCAATGCAAGGGATAGTTCAAACAGTGCGTTGTTAAATTTTACCCCTCAAAATCAAGGGGATACCAAATATTACAACACTATATTAGCTGTAATATTTGGTATCCCATTCATAAAAAGGATGAGATGGCTTCCAGAAGCTGTCACAGTGTAGGCTTATGATGTACTGCCCTCCCCAATGCAAGGGATAGTTCAAGCAGTGCTTTGTTATATGTTGCCCCTCAACATCAAGGGAATACCAAATATTAGAACCCTATATTAGCCATTATATTTGGTATCCCTTCAAAAAAAGAATGGGATGGCTTCCAGAAGCTGTCACAGTGAAGGCTTATGATGTGCTCCCCTCCCCAATGCAAGGGATAGTTCAAACAGTGCGTTGTTAAATGTTACCCCTCAAAATCAAGGGGATACCAAATATTACAACACTATATCAGCTGTAATATTTGGTATCCCCTTCATAAAAAGGATGAGATGGCTTCCAGAAGCTGTCACAGTGTAGGCTTATGATGTACTCCCCTCCCCAATGCAAAGGATAGTTCAAGCAGTGCTTTGTTAAATGTTACCCCTCAAAATCAAGGGGATACCAAATATTACAACACTATATTAGCTGTAATATTTGGTATCCCCTTCAAAAAAAGGATGAGATGGCTTCCAGAAGCTGTCGCAGTGTAGGCTTATGATGTACTCCCCTCCCGAATGCAAGGGATAGTTGAAGCAGTGCTTTGTGAAATGTTACCCCTCAACATCAAGGGGATACCAAATATTACAACCCTATATTAGCCATTATATTTGGTATCCCCTTCAAAAAAAGGATGGGATGGCTTCCAGAAGCTGTCACATTGAAGGCTTATGATGAGCTCCCCTCCCCAATGCAAGGGATAGTTCAAACAGTGCTTTGTTAAATTTTACCCGTCAAAATCAAGGGGATACCAAATATTACAACACTATATTAGCTGTAATATTTGGTATCCCATTCATAAAAAGGATGAGATGGCTTCCAGAAGCTGTCACAGTGTAGGCTTATGATGTACTCCCCTCCCCAATGCAAGGGATAGTTCAAGCAGTGCTTTGTTAAATGTTACCCCTCAAAATCAAAGGGATACCAAATATTACAACACTATATTAGCTGTAATATTTGGTATCCCCTTCAAAAAAAGGATGAGATGGCTTCCAGAAGCTGTCACAGTGTAGGATTATGATGTACTGCCCTCCCCAATGCAAGGGATAGTTCAAGCAGTGCTTTGTTATATGTTGCCCCTCAACATCAAGGGGATACCAAATATTACAACCCTATATTAGCTGTAATATTTGGTATCCCCTTCAAAAAAAGGATGCGATGGCTTCCAAAAGCTGTCACAATGTAGGCTTCTTATGTACTCCTCTCCCCAATGCAAGAGATAGTTCAAGCAGTGCGTTGTTAAATGTTACCCCTCAACATCAACGGGATACCAAATATTACAGCGCTATATTAGCTGTAGTATTTGGTATCCCCTTCAAAAAAAGGATGAGATGGCTTCCAGAAGCTGTCGCAGTGTAGGCTTATGATGTACTCCCCTCCCCAATGCAAGGGATAGTTCAAGCAGTGCTTTGTTATATGTTGCCCCTCAACATCAAGGGGATACCAAATATTACAACCCTATATTAGCCATTATATTTGGTATCCCCTTCAAAAAAAGAATGGGATGGCTTCCAGAAGCTGTCACAGTGAAGGCTTATGATGTGCTCCCCTCCCCAATGCAAGGGATAGTTCAAACAGTGCGTTGTTAAATGTTACCCCTCAAAATCAAGGGGATACCAAATATTACAACACTATATTAGCTGTAATATTTGGTATCCCCTTCATAAAAAGGATGAGATGGCTTCCAGAAGCTGTCACAGTGTAGGCTTATGATGTACTCCCCTCCCCAATGCAAGGGATAGTTCAAGCAGTGCTTTGTTAAATGTTACCCCTCAAAATCAAGGGGATACCAAATATTACAACACTATATTAGCTGTAATATTTGGTATCCCCTTCATAAAAAGGATGAGATGGCTTCCAGAAGCTGTCACAGTGTAGGCTTATGATGTACTCCCCTCCCCAATGCAAGGGATAGTTCAAGCAGTGCTTTGTTAAATGTTACCCCTCAACATCAAGGGGATACCAAATATTACAACCCTATATTAGCCATTATATTTGGTATCCCCTTCAAAAAAAGAATGGGATGGCTTCCAGAAGCTGTCACAGTGAAGGCTTATGATGTGCTCCCCTCCCCAATGCAAGGGATAGTTCAAACAGTGCTTTGTTAAATGTTACCCCTCAAAATCAAGGGGATACCAAATATTACAACACTATATTAGCTGTAATATTTGGTATCCCCTTCATAAAAAAGATGAGATGGCTTCCAGAAGCTGTCACAGTGTAGGCTTATGATGTACTCCCCTCCCCAATGCAAGGGATATTTCAAGCAGTGCTTTGTTAAATGTTACCTCTCAAAATCAAGTGGATACCAAATATTACAACACTATATTAGCTGTAATATTTGGTATCCCCCTTCAAAAAAAGGATGAGATTGCTTTCAGAAGTCATTGCCTTCATTTGGCAGTGCTTCCATCTCCTGTTGTGGGAGCTCAGGTGGTGCTCTCTCTGGTTGTGGGCGACTCCTGTCGATGTCTTGCCTCCGATTCAGCCTCCAGTCACCCTCTAGGTTTCTTTCCACCCAGCTCCACGCTTCTCTGGGATCCGTGAAATGCAATGTTGTACGGTTGTGGTACATTTTCAGTTGTGCTGGGAACAGAAGTCCGTATTTTATGTGAAGAGCTTGAAGGCGTTTCTTGAGTGGGTCGAAGGACTGCCTCGCTTTCTGAACCTCCCTGGTGAAGTCTGGGAAAAAGGCGATTCTGGGGCCATTAAATGTTATGGAGCCCTTAGTTCTGGCCATCTGCAGCAGGGCGTCCCGATCCCTATAGTTCAGGAGATTTGCTATTACCGTACGCGGGGGAGCTCTGGGTATTTGTCTGCCCGTTGGTGAGCACGTTCAACTGAGAAGAATTTTGATAGGGTCTTGGGAGTGAATAGATCCGCAAGCCATTGCTCTAGGAATAGCTCCATGCTCGGGCCTTCAGAGTTTTCAGGCAATCCAAGGATCCAGATGTTGTTCCGTCTTGCTCTGCCCTCACTCTCTTCCACTCATTCTTCCAGTGCCTTGAGGCGTGCCAATGCTCCGGTCATTTGGTGATTTACAGTCCTCAGCCTGTCCTCTTTTTCCGACATGCGGCCCTCTGCTTCCCCGGTACGAGCCGTGAATTTTTGCAGCTCATGGCGCAATAGCGACACCTCAGTACTTATGCCATCCATCTTTTTTTCCATGGAGGTTGTTGTATCCTGCATATGTGTGAATGAGGTCTGAGTCAGTGTAAGAGCTGTGTTGGAATGCTAGTGGAGCTTGGAGTGTTCAGGCTCTTGGAGATTCCAAGGGAGAAGGTTAAGGACTTGGAGCTGGGCAGGGAACCAGGGAAGAAGCTACTAATGATCTCTCTCTCCTATATTCTGTACTGAACCTGTAACCAAGAGAATAAAGCGTGTTTCCTATTTTCTACATACCTGAGTCAGCCTGGTTCCTGCTCCTTGTTATTACTGGCTCAAGGTAGATCCTGCAGGAGGCAGGATACATCATTTGGCGACGAGGATGGGATGAGCCCGGAAGAAATGAAAGTAGGAGAAAAGGAGATATGAAGGAGAAGGAGAAGTAGTACCAGATAAAGTCTGTTGCAGAAGCCTTGGAGAAATTACCAGAATCAAAAGGCGTTTTTTTTGGAGAACGAACAATGCAGCTGATGCCTACTAAGGAGATGGTATCGGTTACAGGCATCAGGCAACCGTGGAGGCCCATCCATGGGACTGCAGGACAAGAGGGCCCCTTCGTGAAAGTTGGGGGCCGTGTGGCAGTAGAAGTGTGCCACAGTATAAACCAGGCAGCAGGAGTCAGTGTGCACATTGTCGTGCACATGCTGGACGATATAGCGCAACTGTCATGTAATACGAGATGCAGCGCCGGCGAATTGGAATATTCAGAGACTCCCATATCAAGGAACTGTGGGAAATCGTGGGCGGATGAAAATTGGGCTAAATTTAAGGGTCCCTTGAGGCTATGGGTGGCGCGCGCACCTTGCAGGCCGTCCGATGCATGCGTTCCATCCTGCCCGTTGGGCTGGAACGCAAAAGAAAGGGCCCGACGCCATTACCCTGCTTTCCGCATTCGGAGACACTATCAGAAGCATTAGAGGAAAGGCCTTTCAAACGTGAGTGAACGTGATGACTTTTGCCTTATTGACGAGCGCTTTTGTTTACAAAACGGATATTAGAGGAGCTCTCCTGTTACAGCCTGGAACGTTGAAGTGAATAATTTAAACATTGCAGCATTGCAGAGCGGAGAACATCGTATTCAATGGCGGCTTGGTTCATGGTTTACTGGGACAGTGTTCTACTTGGAATGCAGAAATTATCATACTGACAATCAGTAAGCACATTATTACGGGATGCAGGCATCTCGGATTGGAATGATGATAATGTGCGACGCGTTTGTTTTCTTTGAGTGGTTGACATTTAAAAAAAAAAAAAATTTAGTGAACAGGGCACCACAGGAAGAATTGGAAAAGTAAATTGTAATTATTGAAATATGTGATACGGAACAAACATTTACACATTTGTTTTGATTCTGTGAAAGCATAGTGTCGGAGTTTGCATAAACGTTTTTACTGAAAATCAACATTTATTTAGCTGTCGCTAAGGAAGTTGTGAGAGGACAACTATGCTTTTCTGAACTTTATTGTTTTGTAGCGTGTGCAGTTCGTGAGGGCATAACGAAGCTTTATTAAAGTGTATGCAATCGTGTGTGTATGAAGTACATGTCTGCAGTGAGTGGTAGGAGCGCTTGTAATTGAGAGAAATGATTTTGCACACCTAATCCTGTTTTACGTTTTGCCGTGCACACGATGATATATAAGGGTGCCTATGAAATTATTTCAGGGATTTCATTTTATCATTATGAAGAATGTGCAGAGAGCTTTCAAAGTATGTAAAGCATATGTAATTAATGCTGTTACATATTCAATTGTCTATTCAAATGTAGTTCACGGGATTGTGAAGTTTTAATGCAATAATGCCAATTGTTTTGTTTGGGGAAACATTGATCTTGTCATGTTTAAATATGAAGTGCATCCCAGGTAATGCATACATTCAGAATATGAACATAATAGAAATGCAATAGTTATGTGTGTGTATTACACATTTTGAAGTTATGGTATGAATGTGAATTGAAGTTTGCGTTTGTGGGCGCAAGTGGAGTTTGGGTAAGTGACGCAAGGGTGCGCACTGTAATGTAGAGTTGTGTAGTTGTAATGCGTGTGTGAGAAGCAGCACATGTCTTGAGTTGGGATGCGTGTAGGTGTTTCACGCTTGTACATGCTTGTAGATGTGACGTGTGGGAGAGTGCACGTTTATTGTGGAGTATGTTGCGCAAAATGGGAGTATATAATTGGGAGTTGCATGCATGCAATGGGGTTTAGGCTTATACACCCTGGCCAGGTGTATTGGCAGTAGTATAAAACCTTCAGGAGGAACCCCAAGTTTTGTTTTTAGGAGGTTGGACACAGTAGGGTGTTCCAGTGAAGTTGACCTTAGGGCATGGGCCCTCTTCGGAGTTGTTTTGTGGATTTTCAACGCAGTTGTGCGTAAAAGGAAGGGAAAGGAGATTTTTTTTTTCTCCAGTAATGTATGTTTACATATTCGGGGCTACACTAGTTTGTCTGCGTTGTAGGTAACCGCACGGCAAGATGCTTCCTTTTGTTGAGTTTAGGGTTTTCCCTAGTTAGTTCTGTGATGCCAGGCGGTGCATGTGGGAGGAGGATATTTGTTGTTTTTGCACGCCAGTTTGCAAGTGGTATTTAATAGTAGTGGAGGGCACACAGTGTTTAGCCAGTGTTATTTAGTATGTAAGTTGTGGACTGTACACTGGCAGGGGTTACTGGATTTAATTTCAGTTTGAATTACACTTTTTCAATATATTTTCAGAGTTTTCAGGTCACACCATTTGATTTTTCATCCCAGTGGTGTGTCGGAGCTTTTGGGTTTTGCAAAATTTTGAAATTGCACTACAATACTGGTTTCTTTTCGTCTGGTAGTGTTAAAATGCTTACATCTGAATTTTGGTTTTTGCAAAGGTGAATGTGCAATGCACTACTAATTTTGTCATCTACTAGTAATTGCATGTTAACATTTTTGTATAGCTTTTGCTATGCAATTTTTAAGCCACAATCTCTCCTTTTTGTGGTTGTGTTTTCTGTGATCTTTGTATCGTGTGTCATTTTTCCTAGATATTTCCAATTTTTTTCATGTTCTTTTTAGGGGAGAGGGGATGAAGCATTGTTATATTTTGTTTGGCATGTTTAGGACTATTGTGATGGCCTTGTGTAAGTTTGCAAGATTCGTGGCTACACAGTTTTGGCAAGGAAGTTAGCCTATTTTTGGGGCGTTTTGGGTTGTGCTCAAGTGTGGCAGACTTGAGGCCAAGAGTGGCAGTCTTGGCGGAAGGTGTTTAGTTTAGGAGGGTCGATGGCTGTAGTTTTGTTTTGTTTGCCCATGTGGCAAGGTTGTGCTTGGTGGTGGCGGCACCAAGACCCTGGTGTGGCAGGCCAGAGTGGAAGGAGCACTAGTAAAATATTGTGGTTGTTAGTCCTTACGTGGTTGTGAGTTTGGGTGTTTTCTTTTGATTGAAAAAGGGGGGGGATGTGTTGTATCCTGCATATGTGTGAATGAGGTCTGAGTCAGTGTAAGAGCTGTGTTGGAATGCTAGTGGAGCTTGGAGTGTTCAGGCTCTTGGAGATTCCAAGGGAGACGGTTAAGGACTTGGAGCTGGGCAGGGAACCAGGGAAGAAGCTACTAATGATCTCTCTCTCCTATATTCTATACTGAACCTGTAACCAAGAGAATAAAGCGTGTTTCCTATTTTCTACATACCTGAGTCAGCCTGGTTCCTGCTCCTTGTTATTACTGGCTCAAGGTAGATCCTGCAGGAGGCAGGATACATCAGAGGTCCTTGAGTTGGTGATAGCATTCATGATGTCTTTAAGGGACATATTGTCATCCTTCGGTCCCAATGCATCGCCATGCTGCCCTGCTCCTGCGGGGGCACTTGGGTAGTGATTGTGTACTGCTCCATTTTGCTCTGCGTTGTCGCGTTTTTGCCCTGTCTTTCCCCATGGTGGTCAAGCCAGTGTTGAGTTGCAGTTGCTCCCTTCCCTGTCAGCCTATGTTTGTGTAGCTGTTTAGGTCAGTGGTGTGCTCGCTTTGGGCGAAACGATTCGGCAAGGCACCATCCAGTTGTTGCTGTTGGTTCAGGATCTTTTGGATACTGGTCAAGTGGTTCACCAGAGACACTTGTTCCGCCTTTGCAGGTGCACTGTCCAGCGTTTATTACCAAATGGTGCTGTCCGTGACCACCCGGCTGCGGTACTCCGAAGACGGCAGAGCCACAAGCCTTGGCTTCTATCTCGCTAGGGAGGTGCTGTTGTAATCTCTAACACCTCTTCCCTCCTTTTGGTTTCTCTTACGGTTTATATGCACTGTCCACTTCGTGGTTTTCTTCCCAGAAGTCCGCTGCGTAATCACCTATGCCCTCTCCCTCCTTTGTTTTGTTGGCCTGAGGATTGGCTTGGTCGGCACCCTATCTTTCGGGAAGGAGGTGTTTCCATTAGTCTCAGTTCAAACGTGTGTCTTAGACTCATACAGTGCAGGATTAGGGGCCCTGTTGCCACTTCACGCCACGGACAAGCAGGCCAGTACTCCAGTTGCCTCCTTTCCTGGGAGACGTGCTTGTTTCAGTTGTCCTCAGTAGTAGTCTTTGATCGGGGCCCGTGATATCAGAATGTTGTTTTGCTCTCTCAAATCCCTTCAGCTTCTGAAGTGCGTGCTGCCACTCAGGTCGGTGCACCGGTTGTGTACAAGCTCGCCTCCCAGCAGGTGGTCGCTTTTGATAACGGTCTGGGCTCACAAGCGATTTTAAGTGTGTAAACCACGTTTATTGCTGCGTGTTATGGCGGTTAGGAGATGTATTCACAAGATATTAGTCTTATTGGGTTCACCTTGGACACTCAGCGCTCAGCCACATCACTACTTTATTGGGAGCTCGGAGCGTTGTAGATTCAGTGCGCAGTTCTCATTCACCTTATAACAGCCATGCCCTCAGCGTAGGCAGCTTACCTTCCATTCTCGGTTGCTTTGTGGAACGTGTGTTGGAATCCACGAGTCGCGTTCCACTTTCAGGGTCCCACTGTGAGCGGTTGGGGTCCAGGGATAATTCTGCTGCGTATCGTTGTTGGTAGGCAGTTTAGCTTTTTCGCACCGTCTCTGGGTAGGAGACGTGTTTGATTTGGTGGCCCCCGCTCACTCCTTGTCGCAGGCGCTGCTCGCTTTGCTGTCGGCCTGGCTCTCCTGCAACCGGAGCGCCTTCAGGCAGCCTTCCTCGGTTTGCCTGCTAGCTCGGGTCGCGTCGTTACCAAGGGCCCACAGCAGCTTCTCGCAGCCTCAGATGTGACCGCCCCATCGACCGCCGGGGCAGCAGGTAGGAGCCGAGCCTCGCTGGCACTTGGAGATCCCATCAGGGGGAGGACCCATAGCGCAGCTCACCTTGTTGCTGCAGTGATCAGGATCGTAACGTCGGCTGGTCCTCTCTGTCGTCCTCAAGCAGGGTTGCTCCACCTCGTATCGGAGCAGGGGATGCCAGTGCCCGCCTGCATTCATGGGCGCGCTCGCCGCCTACTCGCAGTGTTGTTTGGGGTCGGGATCACTGTTTAGACTTCCTGATTTCGGCCTCAGCGATGTGATGGTAGTTG